>NC_133327.1:577658735-577970180 GCF_042186555.1 Aquarana catesbeiana
AAAAGTGTTCTGTGTGCAGCAGCCTCCCTCAGCCCCCCTAATACTTTCCTGAGGTCCCTCTAGCTCCAGCGATGTTGTAGGAATGTCTCAGCTGTCCAGGACTCCCCTCCTCATTGGCTGAGACAGCAGCAGCTCCAGCTGCTGTCAATCAAAGTCCATGTCTGAATGGACACAGGGAGCTGTGACTCAGCTCGGTTGCCCCATAGCAAGCTGCTTGCTGTGGGGGCACCCAACAGGAAGGAAGGGCCAGGAGCACCAAAGAGGGACCTGAGAAGAGGAGGATCTGGGCTGCTCTGTGCAAATCCACTGCACAGGGCAGGTAAGTATAACATGTTTGTCATTTTAATTTAAAAAAATAAGACTTTATAATCACTTTAATTTGTTTATCGTGGTATAGTTAAATTATCAATAAAGAAGTATCTTAAGCAGCCATCGAAGGTCTATAGTAAAATTCTTGTAGATTTAGATGATTTACTGTATGTACTTTATAATGAACTGACATATAAGAATCAGATATCGTAGGTATGGTCTGAAACCTCATTCTGCTACCTTTGTATTGTTATTGCACTGAACCTGGATCAGAGGTAGGAGATCAGTAAGGTAGATAGAGAGATATAGATATAGAGAGATAGCACAGTCACCCCACCCCACAATCACCCCATTCAAAAATGCTGAGTTGGGTTATATTTAAGGTCTCATGCAACAAGAATGTTTGGCCATCTCTCCTAGACAACTTTACTCCTGGCAGCAGTGTTTTAGCAGAAAAAACACTTGACGTTTGCTTGTGTGTCAAGTGCTTGGGTGTTAATTAATTTGTTTAGCCAGAGTAATAATTTATTCTGGCCTTTGAAATTAATTAACACTCAAATGCTAAATGTGCCTAGCGTTATTGTACATTTAGGTGCGTTTACGTGTGTCTAAAGTTTTTTCTGCTAAAATGTTGCTGCTAATGGATGTGCTGGTAGTGTTTTTTTTCAGCCCCTAAACAATGACTATGTGTGCATGGACACATAAAGTAACTTGCAGGGGAGTTTAGATGCAGTAAAAAACACCAAGTGCCACTAACAGCAGTTAAAAACATCCAATGTGCATGAGAGCCCCTTAGTCTTATCAGTACCTTATGACAGAAGAGATTATTAAGACTTTGGGGCTGATTTAGTTAGTTTAAGAAGAATGCGTTGCGCCAGTTCATACCTTAATTGATGCACTGGAAAAGTCATTAACCGAAAGTGCGAACCGTCGCACTTTGAAGCACAAAATGATAATAAATATGTAAATTGCAACTGGCACTAGTGTAACTGCGGTTTTCTCATTGATAATAGCACACGCCCAATACAGTTAGTTAATTTCATCTCATTGGATGTGTCTTGTTAGGCAATTAGTAGGTGTTCTCAATTAATTAACCCTTTTAATGCCAATGCCAATCTCATTCCTATTACTTCTAATATATCTTTAAAATGTGTTTTTTTAATATTTTTACCCAAATCTTTCAATACATTACAACTTAGATAAAAAGGAAATACATTATCTTGTACCAGTTGTGCCACAAATCCCTATAATATATTACCTGCCAAAGGTACATAAGGATGCTACTCATCCCCCGGGATGTCCAATTATTAGCAGGATAGACTCAGTGACTGCCCGCATAGGGCGATACATCGATTTTCATTTGCAGCCTATAGTTACAGCTATTCCATCTTACCTTAAAAATACTAGGCACACTATATCTTTGTTACAACAAATTAACTACAGTGAAGATGTATTGCTAGTTATTGCAGATGTGGATGCATATCACATGATTTAGGCCTTTCAGCAGTTGAACTATTCCTAGCTAGAAATAATAGTATTCCTGGTACTCAAAAAAGATTCATCATGGACCTTTTACATTTTGTTACCAAACACAATTATTTTTGGTACAATAATGATTTCTTTCTCCAACAAAAGGGCGTGGCCATAGGGGCTAAATTTTTCCCCAGTTTAGCCAATATTTTTATGGCTCGGTGGGAGGAGGATGACATCTATGCTTTAAATCGACCCGAGATTGTTCTCAGGGCTCGATACATCGATGATATCCTCCTCCTATGGAAAGTAGACCAGGGCTCCCTTGATGATTTCATGTTGACTCTTAATAACAATGACATTGGGATTAAATTGTATACTTTTTTTGGACTTAGAAATTTTTGCATTAGATAAACAATTGGTGACTAAAACCTTCTTCAAAGCTACCAACTGGAATGGCTACATTACAGTCAACAGTTGCCACCATTCATCATGGCTAAAGTCAGTACCACGCAGTCAACTGATACGAATTAGATGAAATTGTACTAATCTTTTGGATTTTTACCATCAGGCGGATATACTTAAATCCAGATTTGTAGATAAGGGATATCAATTCTCTCTTATCGATGAAAAAATCAACAAAATATCACTGTTAGATAAAAATTTATTAACATCAGAACAACCTAAATGTGCACAAGATTCAAAACATAGATGGTCTTTCCTTTCCACATTTTCCGTACAACATAGGCAAATTAAGGATATTATCTGTAAGCATTGGAAGGTCCTTAAAAGTGATCAAATATTAGGTCCAACACTTCCTGATAGTGCAGGCATGATCTATAGGTGAGCTCTTCCTTTGAGTGGACAGATCGCACCCAATGTGATAGACCCTCCGATCACCCCAATCTTTTTTCATAACCTGAAAGGGTACTATCCATGTCATAGATGCGGGGTATGTGCATATAATACCTGTGGACGTTAAAAAACAGAAACGTTCACATCCACTTCTACTTCATTGGAATATCATATGAAACATTTCACGAACTGCGCCACTCGATATGTCATGTATTTGATTACCTGCCCTTGTGGGAAGCAGTACGTGGGTCGTACAATACGTGCTTTTTCCACAAGGGTAGGTGAACACATAGCCAGCATTAAAAAGGGGCGCATAAACCATAGTGTGCCAAGTCACTATCTTTATTTTCACAATAAGAACCCTGTAGGTACCAGCTGGCATGCGTACACCCAGTTGAAGTCTTTGCAGATGAAATGCGTAGTGTCAGATTCCATGTTGGCCTAACAGGCTTACAATTTAGTAATCAATATTTGTATATATAAGCGCAGAAGGTGGCTGGCATGCCTACACCCCAGTTGAAGTTTTTGCAGATGAAATGCGTAGCGTTATTACACTGGGCCAAGCCACCTCATACTGCACATTTTAACTGTTCAATTGAACTGTTTTTACATAATATTCATTTGTTTGGATACTTTTACTTCAATAAATTCCATCATTTGGATTTACGCTATGTGGAGGTTTTTTCTTCCTTTTATGCCTTGAAAATATCACTACTAATATCACTACTAAGATGGAGTACCTCACCCCAGGAGCCTTATCCATTTTCATGGTAATTGGCATTTTGGATTTCCCAGTGGCCTACAGAGGAGGGGATTGAATGGTTCGTTCTTGGAACTCATTTTTATGTTTCTGGTTTCATGCCTGATTGATCCACCGCCATACAATGAGTTGGGTCCACCATTTTGGGTTAGAGTATACCTTTCCCCCCCATTCCTGGAAGGTGGAGGCACTCCTGGGTGTATTTGCAAACTACCCATCACATCTATCCAAGAGACTGTCAGATATTTATAGCAACAGCGTTTTCTTCATACAACTCTGCATTTTTGTTTGCTTTTGTTGTCTTAATCTCATGGACTTTCACGATTTTAATCATATCTGTACAAAATATTAATATCTTTTGTTTATTTGTATTGACTTTTTTCTGAACTTCACCCTTAGTAGCACAATCAAAACCAATATTGTGCTTGCTTTTTTATCACACATCTTTGGTCATACATGGGTTTGTCTCATCAAGTATTTTTATACTACATTGTGTTTTTATTGATCATTCACTAATATTAGATCACTCACTCTAGTATTTTCCTAGTTTTCACTTATGCGACTTTTTGCAATTTGTTATCGCATCTGGTTGTTTATATAAACTCACTGTGTTGAACATATATTTATGTGCTCTTTATCATGAGAGACAGATTTTTGTATCATATTCTGTTGGATTTCATAGCCTTTAATAAGGTTTGTTAGGTTTATTTACCTAAACACATTATACACTTTTCACCTTACATAGTTATTTACAATTAGTCTTATTGTTGTGTTGGTTGCTCACATTTGAGGTTGACAGTATTTTATTTCCATTTTCCATTACAAAGAACAGAGAAGTGTTTCTAAACCCAATCAGTTAATATTTTCAGATCTTGATCTTTAAAGGTGCCCATACACTGCAATCAGTTAGATCTTAAAAAAAATAGATTTAGTACAAGAGCCTGTTTGATTTCCTATCATTTGAATTAATTGTTCAAGTGCGTCTTCCTATTACCTATTTTGCTGAAATAACGAGTTGTACAGAGATTGGCCATACAGATTGCATAGTGCATGACCATCTTAAGTGCCAAATTTGGAATGTAGATGTGCCATGACCCACTTGTATTTTCCTAACAATATTTCTTGGGCATTATACAAGGCACATGAGAAACCACCTTTTTATAAGACATGCTAGAGTGATCAGGAATCATCAAACTACGGCTCTCCAGCTGTTGCGGAACTACACATCCCATGAGGCATTGTAAAACTCTGACATTCACAGACATGACTAGGCATGATGGGAATTGTAGTTCCTGAACAACCGGAGGGCCATAATTTGAAGACCCCTGTGCTAGACCATTATTATGCCTCCAGAATTGGAAGTGTGGCATCTATCCAACTTCTCTCTGCTGGTGGACACAAGAACCTATATCTATATACTATAATATAATAATATATAGGTATATATTTGAGCAGCTCAGTAGTGTAGTGGATAGCACTTTCACCTAGCAGCAAAAAGGGTCACTGGTTTGAATCCTGCCCGCGACACCATCTGCCTGGACTTTGCACTTTCTCCCTGTGCCTGCGTAGGTTTCCTTCAGGTACTCCGGTTTCCTCCCACGCTCTAAAAACATGCTGGTAGGTAAATCAGATCCTGTCTAAATTGGTCCTAATATGTATGTATGAATGTGTGCTAGGGACCCACACAAACACCACCCCATGTTAAAAAAAATAATAATTTTCTTCATTTGCAAATAAGGATCATCACTTCCTCAGAGAACAATGAGCAGGGCATGGTGGTGGGAAGAACTTAGCAGCAGTACAAGCAACTTCCTGTAGGGACGTGATGTCATTCCTGTGTGCTGGCCCCCACTTCCGAGAACCAGATATGCGCCACGGGTACATACCTCTGTGCACAGATCAGTTGCTCATCTCACATACACAGTGGTGGCACATCTAGCTGCAGGAACCCAATTTTTGAGGAAATTAATAGTAAAGCAGATGCAGATTTCCGTGACTGGACTAACAAATGTTTCTAGTGAAAGGGAACTTGTGTTTCTATTAAACAAGGTCTAAATGGGCCATTGACATGCATCACAGTTGAACTTAGGAATTTGTCTTTGCAAAGTTAAACTAAATGAAATCCTTTCTTATTTTTGCTTGGGGATAGCGTATAGAGGGTTTAGAAGTTTTTGGGGATGTCTGCACCCCTTATAGTGGCAACATTTGGGAAGCGGTTTCACCCTTTCTCCTTCAAATTTATTCACTTCCTGTCACATAGCCAAACAGAAAGTGAGGGTAAAACCCTACCAATGTCTTTCCTTGGGGACACACAGGTCAATCTAAATAGCTTCCCCATTAGGTAAATTGCACTCTAGTATTTTGCTCTGTACACCCCAAATTATTAAGCATCTTGGACTTTGGGGTTTATTTACTAAAGGGAAATCCACTTTTCACTACAAGTGCACTTGGAAGTGCAGTTGCTGGAGATCCGAGGGGGCCGTGCAAGTAAATTAAAAAACAGCATCTTTGCGTCTACATGATTGGATGATAAAATCACCAGTGCTTTCCCTCAGATTTACAGCGAGTACATTTGTATTGCAGAGTTGATTTGCCTTTAATAAACTCCAATATACCTAATAATTTGGGATGTACACAACAAAGTGCTAGAGTGCAATTTGCCTAATGGGGACACTAGTTAGATTGACCTGTGTGTCCTCAAGGAAAGACATTGGTAGGGTTTTACCCTCACTTCCTGTTTGGCTGTGACAGGAAGTGAAGCCAATTTTCAGAAAAGGGACACAAAACCCAACCTAAAAAAGACAAGCAGGGGTTCTAACACTCATTTGGTTTCCCACAAATGCCCACAATTAGAATAGGATTGTCTTGAGCTAGATTTGAGCTCAGTGCTTCTCAACCTTGTCTTCAAGTACCCCCAACAGGCCATGTTTGAAGGTTTTCCTTCATCTTTGGACAGCTATTTCAGCTAAGATAAATTCCCAAAACATGTCCTGTCGGGGGTACTTGAGGACTGAGGTGGAAAACCACTGTGCTAAAATGGAAAATTGAATACCTACCTCTCTGTAATTTTCCTTTCCTGGTGACTATTCATGGCAGCATATGCACAATCCATGCATATGCTACCATGAAGGCACCAGGAATGTAGCTTTTAGACAAATCACACCTTTTTTGTTTTGCCATGCTTTAGCCTAGTTAACCTGCAGCTGGGAAATCTGTTGCATGAAAATTTGACAAAACACATAACATAAAAATGTGCTACAAATTTTATTGGTCAACAAAACAGGACTTGGAAAAGAGCATGGAAAGCAAAAAACGCATGTATGTTAATTTGAGACACTAACAGAATATGGTTTTGAGATCTAACGATTTTGTGGATGAAATTAACAGAAATTAAATTAATGCACATCTATTAAGGATTTAAACAATAATTAGTCACAACATCTTGAGGAAGATTTTGCAAAATAATGTAGCACATACAATTAAATCAAAATGAAACAACCTACATGACATACATTGACAACATCAAAAATATTTCAGGGGAAAATCCGCCCCACCCAAATAAATACAATAAACCAAAGTAAAAAAAAACTTGCTCTAAAACACATCTATTTTGCAAAGAAATAAAAAACAAGTAGAAGGGGGTGGGGGTAAGCGTGTAATAATTATGACTCACATCGAGGCACCATTCCTAGTAGAAACAAAGTTGCCTTGGTGGAGTGTGAATAATGATTTATAACACAATATTTAAAAAAAATATATATAAATACTTTATGTATCATCCTTAGATGGGATGAATATTTAAAACATTACAATGTGAATGGAGATACAGTTTACTGTTAGATTGACCCAGGTTGTGCGAATTTTGGTATAGAAACTCGAGGATGTTTCCTACATGTTTCATGTGAACCCCACTTCATCAGGGCCGTTTAGAACAGCACAAACAGCATGTAAGTATTAAAGATGTCCTAAAGATACAAAATTGCAAAATTAACTATATCATAAAATGATATTAGGTAAAATGTTAATGATGAAGTCTACATTTCTCTCTCTCCATCTTCACTCACATTCATGTTTTTACCACCATATTCTACCATACCATACCATATCATATCATTTTACATATAGAGGGGTTTGCCTTTATATATTTAGGTCCACGTTTTGGAGTTCCCCTTTAAAAGCAAAAGCTAGCCCAAGGAAATCATATAAATTCCCTTTTAGGAGGAGCTAGAGGAGCGAGAGCCTTTTTACATAATTTTAACAAGGTGTATGTCACATGTTGGCAACGTAACATGCTAACATGACCCATGTGCAAATCTCCTTAAAAAAATACATAAAGGTGAACCAGCGTAAAAAAAAAGTCAAGTTTAGAGGTGCATTTGCGTTGCTTGACATTTACTAAGATTTTGGCAGCGCAGTGAACAAACGCATTTGAATGAGTGCAAGAGCCGCTTGCGCATGCACAGTGCTTACATTGATCTCACACAGTTCTAAACGTACTTGCAGGCACAGCAAGCTTTCTCTGAAAAAGTTACTTTCTCATTCTCTTTTGGGCATATTTGTTACTTGGGCAGTTGTTACTAAACTTCCTTACATCACCCCACATCACCCCATAATATTGGCACCTCCATCTTCTGTTAATATTGATTTGAAGGTGCCATGTGCCATGTCCATAGTGGCGCACAGATTGCAGTCTCCTGTGCGCCGAGATCGCTATAGTAAATTGGGGATTTGCGCTCTGTTCCCGGCGCACCATTTCGTAAATATGAAAATGTGCATTGCGCCTCGCCATGTGCCTCTACTGATGGTGCACAGCTTTCATAAATCAGCCACTTTGTGTATACTTAACATATGTTTAAATTATGATTTGGCAGTAGAATGTTATTACATGTTGGATATGGATCAGACATCATTTATTCACGCACAACATGTTGGCAAGATGCAATTGTGCGAACGTCAAAAAAAAAAAAAAAAAAAAAAAAAAAATGTATATATATATATATATATATATATATATATATATATATATATATGTATATATATAATATATAGATATAATATTGGTCTGACAATATTACATGTTTATTTTTGAAATATGTTTTCCAAATAGTTGAAAACAGACATAGTTTTGTCCAAAGTTTTATGTGATATTCTATAATACAGAGGCATTTTCATTTTTATTAAGATTTACACAATATAAATTGACAAACAAAATTTACAATGTGTTGTACTCACCAGAGAAAAATTCATACACTCTCTTACATATTTATTTGGCTATGAACAACAATAGAGATTCAGTGCTGTTTATTGCTTTACCAGGAAACTGCAAATTGTGACTTCTGTGAAACGTTCTTCATTTAATACCATCATAGGACTCACGTTTTTTATTTTTTTAACACTGATCATCAATTTTGCATCTTACTGGATTTTAGTGAGGAAAATATGTACATCATCAGTAAGTATAGTGCATTCATCACTATTTATGTAAGAATATACTTAATTATTTGTTTATATAATGAGATAACTAATATTTACATCTGGCAGATTTTTGCAATCCACTCTCATGATCCTACTAGTTGTTTTTTCATTATTATTAATAAATAATACATATTATGCTGATTCTGCTCTATTCTCTAAAGCACATGGACCCTGTTTAATTCTGATGCCAATATTTTTGTATTTACACACTGGTCAGGCACTTTAAATCTGTAAAATAAACCCATACACCCACTCAGCAGTTTTTTGATTCTAGCTAGCAGAGTGGCAGCGGGTCTTCCCCAAGCAAGACAGCCTCTGTGTGTCACTTATAAAGGAGTATTATAGTTCCTTCTGACATCGGGGGGGGGGGGTGGAGTGCACCAATCTGATAACAGTCTCCAAAGTTTGCCTCAAAGTTTGCCTGTCAGGAGGGATAAGCTGTGCATCGCATCTCAGTGGAGTGAAAGGCTCCGTGCTCCATCTTGGCCCCTCCCCTAGGGATTTGATATTCACACTCATTGTGTGGCACTTGGCACTTTGTTGTATTTTTGCACTTATCACTGCAATATATTTATATATATTTTTTACACAGTAAATTTCAGATTATATAAATTATTTTTTCATTCATTATATATACAGTTAGTAGTTTAGTAATCGCTACTCTCATTCTAATGGTATACATCTAGTATATTATTTACACATTGCACCTTAAAATCACTTGTTTTTTTATATATATCCTTTGTGCCTTGCTGTGGCTGAATAAGCCGCTTATGCGGTATTTTCAGTATACCTCATATGCATTAATAATCTCCAGATTGATATTTTCACCTTAGCGCAGCATATCTTTTGTATACATTGTATTGCACAGCATATGAAACGTGTTCTGTACGGGCAGCTATGTGATTTCCACATTTGAGGCAATATACCATTGTGGCTCACAAAATCCCCTTTTATCTATCTCCTTGAGGTTGTGCCGCCTCAACTTCAGTTTCCTCCTCTGCTCTATCTGGCACCCAAGTCACATCAGTGACCTCATCATCATCATCATCATCTCCATCTTCATCATTACCACTTGACATAGAAATTTGGCTGCACACAGAGCACACAGCCAAATCTCTTGTTTCTCATAATAATAACAATTTTGTCTAATGATATAAATGCATCTCACCTTTTGATCGTTTCCATCCTCTGGTGTGTGCCCCATAAATCCAAATAGACAAAACACATCCTCACGTTACTAGCTCCAACATTGCTCTGCCAGCCAGCCCCCTTCAGCTGTCTGAGTGAGCCACTTTATTAGCATATCAAAAGGAAGTCCCAAAGCTCGAGGTTTGGGCTTCCAACAGCCAAACACCTCTTACAAAGCTTGTGACCTCACAAGAAATGGACACAGGATATGACCTCACAGGATATGACCAAACAAGGATATGACCAAACAAGGATATGACCATATAAGGATTTAACAACACAACAAAATACATACAACCAAATGACGATGACTAGAGTCCCTCATGGATGGGAGATTATCTGCAGGTGTACGTCATGGCACCCCAAACATGTTGATAAGGCATACCGGGGTGACAAGAGGAAACAACCGCTAAACCGATAATGTCTTTGCAGAGTGAACGCATCCCCACCAGATGATCGTTCTGTGCATTGCACAGGGGCCCTTTGCTGGCGGACATGTCCTCTCTCCGCAAACACCTCTCTCCAAACACCAGGAAGTGGATAAGGGATAAGTACAGCGCTGCTACAGAGATGCTAAAAAAAATTAATTAATTATATATAATACAGTAAGCAGCTAACACACCTCTAAGACAAAGAAGTAAAGAATTCAACAGATATATATATAGTGTAGCGCTATGTGTATGGGTAGATCAAGGTGAGATGTTAGAATCGGGCCAACTGACAATGGCCAGAAAACAAGCAAAAAATTAATTTAAAAAGGTGAGTTGAAAAAGAATTTGGTTGCACAAATACAAATTTATGTACGGAGCATAATAGAAAACGCCTGTGGAAGAGTGAAAACAACAAACACAATATAAATCAACATTAAATAAAGTCCATGTAAATAAATTGTGTCCTTAATGGAAATCGAAAAAAGGCCACCACCAACAGTCTCTGAGGGTAGGTTGATGAGAGCAGCAACAGGGTGTTACTGGTGGGTGAAACGGAGGAACACCAAATCCAATGTGACATCTGTGTATGTGTCAGAACCACCACCATAACATCTGAGGAGGCTTACCGGACGTAGAGGACTTGGAAAGACATACGTCTTGCAAGTCACAAAAAGCTTATTTAGCCACCGGGGCTAGCAGGGTGAAAACATCAGTATCCAAAGCTTCAATAGGTGAGGAGGAAAGATCTGTAGGCAGCTTCGACCGTCCAGAGGTATCAGCAAACCATCCGGATGTATAATTGGAACCATGAGAGAAAAAAGACTCACATGGCGTGATATCGTTTTAAAAGGCATGCATTTATTAAAACAATAAAAGAAAAGCACTCACATGGTATACGATCATAAACAGCTTAAATGGTATCGGATGCGGTGATCATAGAAGGTCCACCCAACATGTTTCGGTTAAACAACCTTCATCTGGGGTGTGGACCCCCCTATTTCACCGCTATTTAAAGTAAAAATGACCTCCACTGGGAGTGTTGCAACCCAGGAAGTGACCTAATGATGTCACTTCCGGTACTCAAATTTGTGTGTATAGACTATGTATGTTTTAAACCGAAAATCATAGTCTATATAGCAATGATCTCAGCGTCAGGGTCACAAGTAAGTGTAAACTTAAAGTTTAAAATTTAGAAATTTAAAAGTTAGCTGAGATTGTGGCCGGGCGATCCGGAAGCATTTGCCATGGAGATCCAAGCCTCCTTTTCAACGTAGCCAGATTCGATAGGACGGGGCGTCATCTCGCTCCGCCCCCACTGATCGGCTAGATATTGGGGATGTGCGCAGTAGCGGAAGAGGAAGTCCGCCGCCACACTAGAGTCCGCCCACCGCCGCCGCACCCAAGCCTCATTTTCAACCCAGCCAGATACGGTAGGACGGAGCGTCGTCTCGCTCCGCCCCCACTAATCGGCTGGATATTGGGGATGTGCGCAGTAGCGGAAGAAGAAGTCCGCCACCACACTAAAGTCCGCCCACCGCCGCCGCACCCAGGGTCCGCCCGCATCTATGCTCATATTACTAAAAAACAAACCTCTCATTCACAACATACGAACTTCCTGTGTAGGGAGCCATATTGGATGGAGAAAAAACCGGAAATAGATCCCAGCAATCTGGTGGTACAAGGCAGTGTCAGCAAAGATGGTTGTACCATAGGTCAAAAAAATATATGTTTGGCGGAAGTCCAAAAAAGGGGCTGATGCAGTGTTGAGTGGGGACAGAATTTAGTAGGGGCTGGCTAATAAGATAGCAACACTACCAATGAAGGGCATCTCATACAAATTAGCCATGCAAATGAAAAAACCAACATTTTAAAATTAAGTGGCACATATCGTATGTGAACGAAATCCACCAATAATGAGATTGGATGTTAAAGTCACAGTAACAAGTAATTTAAGAAATCACAATATAAAAGGTAAATAAATGGGTGAAAACACCTAAAAATAAATTATAAAAGCATATTAGAAAAAAGAGTCACGATTATAATGGTTATGCCTGATTAATAAATGAATTGACGTCCCACTCCACGTTAATCCCTTGCGGGAAGTGGGAACCCAACTCATAAATCCAGTAGGTCTCCAGCCTAAAGAGCCCCCTAAGTGTTGACCCCCCCCCGCCAGGGGGCAACATATTTGTCAATAATAAGGAACTGTGTGCCCTTGGGGTTTCGATCGTGAAACTCCCTATAGTGACGGGGCACAGTATGTTTCGTACTACCTGCTTTTATTAAATTAATATGTTCAGAAACACGGGTGGTAAAGGACCTGATTGTTCGTCCCACATACTGCTTGCCACAAGGGCAAGTCAGAAGGTAGACTACCCCCGTCGTGGCGCATGTACAGAACTGTTTTATTTTGTGAGTACGACCGTTTACCCTAGAAGAAAAAGTATAACTGGTGCGTCTCCCACTAATATTAAACTGACAAACTAAGCATTTTTTGCAAGGGTGGAAACCAATCAGATTGTGAAAAAAAGAGGGTTTGGTTGGAGGGTTGACCACATTAGGTGCCAACTTGTTGCGGAGGGATGGAGCTCCTCTGAAAACTAGCTTAGGAATGTCGGGCAGTCTAGGGCCCAAAATCTTGTCAGTTTTCAAAACATCCCAATGATGTTCAAAAATCCTTCTGATGTATTTGTGTTGGATAGAGAAGGATGTCATGAAAGACCATTTAAAATCCTCGTTGACTTGCTTGGGTTTATCTTCTAAAAGGGATTGACGATCCACTAAGCCAGCGCCATCAATTTCCCTATCTAGGTCTGAAAGTTTATACCCCTTTTCTAGGAATCTACTCTTCAGAGACGCCGCCTGGGTCCTGAAGGTATTAGGGTCACTACAGTTCCTCCGCAAACGCAAGAACTGACTCTTAGGGACTGATCTGATCCAGGGAGCATGATGACAACTGTCGGTAGGTATATAACCATTGCGGTCGGTGGGCTTAAAGTATGTACTAAACACAAACTGGCCATCCCTTCTATCTATGACCAAGTCTAAAAAATGGACGGACGTGGCACTTGCTTCAAAAGATAAAGCAATATTCCTATCATCTTTGCTGACACTGCCTTGTACCACCAGATTGCTGGGATCTATTTCCGTTTTTTTCTCCGTCCAATATGGCTCCCTACACAGGAAGTTCGTATGTTGTGAATGAGAGGTTTGTTTTTTAGTAATATGAGCATAGATGCGGGCGGACCCTGGGTGCGGCGGCGGTGGGCGGACTTTAGTGTGGTGGCGGACTTCTTCTTCCGCTACTGCGCACATCCCCAATATCCAGCCGATTAGTGGGGGCGGAGCGAGACGACGCTCCGTCCTACCGTATCTGGCTGGGTTGAAAATGAGGCTTGGGTGCGGCGGCGGTGGGCGGACTCTAGTGTGGCGGCGGACTTCCTCTTCCGCTACTGCGCACATCCCCAATATCTAGCCGATCAGTGGGGGCGGAGCGAGATGACGCCCCGTCCTATCGAATCTGGCTACGTTGAAAAGGAGGCTTGGATCTCCATGGCAAATGCTTCCGGATCGCCCGGCCACAATCTCAGCTAACTTTTAAATTTCTAAATTTTAAACTTTAAGTTTACACTTACTTGTGACCCTGACGCTGAGATCATTGCTATATAGACTATGATTTTCGGTTTAAAACATACATAGTCTATACACACAAATTTGAGTACCGGAAGTGACATCATTAGGTCACTTCCTGGGTTGCAACACTCCCAGTGGAGGTCATTTTTACTTTAAATAGCGGTGAAATAGGGGGGTCCACACCCCAGATGAAGGTTGTTTAACCGAAACATGTTGGGTGGACCTTCTATGATCACCGCATCCGATACCATTTAAGCTGTTTATGATCGTATACCATGTGAGTGCTTTTCTTTTATTGTTTTAATAAATGCATGCCTTTTAAAACGATATCACGCCATGTGAGTCTTTTTTCTCTCATGGTTCCAATTATACATCCGGATGGTTTGCTGATACCTCTGGACGGTCGAAGCTGCCTACAGATCTTTCCTCCTCACCTATTGAAGCTTTGGATACTGATGTTTTCACCCTGCTAGCCCCGGTGGCTAAATAAGCTTTTTGTGACTTGCAAGACGTATGTCTTTCCAAGTCCTCTACGTCCGGTAAGCCTCCTCAGATGTTATGGTGGTGGTTCTGACACATACACAGATGTCACATTGGATTTGGTGTTCCTCCGTTTCACCCACCAGTAACACCCTGTTGCTGCTCTCATCAACCTACCCTCAGAGACTGTTGGTGGTGGCCTTTTTTCGATTTCCATTAAGGACACAATTTATTTACATGGACTTTATTTAATGTTGATTTATATTGTGTTTGTTGTTTTCACTCTTCCACAGGCGTTTTCTATTATGCTCCGTACATAAATTTGTATTTGTGCAACCAAATTCTTTTTCAACTCACCTTTTTAAATTAATTTTTTGCTTGTTTTCTGGCCATTGTCAGTTGGCCCGATTCTAACATCTCACCTTGATCTACCCATACACATAGCGCTACACTATATAAACACCAGGAAGTGTTCCACTACCTTACAGGTCTCAACCAGAGTCAGTCTGCCCCAGTCAGCTCTTCAGAGCGGGCTGCGAGAGGACAGACACTGGGAGACTCTTATGACAATACATTAATATCAAATTTTCCACAACACACTGGAGATAACTTGGCAATATGCTGTGGCTTGGGGAACATGAATACCAATTTGTCTACCAGTGTTCCTCCCTCTCTCTAGGCTCATGTTCCTGTCATCCTCAACCTCAGAACCAGCATCTGAATCCAGTAATGGCTGGGCATCATCAAGGAGCAAGTGGCTGATGCTATGGTCAAATAACTCAGCTGACTCCTCAATGGCTGATGTTAGGGCTATGGCAGGAATAGATGTGGACAAGGAGGCAGGTTTATCCACTCTGGCAACTGCAGGGGACTGCACACTTGTCTCTGCTTGTGTGACAGAGGATGAGGAGGATGAGGAAGGTTTAGTAAGCCAGTCCACGACCTCCTCTGCATGCTGTGGCTGGATAGCACGGGCAAACTCACTAAACAGAGGAAATGATGCCCTGCCTGAGGACTGACCACCATGTCCACCTTTGCCTGTGGACACATTTGTTGCTGGCCCCCTTACAGTGCCAAGGGAACGTCTGCCTCTCCTTGTTGTTCTCCAAGACATTATTGGGAGGGAGGGGGCGGTGCTTATAAGCAAATGTAAAGGAGAAGTTGAAATCTGTACGTAGATGCATTTTAATCAATGTAAAGAGGTGTTTGGTGCCCTTTAATTTGAGTACTCACACTACACAGACACACTCCATGGATACAATATAATATACTGCAATATAATGAGCCAAACATACAGTGATGCACAGAACTATATGGCGTTAAACTGGCAGTAACACACACAGAAGTAAATGTCGTTAAACTGGCAGTACTACACAAAACTATATGGCGTTAAACTTGTAGTAACGTACACAGAACTATATGGCGTTAAACTGGCAGTAACGTACACAAAACGATATGGCGTTAAACTGGCAGTAATGCACAAAACTATATGGCGTTAAACAGGCAGTAACGCACGCACAACTATATGGCGTTAAACTGGCAGTAACGCACGCAAAATGATATGGCATTAAACTGACAGTAACGCACGCAAAACGATATGGCGTTAAACTGGCAGTAACCCACGCAATACAATAAGGCATTAAACTGGCAACAACGCACGCAAAACTATATGGCGTTAAACTGGCAGTAACACACGCAAAATGATATGGCGTTAAACTGGCAGTAACGCACGCAATACAATATGGCGTTAAACTGGTAGTAACGCACGCAAAACTATATGGCGTTAAACTGGCAGTAACACATGCAAAACTATATGGCGTTAAACTGGCAGTAACGCACGTAAAACGATATGGCGTTAAACTGACAGTAACGCACACAATACAATATGGCGTTAAACTGACAGTAACGCACGCAATACGATATGGCGTTAAACTGGCAGTGACGTAACCAAATAGACGGTGTTCTATCTCTCTCCACACCAAAATCACACTGAAAATGGCTGCCATTGAACAAATACTTTTATACTGTGGGGCGGGAATGAGCCATGATTGGATAAAGTCATGTAGACAGTGTCCAATCATGACTCTGACAGTGCTCTGTGCCCTGATTGGCTGAAGCTTTCACTGCATATGAGAGTCTGACTTCTCTTTGGCGATCCCCTAATCTTTCTTCCGTGGGGCTTATATGCGCACCGTCACACCTGCAGGAATTACCATACTATGCAATACTGTGAAGTTATACATTTTTCATTTAAACAAATGCTTTTAAAAAGTGTTACCCATAAGAATAACCTCTAAAGAAGGACTTATACCAGTCTGAAACATGTCAGATCTCTACGCAAACGTCTATGGTAGCTAGCCCAATGATGTTGTATGGGTAGCTCTCTGTATGGCATGTTCTTGTGTTGTTTATGAGTACTAGATGTTTCACATCCTAATATTTGCATATTTTTGTACTATTGAATGTTTTTACGATGTCAATAAAAATACGTCTTTTTTGTTATATATATATATATATATATATATATATATTATATATTAGTCTGCCTCTAAAGTCCATGAGGGGTTCACTGTGCAGTTGTTGCACCAAGTTTCTCTTTTCTAGTATGTGCATGTATGTGCACTACCCTGGGACTACACTGCTGTAACAATTTGCTGATGGACCCCATTAATATATCTTGATTGATCCTTTGAACTCTGGAACAAGGGAGTAAACATATTGTTCAATCTATTCGTTCTACATACTGCATATACTGTATGCTTTATGGACCATTTTACCCATTTGAACTGCTGAATCTGAGCCCTGGAAAACAATCCTGCTGCACTGATATTTTATGACCTTGAGGAACCATCATTAGCGCACTATAAAATGTTATACTCATGTGAATTATATACACTTCTTTTGGCCATCCTTGTATGAGATTTAAGGTCTGTGGACCTTGTGCAGACACAAGAAAGCCAGTGACTGAGGTGTTATATATATATATATATATATATATATATATATATATATATATATATAAAACCATGTGATAATCATTATATGTTTCATGTCAGGAAGTTCAAAATGAATGATAATAGTTTACCCCTTTCGCTGCCACCAAACACCATACATCAGCAGCAGCAGGCAGTTTTACACACACTCCTGGCTGTCAGGTGGAAACAATTTGGATACTATACAACTGCTTGATTCATTCCATGGACCCCCAGTAGTGCACCCTCCGCTCAATCATGTTGTCATGTTTCCAGGGCTCCACTGTCCAATCTGCAGTCCGTCCCAGGACATCCATGGATGATGTCGTTGAACAGAGGGAAGGGAAACCCATGAACATCTGTTTGCTGGTCTCTCCTGAACATGGAAGAGATGTGCATTATGTCACTTCCAGGTTCAACTTTCACTTTTTGCGGCTTAGGAAAAAGTTAAAGGGGGCTTGATCTGTGCTCCTGATGTCTCGTTAAAGGTAATCTGTCATAGTAAAATTCTACCACATAGGGGATGTTTGGTTTCTCCTGTGAAAAAATAAAATAAGCAAAAAAAGGGTAAAAAAATTAAAGTTACAGCCAAGCACTTCACCAAAATATTTTGAGCCCACCTGGTCCTCATGTATACTCATAAACAAATGTAAACTTATGGATCAAGGATGCCTATGTATGAAAATATTGATTACGCTACAAATGTTAGATATCTCTGTTCACACGGGAGCAATAGTTATAAGAACAATATTCATGGCTAACTTTAAACCGATTACCTGTATGGGCTTCTAAGTGTTGACTGTGGAAATTTTTGGGTACAGAAGTTCTTCGTCATTTCACCGGCATGTGCAATTTTAAGGCTTGACATGTTTGACATGTATCTATTTACATTTTTTATATTTTATCAACAGTCAGGTATATTATTGTGTTTGGGTACTCTAAAATTAACTTAAGTTTACTTTTTACAGACATATTGTTCTTGATAAACTGTTGCACTAACATTGTGTGGGGTTTTATCTAAACATAAGGCCTAAAAAAGATTTTTTAAACATGTGAAAAAAACCCCACAAAAACACCTTTGACAGCAAACAAGTAAATTGTGCCCAGTTTACCAGACAGAGATATTTTATGAGGAATTATATGAATCTAGAGATACAGGGGTTGATTTACTAAAACTGGAGAGTGCAAAATCCTGTACAACTCTAAATAGAAACCAATCAGCTTCTGTTTTTTTTTTGTCAAAGTTTATTGAACAAACTGAAGTTAGAAGATGATTGGCTACCATGCACAGCTGCACCAGATTTTGCACTCTCCAGATTTAGTAAATCAACCCCATAGTGTCTTTCTGTTAGGCTGGGTTCACACTGGTACAACACGACACTTGCACGACTGTTGATCCGACTTTGCCCTGCGACTTGAAGTCCGTCATCTGTTCGACTTCAATGAACAGGGATCCGATTTTGATACTGACAATTCCAGGCACTTTGTGTCTGGTATGAATCTTTAGGGTAAACTCCACGCCAAATAAAAAAAAACGGCATGGGTTCTCCCTCCAAGAGCATACCATGCCCTTTGCTCTGGCACTAATTTTAAGGGGAAACCCCACGCCGAAGAAATGGTGTGGGGCCCCCCCAAAATTCATACCAGACCCTTATCCGAGCATGCAGCCCGGCAGGTCAGGAAAGGGGGTGGGGATGAGCGAGCGCCCCCCTCCTGAACCATACCAGGCCACATGCCCTTAACATGGGGGTTGGTGCTTAGTGGTGGAGGGGCTCTGCGTCCCCCACCCCTAAGCAGCTTGCCCCCATGTTGATGGGGACAAGGGCCTCTTCCCGACAACCCTGGCCATTGGTTGTCAGGGTCTGCGGGCTGGGGGGAGTAGTGGAATTTGGAAGCCCCCTTTAACAAGGGGGGCCCCAGATCCCAGCCCCCCACCCTATGTGAATGAGTATGGGGTACATTGTACCCCTACTCATTCACCTAAAAAAAAAGAATCAACAATAAAACACAGTACACAGGCTTGTAAAGTAATTTATTAAGGCAGCTCCGGTGTCTCTTCCAATTTCTTCACCCCCCTCTGGCTCTTCTCCCTCCTGTCTTCTGCCTCTGCCGGTTCCCCTCCCCTCTCCGGCTCTCCTTTGCTCTCCGCTGATGTCTTCTAGCCCTCTCCAGTTCTTCTCCCTTTGTCTGCTGTATTCTGCCTCTGCCGGGTCTCCTCTCTGTGCTGTCTTCTCCCTCTGTCCTTCTTCTGATGTTGCCTCAATGCCCTCTCCCAGTTTAATGCCAGATCCGCCATGTGCTATGACTTATAAAGACATGGGGCAGGGCCATACAGTAACGTCACATAGAGACCACGTGATGTGTGAACTGTGTACTGTGTTTTATTTTTGACACACTTTTTTTAGGTGAATGGGTAGGGGTACAATGCACCCCATACTCATTTACATAGGGTGGGGGTTCGGGATCTGGGGGTCCCCTTGTTAAAGGGGACTTCCAGATTCCGATAAGCCCCCCGCCCGCAGACCCTGACAACCAATGGCCAGGATTGCCGGGCAGAGGCCCTTGTCCCTATCAACATGGGGGCAAGGTGCTTTGGGGTGGGGGGGTGCAGAGCCCCCTGCCCAGAAGCACCCACCTCCCCATGTTGAGGGCACATGGCCTGGTATGGTTCAGGAGGGGGGTGCGCTCGCTCATCCCCTCCCTTTTCCTGACCTGCCAGGCTGTGTGCTGGGATAATGGTATGGTATGGATTTTGGGGGGACCCCATGCCATTTTTTCGGCGTGGAGGTTCCCCTTAAAATCCATACCAGACCAGAGGGCCTGCTATGCCCTTGGAGGGGGAACCCCATGCCATTTTTTTTTAAATTTGGTGTGGGGTTCCCCTTCAAGATCTTCAGAGCACAAGTCGTATGCCAAAGTTGTATCAGTTAAGGCAGTGATTCGACTTTGATCTGACCTCAGTGATATTCAATGGGCTGAAGTAGGATCATAGTTGGACCAAAGTAGTGCAGGGAGCATTTTCAAAGTCTGACTGACTTGTGTTGAGCCAGTTAAGACGGATTTCATAGGTAAACATTGATTTGCACACGTCATGCGACACAAGCTCCCAAAGTCGGAGCATTTGTCATACCAGTGTGAACCCAGCCTAAAATATGATTTAATCCCTATTGAGTTGATATAGATGCCACACCGCCAATAATGAAATTGCTTACACTGCATATAGTGGTTCTACTGATTATTTTTGGGTATTAGTCGGAATGTGAATTTTGGAATGCGGATTAGATTCGTTTTGAGGAAGGGTCTGTTGAAATGTTTTATGCAGTTTTTTTTAGATTAATGTTGTATTATTACAGTTAAAAATAATTGTTATTGTATTAATAATAACAGTAGTAGTAGTAGTAGCAGCAGTAGTAGTAATATTTTCCACAAAAGAAGCATAGACCACAAAAGCAAATTTTTTTATTATTCAACATTTACCATATAGTACAACAATTTACAAGGATACCATTTTTTAATGTACATTTTTTATTTAAATCAAGTCTAGCATACAAAGGGAGTAACATAGCAAATACAATAAAGAAATCCAATGCTCCTTACATTTATTCTTCTTTGCAATGTGCTTATTTCAATCCAAATCCTTTTTTTATTTTCATCATGCAAATGTAGGCTTTATTATCTACTACATAAAATGAAAAAAAAAATGACGTGAGCCTGTCTGAGCAGATCGCAGACAGAAAGGAATTGGTGCTTAGGGACAGCAGTGACATTAGTAGCACATGCTTTTTCCCTCTCTGGCTCACAGTCTCTCAGTGACCGGCTATTCCTCTCATTCTAGCTGTAATGGCCTGCACCTCTCGTCATTTACATAATACTCCTCCGACACCTTTACTTTAGTCATCAATCACTGTACTTTCTCTCAGTCTATCTTTTGTCTGAGCATGTCTCTCCTTTATCAGGCCATGCACAAAAGATTAATTTCACAGTTTTTCTTCTTCCTTTCTTTCTCAGCAAGATACAAAGCTCAAGAAATGACAGAAGCAAGATAATGAAAACAACAATGCAAGCATTTTTTTTGCTCTTGCTGGTTGGATCAGTAGATACTTTTTGACCTCATTCTGTGCTGTTCCTCTTTAAAAAAATAAGCTTGTCTGCATTATTCAGAGATGAAATTATTTAAGACTTTAACTGCAGTGAAGATCTATCATACTAAATACTACATTTGTGTGGAGAGCGAAACAAAGGCATATTAGGGTATTTAGGGTATTAGTTAATAATTCTCACCTGGTGAACATAGGAAGGGGACATACAATACAATATAAGGGTTGATGTTTTACAGTTTCAATTAAAAGACCCAATGTATAGTCCTAATGTATAGTTTTACATTACATTGCAGTATAAACTGAAAAATGTACCTTTAAATTGACTCGAGGGGCACAAACCACTTGCTCGAAGCAGACCTTGCATTGAACTGCAAGATCCATTAAGGAGAAAGGTAAATTATACATTTACCATATACCCTGGCTTCCACCCATAGTTCTAAAGAAGCAGTGAAGTGACAAGCATTTTGGCAAGATCCTGGTACGACTGAGGGTGCAAAATCTTGCAGGAAAATGCTAGAGCATAGTGCTGGAACATTCTCTTGCAAGATTTGGGATCCTCAATGTTCCAAGGATCTTGTCAGATGTCCCAAATGTACAGTAAGTATTTTTACATTGTTCTTGTAATGTGTAATGCATTTTTTTTTTTTTTTTTTACATGGGGGTTGGTGTCCTTTAAAATGATCAGGTCTTTCATTTTTATGCAAAGACAGCATTATTGGCTCTATATTCCAGTAATTTCTGGTATCCTAATTTATTTTTGTAATGGCCCTTCGAATGGCATAAAATTTTTGTTTTCACAGTAATTATTCAGGTAACTGTGTCAAGACGTACAGTACTTATTTTACACTTAGGCATTAGGTTGCACTTTACAGATTACATAAACCCAATTTTTATTAGTTATTGCGAAGGAGTTTGTAGTTGAATGTCCCTACAACAGTATAAATATTCTAGGAACATAGTGGAAAAAAGTAATTTGATCTATTGGTACGTTTGTGGACTGGATTGTTGGAGGAAACTGGAGCATCCAAAGCAAAACTTATACACATACAAATGGCATGCAAATAGTGTGAAAATATTTAAGGTTGTGAAAAAATATGGTAAGATGCAGTAAACAGGAAAAAAAACACTTTAAATCAATATTTGGTGTGATCACCCTTTGCCTGTATTACAGCCACAATTCTTTTAGGTATACTTTCATGTAATGTTTTACTTTTACTACCGATAGTTCTTAACGATTTCAGCATGTTTGGAGTAACTGATGCGGCAGAATGACGTCAGGTGTCTCCTTAATGGTACAGCATGTGTACCAGAACCTTCCTGTACTTCTCAGCAATATGGTTTCTATCAAGTTTGACAAAATAAACAACTGCAACTACAGAAATGTAGCCACAAACACAAGGAGCCCCCACTATGCTTTACTGTTTACCTGTAGACATTCAATTCATGTAAATCTATCATCAATCACAATGACTGCCACCCCCCAACTCACCAAAAAACCCTGATGACACAGTGAAGATGGCTGTCATCAACTATGTAAGAGAATGGGCAGGGATAGTGGTGACATAATTGACCAAATATGGCCATGGCCATATTTGGTCAATGTAATTTTCCATATTTAGCCAGTGGCCAAATTTGAACAGTGATGGACACATGATGTCAGTGGTTCCTAGGAATAATGCAGGTGCAAGCACCTGTGGCTTCCTTAGGAGCCAGTGACAACAGAAAGCTGTCATATATAAAAGCTTCAATATATGATGCTCCGCTCCCGGTGAACAGGGGGCTGATAGGTCTAAAGTTTGGGCATTCATCCAAATGCATGCACAGCCAAAGATTGATCTGAACCTAGGTTTAGACCTAGCCACCGGCTCATCCCTAGAATGGCTCATATTTTCAAAAACATTTTGAAAATCACTTTATAAGTCTGTCATGATCCAGCGAAGGCAGATTTAATTCATAATATACATTACATTTTATCATTATAGTGCTGAAGAAAGGCCACATGTTTAATTAGTATACCTTTACAGTGGGGTAATATTAACTCAACAGTCTTTTCTCACGGGACCAGTTCATGTGTCTGCATCACAAATTGAAAAGTAGGGGTAAAGTTATCACCCTGCCTCTAAAACACAATGCAGTGGCCAGCCTTTTTCACCCAATTGGACAGGTTTGGAGGGGCTCCACTGTGAACTCTAAAGTAAAAAGTTGAGATCCACAATGAAATCTTGATCATTTCTTAGTGGTCCCATCTATGTTGGGGGGAGGGGGTATGACCTGAGATTTTTCTCGTCAAATTTGTTTATTACTCTTTAAATATAACAAAGGTTGACAAATTGAGTATATACAAGGATGGTGGTTTAATATTCAAATAGCAATAAAGCTAAACATATCAATTTATGAACAAGATGAGTACATTTTTTTTTTTTCTCCTTTTTCTTTCCCCTTTTTTTCTTTTTTTTTCTTTTTTTTTTTTTTTTTTTTTTTAATCCACATCAGCAAGCTTTTAGAGAGATTTTAAGTCAGCTGCGTCATTTACGCTGCGCCCCCTCTCTTTTTCGCATCATTGTGGCTTAAGGAAAATTGTGGTCTCTTTAATACCAAGACTTTTTACCAATATTTCCCTTTCCTTTTTATCCATTTAAAGTGCCAATATTTACTTATCTGCTTTTGTCTGCTTTTTTATTTCCCCTACCCTCCTCCCACCCCCCAAAAAAAAAAAAAAAAAACCCTCCTCCCTCTCCCCTCCATGGTCCTCAAGCCTCCATAATTGTCAAATACTTTTCTGTGTTCCTATACTCATGCCATCTTGCCCACATCTTAGTGTATTTATCTCGCCGGCCTTCCATCATGTGTTTTGCTTCTTCCATTCCTCTAGCCCATTCTACCCTTATTATCCATTCCTTCATCCTTGGGGCTTCTACCCCTTTCCAATGACAAGGGATCAGTGCTTTAGCTGCGTTTAGGAGGAATGGGGTTACTGACTTGATGTATTGGAGGATCTCTCTTTCCGTGTCATGAAACAGACACGTCCAAGGATTTTTGTTAACCTGCTCCCCCGTTATCTGTTGTATTTCACCCAGGACTTCTCCCCAATATTTCTGGATTTTGGCACACTCCCACCAAAGATGGGCAAGAGTGCCCATTTCTCCACATCCTCTCCAGCAAGTTGGGGGGGTCTCAGCGTCGTATTCGTGTACCTTCCGAGGTGTCCTATGCCATCTTGCTATCGCTTTATAGGCCATTTCATATGTCCGGGAGTCTCTTGCTGTTAAGTGAACCATCTTTAGAATCTTACTTCTGTGTGCTTCTCCTTCTAAGCCTCCTATTTCTTTTTCCCACTTATCCAAGAAAGTGGGAGGTCCTTTACTAGCTTCCCCCCTAAGAACACTATATAATTTTGAGATACTTCCTTTCACACACGTGGGGGTATTTAATAATTTTTCAATATCTCTTAACTGATCCTTTCCTCTTAGTGGTTGTGGCAGTGAACGTGTAAAGTGCAGTATCTGTGCGTACCTCCACTTATCTAGTGGTTTGTTCCCCCAAGCCTGTGTGATTTCAGTGTAAGTGTACAATCTATTTCCTTTCATCACGTCTTGTAGTTGTATTACGTCTTTTTTTGCCCATCTCGTAAAATATAGGTGTTCCTCCTTCCCAGGTAAAAAATAATCCGTGTTTAATAGTGATAATAGTGGTGAGTTGAATTCCCAATGGCAACTCTTGCCTACCCTATCCCAGATTCTAAAAGTGTTCTTGGTCAAAAAATTAACTCTATTTCCCAAATACCTATATTGTGGTGGGGTCCATATTAATTTTTCTATATCCACCCCACTCAGTGTTGCTTCAATATTCACCCAACTTTTCTCCTGTTTACTGTGTAGCCAGTCAGTTATTCTAGAGATAACAACCGACTGATAGTACCTTCTAATATCCGGCGCACCTACCCCTCCCAATTTTTTATCCTTCGACAAAGTGTCATATGCTACCCTAGGGTGCTTACGTGCCCATATAAATCTTAAGATTAATGACTGCAGTTTAACAAAAAATATAGGGGGGGATTTCTATTGGGACCATTTGGAAGGTGTATAGTAACATGGGAAGCACAAACATTTTGATCGCATTTATCCTGCCGATCCAAGACAGGGATTTATATCTCATCCTACCTAGTAGATCTTTAGTTTTATTAAGTAAGGGTACATAGTTATCGGCAAAGAGGTCCCCCGGTGAGGATGATATTTTTATACCTAGATAGACCAATTCCCTCTCACACCATACAAATGGGAGCCCAGCTTGAAGTGCCCTCTGTTCACGCTTAGGGATTGATATATTTAGGAGTTCTGACTTACTCATATTTACTTTAAGGTTTGCCAAGCCTCCGTAGTGCTCCAACTCCTTGAGCACCGTGGGGATTGTCGTTCTAGGTTGGGTAACGAAACATAGCAAATCGTCAGCAAAAGCTGCTATTTTGTACTCCTTTGTTCCCACCTTGATTCCCTGAATATCTTCGTTCCTACGAAAAGTCGCTAAAAGTGGCTCCAAGGATAAAATAAACAAAACTGGGGAAAGAGGGCAACCCTGTCTTGTCCCGTTAAACAATTCAAGGGGACAAGACAGGGTCCCATTCACTCTAATCCTCGCCTTAGGATGCCTATATAGTGAGAGGATCCATTTCATCATCCTCTCCCCCAATCCTAGATGTTTCAGGGTTTCAGTCATAAAGCCCCAGTCCACTCTATCGAATGCCTTTTCGGCATCGATTGATAGCAGGGCTGCAGGGGTATTGCTCCTGATTGCTTCTTGCATAAGAAGAATTGTTTTCAGTGAGTTGTCTCTCCCCTCCCTACCCGGGACGAATCCCACTTGATCACTATGAATCCATTGTTTTAATCCAGTTTTCAGCCTGTCTGCAAGTATTTTAGCGAAAATTTTTGTATCTACGTTTAAGAGCGAGATTGGTCTGTAGCTACCGGGTGAGGCTGGATCCTTTCCTTCTTTCAAGATAAGGGTAATATACGCTAATAAGGATTCTTCTCGGGACTCTTCGTTCTCCCCGAGGGCATTCAGATAGTCGCACAGTTTGGGTACAAGTATTTGAGAAAGTTTTTTGTAGTAAGCTACGGAGTATCCGTCGGGGCCCGGGCTCTTTCCCAGGGCAGTGTCTTTTATCGCCTTTTCTACCTCCCCTTGGGATATGGGTGCATCGAGACGCTCAACCACATCCCTCTCTGCCCTGGGAAGGTCTAGTCCCCGAAGGTACTCCCTTATCCTTTCCTTCTTGTTGTCACTCAATCTCTCCCTCCGTCCTACCTTATAGAGTGCACTGTAGTAAGAGTGGAATATTCCAGCAATTTTTGGAGTAGAGAATTCAAGGTTCCCCTCTTCATCTCTTATTTTAGGTATAAAAGTCCTATTCTTTTTTTCCCTAATCCTTTTAGCCATCCACCTTCCTGGTTTATTCCCTTCTCGATACATGTCTCTATTTATCATATCAAAAGCGCAGCTCCTTTCCTTCTCCAGCAACTCATTTAGGTCTCTTCTTTTCTTAATTAGCTCCTGCTTTTCTGGGAGACCCTTAGGTCTTGTGCTTTGTTCTGCTTCCTGAATCTCCCTGAATAGACGTGTCAACTTTTCTCCCCTCTCTTTTTTTTTCCTCGTTCCAATGGCAATCCAAATCCCTCTTATATAGGTTTTGTGTGCCTCCCACAGAGTGGATCTGGATATGTCCTCTGTATCATTAGTCTCGAAGTAATTTTTTAGTTCCTGCTCTATTTTCGCAACTACATCTGGGTCCCGTGTGAGGGAATCATTAAGTTTCCAGTTTATCCTAGGCCGGTCCACACCGGTGATCTCTACTTGGATTTTCACCGGTGCATGATCAGTCAGGGTAATAGCCTTAATTTCTGCTGCCCTCAGCAAAGGGACCATCTGGTGTTCTATAAAAATGTAGTCTAACCTCGAGAATGATTTATGAACAGGGGAAAAGAAAGTGTAATCCCGATCTTTTAAGTGGCTTATTCTCCATGCATCCATTAATTGGAGATGATTTAACATTTTTTTAAGTGTCTTACCCTGTGTGCCCAATCTTAATCTTAAATCGCCCCTTGACGTGTCCACCTCAGGGTCCATACATAGGTTCAAATCTCCTGCGACTATTAGTCTGCCTTTTCTAAAGGATTCTAGTTTCGACAGAATTCTCTTTACAAAGTTCTCCGGGTTTCTGTTTGGGGCATAGATGTTCACCAGTGTGAACCACGTCTCAAACATTTTCCCTTTAACAAACAGAAACCTGCCTCCGGGATCGGCCAATCGCTCTTCCTCTTCAAACATCATTGTTCTATCAAACCCTATAGCTACTCCCCCTGAATGTACTGATCCAGCATCCCCATAAAACCATTTAGGGAACAGATGTGATGTCAGTCCCTTACTTGCGTGCGTTACATAAGTTTCTTGCAGGAACACCACGTTTGCGCCTAGGAGTTGTAGCTCCTGATTGATTTTGTATCTTTTTTTTTCCATGTTCAGTCCCCTCACGTTATATGTGACGAAACTAACTACTCCCATTTTTTATTGCTGAAGAGAGCGTCCGGCCAATCCCGTGTGGCATAGCAGGAGAGAGAGAGAGGGAGGAGAAAAAAAAAAAAAAAAAAGGAGCCCCCCCACCCCCCCTCCCTTCACCCCCCCCTCCCTTCACCCCCCCATCCCTTCCCACCCCCAACCCTTCCACCCCCCCACCCCCCCCACTGGAACAGATCGCCTATTACTGGCTGGGCAAACTCCTCTGTTCAAAATATGGGTCAGGTGGATTCCCTCAATCAAATGCCACCCTGCACCCATATTCCCCATAGGGCTCATGTCGTGAGGACTCCCCGTATTGCCCCAGCGCCCTCCCACCTCCCCCCGCCCCCCGCCCCGCTCATATCAGTGCTGCCCCTCATCCCCTAGCTAAGCTTCTTGGTTATTAGCTTACATTACTCAATGTGCCCCTCCCCTCCCTCCACCCTATTGTGTCTCGCGCTGGAACTGCAGTCTCTTCCGCACCCCAACCAGGGATATGTGGAGGGGCAATGTCTAACTTGCGACAAAAGTCCTCAAGATCTTCTGGGAATCTAAGCACTGCCGTTCGTCCATTCCTCTTTCCAATTAGGCAAACCGGGAACTCCCATTGATATGCTATTTCTGTCGTTTTCAGTAGGCCTGTTAGCGGCTTCAACAGCCTCCTTCTTGTGAGGGTCTCTGCTGATAGATCTGAATAAACTTGTATCTCTGCCCCTTCAATGCATAAGCCTGGTTGACATCGCAGTTTTCCCAAAATTTTTACTTTTTCCTCCTCATAGTGGAACTTCACTATCACATCTCTTGGACTCTCTGATGTATATCTGGGGTATCGTGCGACCCTATGGGCTCTATCTACTTTCAGGGGGGTCGTTATTTCTCTATCCAGCAATGGGTTTAGCAGTTGCTGTAGTGCCGGCGCCAGCTCTTCCTTCCCGAATTTCTCTGGGAGACCCTTGAGTCGCAGATTTTTGCGTCTACTGCGATTCTCCTGATCTTCTAATTTATAGAGGAGGCTTCTGTTTGCTCTTTGCATGTCTCTTATTTGCATATTCATACCCTCTAGTCTCCGCTCGTGTTCTTCCAATCTGTCTTCCGTCTCCACCACCCTTTTCAATACATGTCCAATGTCTGCTCTTACAGTCGCAATCTCTTTTTTAAGGGAGATCTCCAATTTCAGTAGCAATTCGGCAAGCATCTCTTTAATATATGGGGCTTCCTCCTGTGTAAGCTGCAGTGGTGGTTTATTCCCCCCTGCAGTGACTTCATCCTCAGATCTCTCATAAGGGCCTTCCTGTGTCTCAGGGCCCAACATCTGTTGGCTTCCACTGATCCTTACTCTTGCATTTTTGCTTTTATTCTCCTCTAATGCCCCTCTATGTTTGTTAATTCCTGGCCGTGAGGACGCTCCCAATCTGGGACTCCCTTGAGGTTCTTCCAGCATGCTGGCTTCAGCTGGCATGTAGCGCTGAATCCCACCTGGGCTTGGTGCATTTACCGCTCCTTTACTACCTTTAGTTGCCTTCCCCCTCATTTCCACAGGCCTCTAATACTCCACTCTACCCTGAGAAAAAGATGCAGGCCTGGGTATAAGACCTAGTAGTTTTATACAGGTTGCTCCTTGGCAGAGTCGGGGGCCGACTCCCTCAATTCCCTCTCATAACCCTCTTATAACAATGTGTGGATCGCTTGTATCTGCTTATGCAAAGAGTCCCATATTAGTTCCACGGGGGGACCTCCCGGGCCCACTTGGGTCTATGGGGGATCTCGCGTAGAAGCCCTATCCGCCACTGGCTACCCTGCTCGTCAGGTTCGGGCGGGAGCATTCATCTCCCCCACAAACCGCAGGGCTACTATCAGGCTCCTTATATACTCTATTTGTCGGAGTGAAAAATGAATTTTGGCCCTCAAGCCCAGGCTTAGGATGTGTGGTTCTTCTTGGGTGAATCTTACGCCTACCTCTCTACCCTTCTATCCCTATGCCAAATGTTCACTATTTAGTCCAAATAGTCCAGGAAAATCGGTGTTTAAGCCGGATACTTAAAGTTTCTTAACCTTAGACATCAAGAAAGAGAAAAAAAAAAAAAAAAAGTCTGGGATGGTCCGGGATGATCCCCACATTAAAACATCCGTGGAGGGGGAAAAGGAGAGGAGGAAACTAAAGAGACTGCAGGGATCCACGGGGGAGGGGGTGTAGGTGCATGCAGGGGCTCACACTGGATAAACGGGTGAACGGTTCATCAATATATAGACAAATGCGCCTCAGACACATCACATCTGTTCCTTATTGTTCTAAGGATTGTTCATTCAGCTTTTTAATACATGTCATGAAACCGAGTGTCTTAATCATATGTGGCAGGGTTAATTTTGTATCAAGATAACAGTTTTAAGTTCATACCCTGTTTCCCAGCTACTTTCCCACCATAGGCTTATCATGAATCCAAATGCTTCAATAAAATATAGCGGTGTGTGGCGGAGTTGAATTTATAACAAGGATACAGTTTAAGTTCTTACCCTGCTTTCCATCTGCTTTCAGACCATAGACACTTCAGTAGGGGGGCCGGTGGGGCACCAGAGGGGATATTCGCCTATACAAAGCTCTCATCCTCTCTCACCTCTCCCAGCTCTCTTTTCACTGTGTCCCTTTACAGGCTCACCCCCCTCCAGCTACAGTGTTACCTTGCTGTTGTTGAGCCAACCTGTACCTCCAGAGCCGTTCGCGGTCTCCTCCCTGTCCGTTGCTTCAGAGCTCCCAGCTCCCAGTGTCAGAGTCAGCGGCGGTGTTGTGGTTCGTGGTGGCAGCCAGGGCAACGAGGGACTCGCACTATCTCACGCCGGGCCGCGTCGATAGCATCTCGCGGTGCCGGCGTCTTTGCGGCTTTCAGACCTCCTCCTCTCTGTTGAGCGGGTGTGCGGGGAGAGCAGTGGCGCCAGGCCTCCTACGGAGCGCTCCTACGTAACGACGCTCCGCCCCATCCCTCGACAGTGAGGCTGCCTTCTTCCATGAAGATGAGTACATAACAATGTAAAAATTTAAAGAATAGAGCAACGAATAAACCAATAAAGTATTGCATAAAAAGCATTAGAAAATGTAATCAGAAGGAAAAAGTAAGCTAGTGACTATTAGTTCATTTTGCAAGAGCAGTAATAGGAAAGATCAATCTAGTAGGCATATATTAAAAAAAGAAGCGATAATGTGTATATAAGTACCACACAATGTTAAAAGAAAGGTAGAAAACAAAAAATACGAGTAGATAGAGAGAAGAGGGTAGAAAAAAAGGGGGGAAGGGAATTGGGGAACAAGTTTACAAGTTGTGATGCTATCCCAAATGAATAGAAATTATAGTCAAGACAAATAGAGCAAAATTACCAATGCAATAATAGTGTGTCATCAAAGTCTGGAGGTAAATAATGCTTAACCCAAGGAAGCCAGAGTTTCTCAAATTGACCAATTCGATCTCTTTCGATTGCTTCCATTTTAACATGAATAAGAGCTTTATTAGTTCTGTGTATGGTTTCAGCTAGAATTTAATATTTAGTTTTCCATGCCTTAGCAATGGTTTGTTTTGCGGCTGTTAGGTGCAGTAAAAGAAGGTGAAATTGATTCTGTGTGATTCCATCAGGTTTAATAGGGCTGTATCAGGACTGGGCTGTATAGGTGTATCAAAGATTTTGGAGGCTAAGTCAAAAACTGCCTTCCAGAATTTTTGGGCAATTGGACAATCTCAACAAATATGATGTTGAGTGTCAGACTTTGAACAGCAGTGAAAACAAGCTCCATGGTAATCAGAAGCATATTTTGATATTCTAGCAGGAACCAAATACCAACAGGTTACCCCCTAAAGTTAGTTTTCAAAGCAAAAACATTAGAAGAAGCAGGCTTAGTGGCAGACCATATGGTAGACAATTCAGTAGCATTAAATGAGCAATTAAGGTATAGTTCCCGTTTGGAGACATATGAGGGGGGACCAGTGTTAGTACTAGCTAAAATTTGCTTTTAGAGAAAGGAAAAAAGTCCTCTAGCATGAGGGTCAGAATATATACAGTATATGTTCAAAAAACGACATCTGGCATAGTTAGGAGTTGGAATTGAGAAAAGGTTTTTGCAAACATTGGAACAGTTCCGATTGAGGAAGTCCAAATTTTTTCACACAAAGTATGAAAAGAATGTATGAAGGAGGCAGATACCAAATTATATACAAGGGATACATTAGCTGTATTCCATGCTTTGAAAGAATTTTGTGTGATCCAGGCAGGGTAAAAATCTAGATTTTTAACAAAAGAAAGGACCGGTAAATTAGGAGATTGAAGGCCAAGAGAAGTTTTGATGGATAAAGAATGTTTTTTGATAAGATTGTGAATAAAAGTACGATCTGTTGGTCTTAACCATAACATGTTAGATACTGAAATAGGGTCATAGTCAATAGACTCAATTGTTACCCATAAAGGAATTTATTTTATTGCATGGTAAATATGTGCAGCATGATAGTAAGCAGAAATATTTGGGAGACCTAAACCTCTGCAGCATTCTGGTAGACAGAGAGTGGATTTAGAGTTTCAAGGTTTAGTTTTACCCCAGATAAAGAAGATAATTCTGAGCTGTATAAGTCGTAAAAAGTGAGATGGAACTGGGATGGGCAAGACTCTAAAAAGATATAAAAACTTGGGCAATATAGATATCCTAATTATATTAATTTTGCCTATCCAGGAAAGAGCGATAGAAAGAGCGATAGAGGACCAGAAGTGATCTTAGAAGTGAGTTGTATTCCTAGGTATGGAAGTCTATGAGGTGTCCAAGAGAGGGGAAGTGAATCTTTAGCAAGCTGAAGGTCTGAAGGAGGAAAGGAAATATTGAGTGCAGTAGATTTTTGATAGTTAACTGTTAAGCCCAAAATGTCTGCAAAATGGTTTAGGACAGAGAGTAGATTAGATGCTGTGATATGGGGAGATGACATGAAGAGTAAGATGTCATCTGCAAAAAGACATAGTTTATGATGACATCCAGCCAATTCAATACCTTTTATGTTTGGATCAGCTCTAATTAAATGGGCCAAGGGTTCAACAAGGAATGCAAATAGGAGGGGAAGAGAGGACATCCTTGACAATTGCCTCTTCCAATAGGGAAAGGGTCTGATTTAAAACCAGCATATTTGATAAATGCATTCGGCTTGTCGTATAAGGATGAAATCCACTTCAAAAAATGCAGTCCAAACCCACATTTTTGAAGAATATATTGTAAGTATGGCCATGAGAAAGCATCAAAAGTTTTTCTTTTATCGAGCAATAAAAAACAGCAGGTAGACATCTGAATTTAGCAACATGGGCGAGTAAAGAAGCTCTACAAATATTATGACTTGCTTGGCACGAGGGGATAAACCTAACTGGATCTCGATGAACAAGTTTGCAGATCACTTGATTCAAGCGGGTCACAAGTTTTTTAGCTAAAAGTTTAATGTCAATATTAAGAAGCGAATTAGGATGATAATTTGGCTAAGAGGTTCTATCAAATTTAGATTTGAGAAGCATGAAAATTATGGCCATTAAGGATTCTGAACAAAAAGAGTGTCCCCTCAACAAAGTATTGAAGGCCTCAGTTAGGATAGGAGATAATTTATCATAAAATTTCTTGACATAGGAAGCAGAAAATCTATCTGGGCTGGGACGTTTACTAAGTTATAAATCCTTAAAGGCCGCGATGACTTCTGTTGCAGAGATAGGACACTCGAGTCGTTCACGGTGGGTTTGTGAGGGTGATGGAAGGGTAATTTGTGAAAAAAGGGAATCAGCAGCAGCACGGTCAAAATTATGGTTGGGCAAATATAATTTAGCAAGATTTGAGCGGAATGTGTGTAGAATTTTGACAGGGTTACTCGTGTATGAATCACGGTTTAGTTTGAGTCGCACAGATGTCCTAGGTTTTTGCAGTGAGCAGTGAGTCATTTTCAAATTTTTGGTGAATGAGCTTACGCTTGTGTTTGAGATATGATGCTTGCCAGATAAGCGTACCTCGAATTACAGGTTTATGGGCTTCCCAGAGAGTGAGAGGGGAAATATCTACAGAAGTGTTATTAATGAGATAGTCATTGAGAGCATGTTCAATATCTAGACAATGGGAAGGGTGAGTTAGAATGGAATCATTAATGCATCAAGACAAATCCTGGAATCTCAGGATAGAGGAGAAGATGGTAGTACAAACTGTACTATTATTGGACCGAGTAAATGATTTGTGTGGATGGGAGTAATATGTAAAGCATTTACGAGCTGGATTGAGCTCACGCCAAGAGTCTAACATGTTATGCTTAGAAATAAATTGCTGAAATTAAATCTTAGGGGAACAGGAGGAGGGAGAAGGGGGAGATGTATCCAAGAAGGGAAAAATAACTTGGTTTGAGTCTCCACCTAACTTGTGTGAATCAATTACATAAAAAAGATGGGAAAGAAATTATAATGGATGTTTATTAGGAGCATAATATGATACAATGGTTACAGCAACATCAGAAATGTGCCCAATAAAAATGAGGTAGCGGCCTTCAGGATCTTTAACTTCAGATGAAAGTACAAATAGGGTTGTACAGTGAATACCTATAAGAACACCTCATTGTTAGCTGCCGAGGCTATATATATCTGTGGAAAGGGGAGCTGAAAAACTTAGGAGTAGATTGTTCAGTAAAATGGGTCTCCTGTAGGCAAAGAATGTGGATTTTAGCTGTGACAAATGAACAGAATGCTTTAGTGCGTTTTTGTGGTATATTAAGACATTGGACATTTATGGTCAAAATTTTTAAGGGGGCCATATTGGGAATATAAGGAGTTGCATAATAAAAATGTTCTGACAGTAAGATCGCATACAATTCAATATAGGTGGTAGGAAAAAACAAAGGTTGGAAGAAAAGGAAAGGAATTGGCTCTCGTTGAGCAGATATTACTAATCTTTTTAAAATAATAAAGAGAACTAATAGCTTAACAGAACGGCGTACTGGGGGAGTGAAAAAGCAGTCCACCAGAGGCCAAACAGCTACCGTCAGAAGCCCACATAATAATGGGAATCCGAGGGCAACAAACTGGAAGAGCAAAAACACCACCAAAGGAAACACTGACAACAATAAAAAGTAATACATAAATAGAAATTATACCATTGTCCCATTGTCCCAAAAAGTTCCAAACCTATCAGTGTGTCATGAGAATAAGTAAGGAGTTAAAAAATAGAAAAAGTTTGCATCGAGTGAGTTCTAAACTAGTAAGACAAAAAAAGTTTACCAAACATCTAGTTGGTTGGAAGATAAAGCTATAAAAATACCTGACAAGTCAATCAAAAAGAAAAAAAAGTCAGTCCATTGGCTGCTCAGGAGTTGGCATAGGAGAAATAAAAACGATCCTGTTTTGATTGCCCCTGGCGACTTTTATTCCCTGCAGTACCAGCTAATTTCAGGGAACGGTAACTATTCGATTTCATGCATTGCTTTGGTTGAGAGGCCATTCTAGAAGCTGGATGTTTTGTAAAAAAGATTGGAGTTCTTCCGCAGAACAGCAAACATATTTAGATCCTTGGTAAGTGAAACAAATTGAAAATGGAAAGCCCCATTATAGGTGATTTGATGTCGCTGTAAAACTTGAAGAAGTGGCTTCAAAGCCCGACCCTTGGAGATGGTGAGTTGAAATAGATCAGCAAAAAGTTGACAGGTATGTCCGTGAAAAAATCAGTGAATCTTTTGCTCTAGCTGCAGCTAGAAGTTTTTCCTTGGTATGGAAATAGTGAAATTTGGTGATAATATCACACTGAGGTCCATCAGCTTTGCGAGGTGAGAGGTCTCTGTGAACCCTGTCCATCTCCATTCATTTGACTGGTATGGAAGGCTGTAGTTCTTGAAATGAGGATTGGGTGAAATGTGCAGTGCTTATGTGATCATATAAACCATAACAAATAATATGAGTACAAAAAAATGTGAATAATAAATGATGTGCTCAAAAATAATACAAGCAGTCCTCTATTATGACATGTGATGTCTATAAAAAGAGGAACTTGGATGTGTGATGTCGATAAGTCGAAATGTGTCGGGAGGATATGCTGAGACCACTGTCTTCTTTTATACAAGCGCTTGATTTTACTGCTAAACACATGAGTGTATTTCCTTTGCTTTTTATGTATTAAAATTTCCATACAGAGTTACACTATATGCCTTCCTCTTTCTTTTAATGATGGGGCTGACTGCCTATATCTACTGAGTCCATTCATACCTTACACATGTTCGGAGGTCCATCTGGAGGTCATATCTGGACAGAGCATCTGATCCCCTTGGTATATTATACCACAAAGCTTGATTGACTCACTAGGTGTACACCTATTTGAGTTCAATCCCTCTGGTACGCAGCTTCTGGTGTCTTTGGTGGTGGATCTACTATCAACTGTTATTACATCATACATATTTGAAGTTAAAGACTGTCACTATATTATATCCACATGTGGTTGAGGATTATCATCACACATGATGACATGACTGAAGCTTGTCACTGACTTTTTTCTTTTTTGGACATCACACGTCCAAGTTCCTCTGTTTATAGACATCACATGTCTTAATAGAGGACTGCTTGGAGTATTTTTGAGCACATCATTTATTATTCACGTTTTTTGTACTCATATTATTTGTTATGTTTATATGATCACATAAGCGCTGCACATTTCACCCAATTTGTCATTTTTGCAACTTTATCCACTGCTGTGCTGTCTGCTTTAGTTTTTTTTAATTTCTTTTATAGCTTGAAACGGGGATAGCATAGTGGCTACCAAATCAGTGACAGATTCAGGTATTCCAGGTATACAGATATTGGAACGCCGGGCCCTATTTTCGTAATCTTCTAAACGAGATTGAAGGACTACGTTTTCCTCTTTGAGATTTTCAAATTCAACTGCATAAGCCTGGATGTTATTTTCAAGTTCATCAACCCGCAATTTAAGATTTGCAGTGCGTTGGCCCAGTTCTCTGATTTCCCTAGTCAGACTGTTTGTTATATGATCTGAGGTCTGTTAAGAGCTATGTGAAGCATTTTTTCAAATTGCCTCAGAACAGAGGAATGAGCAGGGTCTGTAAAAGATTTCATTTGTGACATTTGTATAGATGAATCTAAGTCATATTCCCCCTGTGTTGCCACTGATACTTTAGAGCGCTGAAAGGATTTCACTGAGTGTGAGGTACGAGGGGGGGGGGTGCAGCTAGTGCCATTCTGACTGAAGCCTGAGGCAGCACTTCTTTGTTGTTTTTTGTTTTCATTTTCAGATGAGAACTACTAAGATCCATTACACTAAGTGGCGGGGGTTATTAGCAGACCGAGTAACAATATTTACTGGGTGAAGCTGAGCCTGGACACAGTATAGTATGGCAGAAACATCCCTTCAGGAGCGGAGCTCTAAGCTGGCATGTCTGCCCAGTCAGGCTCTGCCCATGCACCTCCATGATCTGAGCTTTTTATCCAACCCCCAAAAGCAGCAAAAATACCTTTCTGTAAGTTGCTTATCCCTTCCATTTTTTAATACTGTTTGTGTCTCACTTTTAAACTTCTGTTTTTTGTAACTTTTTGTAACTTTCTTTGCACTGCCCACCTAGGGATATAAAATAGAACACAAATACACTATTTTTTTATTGTCCTAAAGGATGCATATATCTGAAGGGATTGTTGGTGAGTGTCTGGTTTAGCTAACCTGTAACCTCTAGTGAGAGCAGTGTATGTGGTCTGTGAAAGCCTGTGTGCTGGTCTGCTGAAGGGCATGGTGTACTGATAGAGGTGCCAGGAGTAAGGTTTCTCATAAACCTGTAAATTGTGAGTGGTAGCAACATCTGTATTAGAGAATGTGTTTTTTTTTCAGCTGTTTCCTGCATACGGTCTAGGGGAATTTTGGGCTTCTGTGACAATTTGCCAACAGGCAAGTCAGTTTCTAAGGACAGGCAAAGGATGACAATATCTTGTGCATGTTGCTCCTCTCTGTTCCCTGTACCCTGTGTACCTCAATCCAATCAGTTGTTGCCTCCATGAAACAAAACAAATGGACAAAATCTTTTAGAACTCTCTGCAACAAAAAGAACAGCAAGAAACTTATTAGATAGTATGGTCCCAACAGAGCTTGATCTCAATTTCATCAAGGCATTGTAAGATTTATTGTAGAGATAGAAGAACGTAAGACAGACAAAACCTGTGATATAAATGGGGCAAGTTCTCTAGGATGCTTGGAACAACCTACCACACAGGTACCTCCAGAAATGGCATGCATGTGTATCTAAGACACACAAAGAAAAGGGAATTGGGGTGGATGAACCCCGGGACTTTTAAGGTGCTTAAAATAAATAATAATTAAAGTAAATAGACATACATAATCTATCCATACAAAAAGTTTTTTATTTATTCAATTTAACACACAAAAAGAGTTAAAAAATCTCTCAATATCCATATCTAGTTTAACAGGCTACTCAATAAATACCACTCGACATGTTTCGCTCATTCTGAGCTTCATCAGGAGTTCTGGTATGAGTTATGATACACTGAAAATGAGAGACATAAATGGAATGTTACATTACAATATTAAAACAATTAAAAAAAAACAAATTATTACATGGATAGAGTTAATATGAACAAAAAATATTTAGTCAGAGTGACAAATTATTGTTAAAGCAGCAATTAATCATCAGGACATCACCAAAAAACAAGGGTCAATCTGACCAAGCAGAAAAAAAAAAATAATAATAAAGATAATCTTACCAGGCTGAATAATTTATTAAAGTGAAGATTTAGTGAATGCGGTATATGGCATTCAGGATATGGATAGGTCTCACTTATATAAGTTCCCATCAATTTTGGTCACAGAGGGGCTAAGCATACATGAGTTCTTGCTGGAGAACTAAATAAAGTATAAAATATATAAATGTAGATATCAAGCAAATGCAGTCTATAGGGATAGAAAATCAATCCCCAAATAGGCAGAAAATTAGCTTGAGTTGAATCAAACGTTGTTTGCTTGAGGCTGAACCGCCTTATTGCAATGTGAGGGCAGCAGTTTAAAATCCCCCTGATAAGGAGATTCACCACTGAACTGTTTTGGATGTATCAAGAGTTCTCATAACACGTAGTAAATGCATAAAGATGCAGCTGGAAGGAGAGTGAGAAGAGCATAAGTGGACAGTGAGTGTAAAATCCACACCATTACATTGCTCATACGTAAAGGAGAGTCAATGTGTGGAAACACTTACCAGTGTGGAGATTTGGGCAGGCACACAGTGGAGGGGAGAGAGAGACAGCCTCCCCCTACGATAACAAGCCTACGACAGAGGGTAGCAGCAAAATGCTGCATACTTATAGTCCCTCCATCCTGGCAGTGTCTGACGTCACCGCTGGGATGTGGACGTGTGATGAGGAGGCCCGGAGACAGGTGCACGAATGGAGATGACGTGATACACGTCCGTATCCGCATTGCGCATGCATCAAGAAGTACGACGTGCAAAACATCAGTACTTGCAATGCGCATGCGCTGGGGAACCAGTCATATAAGGAAGGAAGTTAGATATTGGCCCGGAGGTCATTAGCACCATCTTTGAAGGGGAAAAAAGAATGGGCTGAGTGCATATTAACCCCCTATCTTGAAGATTTATAAAATTGGAGTTATCTGAAAATCTAAATATACTGTTATAAATTCTTGACAATATGACCCAATTTTGATTTAAATTTGAAAAAAAGAAAGAAGAGAAGGGGGAAAAAAGGAAAGTAAAAAAGTGAAATGAAGTAAGGTTGGATAAATATATAAAAAAAAAGATTATGAAAAAATAATAAGTGTATATATAATATAAGAGTAATAATAAAAAGAAAGAAAAAAAAAAGAATATAAAATGAATGAAATGAATATGGATGTAAATAAGAATAAGAAATTATATATGCATATATGGAAAAGAGGGAACCCCATTAATATAGTGACCTCTCGTAGGGCTGACACCTCTAGGGCTCCCATGGGCGATTGATTACTCACCCATCCAAAGGGTGCCCCTGGCGCCCGTGTGAACCAAAGAGAAGGAACTTAAATCAAGCAGAAACCACTCCTCAAATGGATGATCAATCAAGTCTTAGTGATAGTGGATAAAAAATCCAGATTGGCCTGGGAAGAAAATCAATTCAAAAATAGGGAAACATAACCTATACATATATTATGTAACTGCATCCTGCATTTGTAACATTGAAGTCACAACCTGTCTACATATATAACAAAAAGATATATATAATTAATTGAGAAAAGGAAAAGGGGAAGAAAAAGAGAATAGGAAACGATGAATGAATGTCCATGTAGTTAAAGGAAAGGTTTAAAGTTTAAGGCATCGTTTAGGCCAGGATGTTTCAAGGCTGACAATTCGTGTATCCAACAAGCCTCTCATTGTAGAAGTAGCTTGTCATAATTTCCTCCCCTGTCTCCAGGGGGGATATGCTCCAAGGCAAAAAAATGTAGTTTACTGCTGTCAAAATTGTGCTGCCTATATGCCGGCTTATCAGGGTTTCCATTCTCTTCTTCTGTATCAGGGATACATGATCCCTGATTCGACAGAAGAAGGGACGTTTGGTTTTTCCAACTGTTACAGAAAAATTAGGTTTAAAAAAGCGACCATTAGGAAGCACGATGGCTCGTGCCGCATAGATAAACCTGCAAAATTGGCATCTGTGACAAGGCCTACTACCTTTTCTTAGTTCACCATGCATCTCAGTTGGGGTATCATAGTGGCTATGTACCAAAGTGTCTCTAAAAGACCGTGAACGCCTGAAGGTAATTTCAGGGTAAGGCTTGAGGTGTTTGGAGACTTTCTCATCTCCCATTAAAAGATACCAGTATTTTTTGATTATTTCTCGCACCTGTTGATGTTGGTCCGAGAATCTGGTAATTAGTCAAATGCCGGGGTTTTGTTTTTTTGGATTTTAAAATTGTGTATAAGTGAGGCTCTGTTGTGATGTTTAGCTTTCAAATATGCCTTTTTTAAGCATTTATTGCTATAACCGCGTTTCTGCAAATGGGATCGCAATAACTTGGCTTCTTTTTGAAAATCTGAATCTGCACTACAGTTTTGTTTGATTCTTAAGTATTGCCCATAGGGCACATTCCTTACAGGGGGGGCAGGGTGGGAGCTGGTCGCATGAAGCAAGGAATTACCTGCAGATGGCTGTTGATACAGAGTAGTTCCTATACTGCCATCATCATTTACTAAAATTTGAATGTCCAGGGAAGTTAATTGATGTTGACTGAGCTCAAATGTAAAGTTCAAATTGTACTTATTGACATTTAAACTATCCAAAAAGGAAAGAAGAGTATCATGGGTTCCAAGCAAGATAAAAAAAATATCGTCAATAAAACGTCTCCAAATCGGGATCTCTTCCAAAAAAATGTGCATATCATCCCTAAAGAAAAGTTCACGCTCCCACCCCCCCAGATACAGGTTGGCGTAAGAGGGGGCACATTTGGTCCCCATAGCCACACCCTGTATCTGGAGGTAGTGGGAGCCCCCAAAAAGGAAAATGTTGTTGGAAAGAATAAAGAGAAGCAGATCCAATATAAATTTGTTGTACTCCTTGGACACCCCAGGATTTTCAGAGATGAAGCCCTCCACAACTTCCACCCCCAAGGAATGGGGGATGGAGTTGTAGAGGGCCTCCACGTCGAGGGCCACCAGCCAAGCACCACTTGGAATGGAAATACCATCAAGAATACTGAGAAGATCACCAGTATCCTGAAGGTAAGAAACAAGACCCTCAATGTGGGGTCTTAGGAAGTCATCAATTATCTGGCTGGCAGTCTCAGTGAGGAAGCCATTCCCAGACACTATCGGCCTGCCCGGGGTTTTTTTTTGTATCTTTGTGAATCTTGGGGAGTGCATATAGAGTTGGAGTTCGAGGTGAGGTGACGTTAAGGAATTCCCATGTGTTCTTGTTTATAAGGCCTTTATGGTATGCCGAGCCTATTAAATGTTTGTAACGAGTGACAGTTAGGGTAAGGTGACTGGAAGGTACCTTTCGGTACCATTCCCGATTTTGGACAATAGCCAAAACCATAGACTCGTATTGGCATCTGTCCATGATGACTAAGTTCCCACCCTCATCCGAGGGTTTGATGAGGATATTTTTATTTTGCCGTAATGATTTGAGGGCCTCTATTTGGAGGCCTGTTAAATTTGATCGAGATAAACCCTTCCATTTGGTCTGGGTGATCTCTCTAGTCAGTTGGTTCGTGAAGGCCCATACATTGGGGTTTCCGTGGAGGGTGGAAAAAGTGCGAGATTTAGATTTGTAGTCCTTGGGTTTAAAGGTAATTGAAGGAGGAAGAGAGGATGGAGGTGGGTGAGGAGAGGGGCCCAGAGTGGAAGGCAATGGTCATGCCTTCCCAAAGGGGATTGTCCAAGGATTGGTCGTTGATTGGAGGATTAGGTTTGTCATATAGGATTTTGAACATAAGCTTTCTGGAAAAGAGGTTTATATCTTTGATTAATTCGAATTGGTCCACCCTTTGAACAGGGCAGAAGGTCAGACCAAGTCTCAAAATAGATATTTGTTCTGCTGAGAGAGGATAAGAAAACAAATTGATTAGCTCAAATTGGTTTTCAATACTTTGGGATTCATCAGGTCTAGATTTCATGTCTTTTTCTGGTCCAAAACTGGTTGGGAGAATATGGGTGCCAGACGAAAATCCGGCTGTGAAGGAACAGGATTAGCATTGCTTACCTGTATATTGGAGACCAATGTTTGTGAAGTATTAGTTAAACAGGTACTAGTAGTTGATTCAGGGTGACCTGGTGTATTGGTGGATGAGCTTTTAGCAGTACTTGCTCAAGTGACCATGGGTGCTTTGGTACTAGGAGTGCGTCTCACAGTACCTGTGTGAGCATTCTCCTTAGTGTATTTGGAGTTAACAGGTCCCTGAGTTTTAGTGCTTCTTCATTCAAATGTATTACAATTCAATGTATCTAAGATAACTGGGGTAAAAGGCAACAGGGTGGCACCAGCACCAAATGTGATTTAATTTACCATACATATAAGCAAAGCAGTTGTTTAAAATAAAAGTGATTAAAAAAGCACAAAAAGATTACCCAAGTAACCCTCAGCTCCAGGGCATAAGTGAAGAAAGAGTGGAACATATTCCCAGTCAGCAATCAGACTCCAAGCAAGTTTTTAAATAGCAGACATCTGGCTATACTCTTCCATGTGATTAAAATTGGGTTGCTGCCCCAGGCTATCCCTAGTTAGATGTGAAGGGTCATGTTTACCACTTTTTGAAAGCCAATCTTGGTTTGTAATAAAAAAAAATGCATATAAACTGCCAGATGAAATAACCAGACAGGCTACGGGGGGAGGGGGGGCTGAAAGGAACCAAGAAACCTTTCACTAAACCAGGGCAAAGTAAAGTCTTCTTAAAACAAAAGGTATTCAAGATATCAAATCCTCCTCATTTTAGGATAGTGAACAGAGCAATGCAATGCTTTGTGAAAAATCAGAACAATCGGAACTACTGGCTGACAACACAAATTAAACCTAATATAATAGAGCAATTCATAACAAAACTACATACAACTTTTAAGGGTTGTAGGTCCTGATCATATGCGAATATCCTTTTTATGAAGGCTGTATTTTGCTTTACATTGGTTAATGGAGGGATTTTTGGTTTCTTTTGGCCTTCCTCTCTATGCTTTGTTTTGAATCAACAGTTTGTCCAGAGGCATCAAGGAATATTTTGCATAGCTCCTACCACTATTCCGAAATGAATAAATTCCTTATTTCTGACAAGTATGATGTAAGCAAGACATGTGGATACCTTTTTCAAGAAGTCTCTACTCTACGTCAATTTGAAGAGACCTTGGTGACACATCTATTTATGGCTTGCTAACACCTTTGATGCAGTGTAGCAAAGTAAATACTCACCATGCTCAGATGCAGGAGCAGGCCCCTATAACCTTTTTCCTAAAAACATTTCAAACTGTTTTTCCGCATAGTTTATAATTACCTACATGCATATATTTACATGTGTTCAGCCATATTTGATTATGATGCATGCAGCCTTTGTTTTTTACTTGGTAGTCCTATATAATGGTTGAATTTTACTGCTGCTTTTCTCCAAGTCGTCAACTTATTCATGATAAACTCCCTCCTTTCTTTGTATGGCAGGAATAATGTTTTTCTATTTTTTTTCGCCTAAACAAAGTGTTATGACTGATATTCATTCTATAGTGCCTGGTTGTATTTTTTGACCTATGACCTGTGATTACATCCTGCCTTATACATAATTCATATATAAATTTAAGGTAAACATGTCTAAAGTTTTTTTTTTATTTATACTTTGAATAGAGTAGGGCACAGTTAAGGTTTTTGTAAGGTATTTATTTCTGTCTGTACCCCTTTTGGGGAAATTATCCCTCACTTCCCTGTAATGCCAAACAAGAAGTGGGACAAAGTGGAGTGCAGGTGTCACTGACACAGGAAGGCACTGATAGTGATAGAAATACTGCCATGAGTTTCAATGCTTTTTCACACTTGAACTTAATGAGGAAGAACAAAAACAACGAAAAAGTGGGGAAGTTTTACAACAGTCATACAAGTGCAAAGTATCTGCCTCCATTGGGTACAGGTAGGTTGGTACTCTCTGTTCTGGTAAATTTATGCAGTGAAAACACCAGCTCATAATACTTTGTATGCCAAGCTGTTATCATCCATGGGATATGAGATTCTATTTAAACATGTAATTGGAAAACATGAAAAAATAAAAAAAATGGTCATACTGGTAATCTGAACCCCAGAAACCTTTATTCAGAAGTGGAACAAATGAACTACCAGCATAGTTTATTTTTAAAGATTCACTTATGTCTGTTGAATAATTATCTGGAGTGTCCAGGCACAGAGCAGTGTCAAGAGCACCTTTCTGTAAAAGTGTTGGAGATTTAAGTAAAAGGTGTCAAAACCAATGATTGAAAATAGCAGCATGACTGTGAAAAGAAGTAAAGGGAACCTACAGTATAAAACAGTCTCAGTCTGTTCTATAATTCTGTAATTTGTCTCATATTTAACAGACTTGCTTTAACAGGCTCATTTATGGCATTAATCTTGCAAATAAGCAGTAGAGTAGCTCAACCCCATAATGGCAAACCCGAGACTCTCCAAACAAAAGCCCTAGGCAAGCACACCTATCCATATGTAAGCAGCAACCTGAGAGGGAAAATGAAAACAAGAGGTGCTTCAAATCTGAATGTGTTTTCATCTCTTCAGTGTCATTTAAGATATATATATATATATATATATATATATATATATATATATATAATATATACACAATATCTCACCCCTCACTCATTTTTGTAAATATTTTATTATATCTTTTCATGTGACAACACTGAAGAAATGACACTTTGCTACAATGTAAGGTAGTGAGTGTAGAGCTTGTATAACAGTGTAAATTTGCTGTCCTCTCAAAATAACGCAAAATCATTAATGTGTAAACCGCTGGCAACAAAAGTGAGTACACCCCTAAGTGAAAATGTCCAAACTGGGCCCAAAGTATCAATATTTTGTGTGACCACCATTATTTTGCAGCACTGCCTTAACCCTCTTGGGCATGGAGTTCACCAGAGCTTCACATGTTGTCACTCTTCCACTCCTCCGTGACGACATCACGGAGCTGGTGGATGTTAGAGACCTTGCACTCCTCCACCTTCCGTTTGAGGATGCCCCACAGATGCTCAATAGGGCTTAGGTCTGGAGACATGCTTGGCCAGTCCATCACCTTTACCTTCAGCTTCTTTAGCAAGGCAGTGGTCGTCTTGGAGGTGAGTTTGGGGTCATTATCATGTTGTAATACTGCCCTGTGGCTCAGTCTGGGATCACAATTACCAACTTCCCGCCCGGCCTATAGCAGAATGACGGCCGGGCGATGGTTCTGTTATCCTTAATGGACGTCATATGATGTCTTTCAGGATAACATGCCAGCGCGAGCCTGCGGGGGTGCACAGCACAGCAATTGGTGGTGCGGTGCGTCAGTCTGACAGAGGCTCCTTACAACGTGATCAGCTTGACCAATCACAGCTGATCACAGCGTGAACCAGGAAGTGCTGATAAACGTCTTTCCTTGGTTTGCACTGACAGGGAGAGCCGATCGGCAGCTCTCCCTGTCAGAGGGGCATCTGCCCTGATAATCAGCACATTGATTATTAGCGCAGCCCCCATGAGAGGTGCCCACCACAGCTGCAAATCCGTGCCCATCAGCTGCCAGTCAGCGCCCACCACAGTGTCAATCAGTGCCCATCAGTAACACCTGTCAGTACCTCATCATCCGTGCTGCCTATCAGTGCTATATATCAGTGTCCATCAGTGCCACCTGTCAGGGCCAATCAGTGCCACCTGTCAGGGCCAATCAGTGCCACCCATCAGTGCCCATCAGTGCTGCATGTCAGTGCCCATCAGTGCCCCCTATCAGTGCCCATCAGTGCCCCATATTAGTATCCATCAGTGCCCATCAGTTCTGCATATCAATGCAGCATATCGGTGCCCATCAGAGCTGCATATCAGTGCTGCCTATCAGTGCCCATCAATTCTACATATTAGTGCCTCCTCATCAGTGCCCACCAACAGTGCCACCTTATCAGTGCCGCCTCATCAGTGCCCATCAGTGCCACCTCATCAGTGCCCATCAGTCAAGGAGAAAACAAAATTAAAAAAAAAAACAGAAACGAAGAAAAACTTTTTTTTTCTAAAATTTCTGTATTTTTTAGTTTGTTTAACAAAAAATAAAAACCACAGAGGTGATCAAATAGCACCAAAAGAAAGCTCTATTTGTGGGAAGAAAAAGATAAAAATTTAGTTTGGGTACAGTGTTGTCGCGCAATTGTCATTCAAAGTGCGACAAAGATGAAAGCTGAAAATTGTCCTGGGCAGGAAGGGGCAAAAGTGCCCGGTATTGAAGTGGTTAAATATAATGCATGTAAGAATATAAAGCATGTGTACAAAATAAAACATTCAATTCCTTTTGTTATATTGCAAAAACATTAACTGCTTCTAAATCTTTTATGGAGTTCATCCAAAAAATAAGTTCTAAAGTAATTGTTGTGTACCAGCAAAGTATGGTTTTGTTGTAAAGATCCTCTACAAATAACCACCACTTTGGGTAGCACATCAACACCATGCAGTTGTGACTTCTACCAGATGTGCCCTCACCTGGGGGATATGGCCAATGAATGGTCACTATATGCCTTTTTTCCACCATTGGGGATATTGATGTTCCAATGGTATAGACACCTCCAGGCTCGTATCTCCTCTCCTTCATTTCACCTCCTCTCAATCAAGCCACCATGAAAAGAAATTATACATAGTGCTCAATCTTTTAAAAATATTCAATCTTTTTATTTTAAAGCTACTATTGATACACTCAGATTTGCAGGGTGCTATGAGTGCACCAAACTGTTAAAAGCATTTGTACTCTGAGTCAATCCATGGATAGTGTAGGAAAGGAACAAAGAGCAACAGAGAACATAGACCTGAAGTGTGCCTGGGTTTCACAAGTATGAAATGAAATGAAAAGAAAAAGAAAAAGGGGAATGGGTGGGTGGGACACGAGAGCCAATGACCACAAGGAAAAGGAGGCAAAGGAGGGCAAGCTTTATGCAGCCTGACTCCTCCTACAAATACAGGCTGACCTGTGGTCAGCCTTACACTTGTACTCAGAGTCAATCTGTGGATAGTGTAGGAAAGGAACAAAGAGCAACAGAGAACATAGACTTGAAGTGTGCCTGGGTCACGTGGTCAGTATGCCTAAAAGAGGGCAAAAATAACCCAGTAGGATGAAAGCTTAACAACCAGATTTATTACACACTGAATTAATGTACAATCTGCCAGATTGACCAACGCTTGTGGCATCTCAAAAGTGGCTCTGGGACATACCCAGAGAAACAAGACAACTTCCACCTACCCAAATACCAAATAATAAGGGCCGGGGCCCCCTGGCACAAAGTCACAGAAGCTGCTCCTCTCTTGAATGAATGCCAAAGTATGCTTTAGGGTCCAGACCCTGATTGGTCAAAAAGGGGGCGGCAATGAAGTATGCATTGAGCTACGGAGAGGGAAGCGCTAGGAAAAGCAACAGAGGAACATCCATGGGTTTATCAGATGTAGCACTGACAAGCTAGTTTAAAACCAACACCGGGCACCACGCGTTGCCAGGCTCCAAGAACCTGATGACAGTGCCGCCTCCCGATTGCAGCGTCTTGCGAGCATGCAGATGAAAAGAAAAGGCCGGGGGGCAAAACCAGTTGATTAGCCAAAAATAAACAAGACCCTGGGCCAGAAGAGCAACTCCCCTGGCCTCAGGACCCACAAAAGGCCAGCTACAGCGCAGTCTTGAGCACCAAGCTGGTAACCAACGCAAAAGGAGATCTTGAGAGCATGACAGATACGTCACGAAAATATGACCCACAATGGGAAGTCTGCAGAGCACAGCAGGAGGGCTAATCTTCAGGATCCCTGAGGATGGCTTAAATAGAGTGCGCAGAAAATAAAGAAAGGCCTGTTGGGGTCTTCCAACAACTTAAAATGCTGAGTCTCAGCTAGGTACCCCCTAATAGTGCTGTGGGCCGATATGAGTTAGAAGAGGCAAAAAACAGAAAATCAAATAGGAACTGGATGTTAACCATCAGGACTAGGAAACCTTGACCGGAAAGCCTGGAAAACATCCCAAGCAGTGTCATGCGCCTTCCTGGTATTCAAAATAAAAACTTACGATCAAGGCTGCTGCGTCAGCCAAATAGAAACCCAATCCATCACAAAAGCTGGAAACCGAAGAGAAGGCGTGACGCCAGCATCTGCATCCGAGACCTGGGCCTACTGGTACCGGCCTAGGCACCGAGAAGGTTCCGGAATCCACTAAAGCCCCTGAGCCAGTAGAAGCTGCTGGAGCTGCAATAATCTGATTTACCAATAGATCCATACTATTGACACTCCTGGCCGGATGTAGCTAGGAAATTAAAGGCAGTGTGCATTTGGGACAGGGAAGAAACCACAGTTCGCCGGGTAAGCTGCTCCGCACTCACGCTTGATGCACAAGGGAACAGTAATCTAATAGCTGGGCTTTCCGAGCCGAAGCCGGGAAAGCAATCCACTGCATTGAAATACCATTATCAGGTCAAAGAGTAGAAGCTATCTATGTGAAAATATGAAGCCTTGGAATGGTCCAGGTTCTGAGAGAGGGTGAGCTACCGTGCTCCGACCCCACCAGCTGGAGAAGGAGGAGAAGCAAAGTCCCCAATATCCGCTGCTTGAGACATGACCTGCATAACCGGAGTTTGCAACGTGTCTGGGTGCTGCAGTGCATGGAAAGGAAATTAAAAATGAACACTCAGGGCTAAGGTCCCCACAGACTGTGGTGGGTAGTAGTAAAGGTGTAATGGTGAAGTGGACATATGACGTATGGACTATAGGTGAGAAGATTGTGGGACGACAATCAATAAAAAACGAAACCTCAACCCCTATGGATCTGTAGACGTGACAGATCCTGGATGTAAGCACTAGCTAACAGAAATGCAGCGAACTAAATGCAATGACATGAAAGAGAAACATGGGAAACGTGAGAAGCATGGGAAACATAAGAAACATGGGAAACGTAAAAAACATGGGAAACGTAGGAAACATGGGAAACGTAAGAAACGTGAGAAACGTAAGAAACGTAAGAAACGTGAGAAACATAGAAAACGTGAGAAATGTAGGAAACGTGAAATACATGGCAAACGTAAGAAACAAGGGAAACGTAAGAAACATGGGAAACGTAAGAAACAAGGAAAACGTAAGAAACATGGGAAACATAAGAAACGTGAGAAACATGGGAAACATGAGAAACATGGGAAATGTAAGAAACATGGGAAACATGAGAAACATGGGAAATGTAAGAAACGTGAGAAACATGAAAAACGTGAGAAACATGGGAAACGTAAGAAACGTGAGAAACATGGAAAACGTGAGAAACATGGGAAACGTGAGAAACACGGGAAATGTGAGAATCATGGGAAGTGTGAGAAACATGGGAAACATGGGAAACGTGAGAACACGGGAAACGTGAGAAACATGGGAAATGTGAGAAACATGAAAAATGTAAGAAACATGGGAAACGTAAGAAACATGGGAAACGTAAGAAACATGGGAAACATAAAAAACATGGGAAACATAAGAAACATGGGAAACGTAAGAAACAAAAGGAAAACGTGAATTAGCATGAGAACCGTAAATTGCATGAGAAAACCGTAAATTGCATGAGAAACCGTAAATTGCATGAGAATATTGTAAATTGCATGAGAAAATCGTAAATTGCATGAGAAATCTAAAATTGCATGCGAAATCGTAAACATAAATTGTATAAGAACGTAACTTGCATGAGAACATAAATTGCATGAGAAATCGTAAACATAAATTGTATGAGAACGTAAATTGCATGAGAAATGTAAATTGCATGAGAAACGTGAGTTTGTACGAAATATGTAAACAGTGTAAGAACAGATGAGGTAACTTGCCACTGAACTAGCCAATTAAAAAAACGATCACCTCAATCTGTTAAACCCATAGATGTGATGGTAACCTGCAGTGGAAGAACATGGACAACCCAGCTGTGTGAAAGTGACCAGAGAACCTTACAGACTACCAGCCCATGACCTAACAACACCCCTAGTACCTGACAAGTATGAGGATGTGGGTGCAGAAATGACAACCAACAGCGCATGAATGTAAACCTAATGACAACACCACCCTACTGTATGCAGTAAGCGAGCCCGAGCAACCTGCAGCGCCAAGGCAGGAAATTAAAAATGAACACTCAGGGCTAAGGTCCCCACAGACTGTGGTGGGTAGTAGTAAAGGTGTAATGGTGAAATGGACATATAACGTATGGACTATAGGTGAGAAGATTGTGGGACGACAATCAATAAAAAACGAAACCTTAACCCCTATGGATCTGTAGACGTGACAGATCCTGGATGTAAGCACTAGCTAACAGAAATGCAGCGAACTAAATGCAATGACATGAAAGAGAAACATGGGAAACGTGAGAAGCATGGGAAACATAAGAAACATGGGAAACGTAGGAAACATGGGAAACGTAAGAAACGTGAGAAACGTAAGAAACGTAAGAAACGTGAGAAACATAGAAAACGTGAGAAATGTAGGAAACGTGAAATACATGGGAAACGTAAGTAACAAGGGAAACGTAAGAAACATGGGAAACGTAAGAAACAAGGAAAACGTAAGAAACATGGGAAACGTAAGAAACGTGAGAAACATGGGAAACATGAGAAACATGGGAAATGTAAGAAACATGGGAAACATGAGAAACATGGGAAATGTAAGAAACGTGAGAAACATGAAAAACGTGAGAAACATGGGAAACGTAAGAAAGATGGGAAACATGAGAAACATGGGAAACGTAAGAAACGTGAGAAACATGGGAAATGTGAGAATCATGGGAAGTGTGAGAAACATGGGAAACATGGGAAACGTGAGAACACGAGAAACGTGAGAAACATGGGAAATGTGAGAAACGTGAAAAATGTAAGAAACATGGGAAACGTAAGAAACATGGGAAACGTAAGAAACATAGGAAAACGTGAATTAGCATGAGAACCGTAAATTGCATGAGAAAACCGTAAATTGCATGAGAAACCGTAAATTGCATGAGAATATTGTAAATTGCATGAGAAAATCGTAAATTGCATGAGAAATCTAAAATTGCATGCGAAATCATAAACATAAATTGTATGAGAACGTAACTTGCATGAGAACGTAAATTGCATGAGAAATCATAAACATAAATTGTATGAGAACGTAAATTGCATGAGAAACGTAAATTGCATGAGAAACGTGAGTTTGTACGAAATATGTAAACAGTGTAAGAACAGATGAGGTAACTTGCCACTGAACTAGCCAATTAAAAAAACGATCACCTCAATCTGTTAAACCCATAGATGTGATGGTAACCTGCAGTGGAAGAACATGGACAACCCAGCTGTGTGAAAGTGACCAGAGAACCTTACAGACTACCAGCCCATGACCTAACAACACCCCTAGTACCTGACAAGTATGAGGATGTGGGTGCAGAAATGACAAACAACAGCGCATGAATGTAAACCTAATGACAACACCACCCTACTGTATGCAGTAAGCGAGCCCAAGCAACCTGCAGCGCCAAGGCAGGAAATTAAAAATGAACACTCAGGGCTAAGGTCCCCACAGACTGTGGTGGGTAGTAGTAAAGGTGTAATGGTGAAGTGGACATATGACGTATGGACTACAGGCGAGAAGATTGTGGGACGACAATCAATAAAAAACAAAACCTTAGCCCGTATGGATCTGTAGATGTGACAGATCCTGGATGTAAGCACTAGCTAATGGAACTGCAGCGAACGAAATGCAATGACATGAAAGAGAAACATGGGAAACGTGAGAAACATGGGAAACATAAGAAACATGGGAAACGTAAGCAATGTGAGAAACGTAGGAAACGTAAGAAACGTGAGAAACGTAGGAAACGTGAGAAACGTGAGAAACGTAAGAAACGTGAAATACATTGGAAACGTAAGAAACATGGGAAACGTAAGAAACAAGGGAAACATAAGAAACATGGGAAACGTAAGAAACATGGGAAACGTAAGAAACATGGGAAACGTAAGAAACATGGGAAACGTAAGAAACATGGGAAACATAAAAAACATGGGAAACGTAAGACACATGGGAAATGTAAGAAACATGGGAAACGTAAGAAACGTGAGAAACATGGGAAACGTGAGAAACATGGGAAACGTGAGAAACATGGGAAACGTAAGAAACATGGGAAACGTAAGAAACGTGAGAAACATGGAAAACGTGAGAAACATGGGAAACGTGAGAAACATGGGAAATGTGAGAAACATGGGAAATGTGAGAAACTTGGGAAACGTGAGAACACGGGAAATGTGAGAAACATGGGAAATGTGAGAAACGTGAGAAATGTGAGAAATGTAAGAAACGTGGTAAACGTAAGAAACATGGGAAACCTAGGAAACATGGAAAACATAAGAAACATGGAAAAATGTGAATTAGCATGAGAACCATAAATTGCATGAGAAAACCGTAAATTGCATGAGAAACCGTAAATTGCATGAGAAAATCATAAATTGCATGAGAAATCTAAAATTGCATGCGAAATCGTAAACATAAATTGTATGAGAACGTAACTTGCATGAGAACGTAAATTGCATGAGAAGTCGTAAACGTAAATTGTATGAGAATGTAAATTGCATGAGAACGTAAATTGCATAAGAACCGTAATTTTGCCAAGGACCCCCAAAGAACATAATGAGATGATAGGCGACGAGCAAGTGTCATGTCATGTCTACAGCCTGAATTACCGCTGAAGGCCCACACTATTGACCACGTGGAGCTCGGGGGGAGACCCACTACGTGGAGCTCAGGAGGATGTGGAGCTCAGGAGGGGGGAGACCCACCATGAGGAGCTAAGGAGGGAGGAGACCCTGCCCATACATACCTATGCTTCAACCTAACCAAGGCATCCCCGAACCTCCCAACAGGTACATGACCAGCCAGTTGTGACAGCGGACCCAAACACCAAAAACACTAATGCAGTCATAAACATCCCTAGTCCTGCCAACTCCAACCCCCGCCCCCGACATCAGAGAACCCCAGCCCTGCAGCCTGAAACGTAAGGCTGGAAACGTAACGTGAGAAACGTAGGAAACGTGAGAAACATAAGAAATGTGAAATACATCAGAAATGTAAGAAACATGGGAAACGTAAGAAACAAGGGAAACGTAAGAAACATGGGAAACGTTAGAAACATGGGAAACGTAAGACACATGGGAAACGTAAGTAACGTGAGAAACATGGGAAACGTGAGAAACATGGGAAACGTATGAAACGTGAGAAACATGGAAAACGTGAGAAACATGGGAAACGTGAGAAACATGGGAAACGTGAGAAACATGGGAAATGTGAGAAACATGGGAAATGTGAGAAACATGGGAAACGTGAGAACACGGGAAATGTGAGAAACATGAGAAATGTAAGAAACATGGGAAACGTAAGAAACATAGGAAACCTAAGAAACATGGGAAACATAAGAAACATGGGAAACATAAGAAACATGGGAAATGTAAGAAACATGGAAAAATGTGAATTAGCATGAGAACCATAAATTGCATGAGAAAACCGTAAATTGCATGAGAAACCGTAAATTGCATGAGAAAATCATAAATTGCATGAGAAATCTAAAATCGCATGCGAAATCGTAAACGTAAATTGTATGAGAACGTAACTTGCATGAGAAATCGTAAATTGCATGAGAAATCGTAAACGTAAATTGTATGAGAATGTAAATTGCATGAGAACGTAAATTGCATAAGAACCGTAATTTTGCCAAGGCTCCCAAAGAACATAATGAGATGATAGGCGACGAGCAAGTGTCATGTCATGTCTACAGCCTGAATTACCCCTGAAGACCCACACTATTGACCACGTGGAGCTCGGGGGGGGGAGACCCACTGCATGGAGCTCAGGAGGACGTGGAGCTCAGGAGGGGGGGGCCCACCATGAGGAGCTAAGGAGGGAGGAGACCCTGCCCATACATATCTATGCTGCAACCTAACCAAGGCATCCCCGAACCTCCCAACAGGTACATGACCAGCCAGTGGTGACAGCAGACCCAAACACCAAAAACACTGATGCAGTCATAAGCATCCCTAGTCCTGCCAACTCCGACCCCCGCCCCCGACATCAGAGACCCCCAGCCCTGCAGCCTGATGGCACTGTGCTTGTGAGTGAGAGGGAGAAACCGCCGAACTTCCTCCTTGTACGATACAAGACCCAGAAGTGACGTCAGAGTCATGAATCAAAAATGCATTCCAGCAAGGTACTGGCAAGCCCTGAAACCCACTAAAAACACAGGAGTCTGGTGAGAATGGCGGGAAGACAAACTTCCCTCTTACCAGCGCCCGCAGAGCACAAGACCCTCCAAGAAGACCACCATAGCCCCCGTTAAGCCGGGCCAGAAATGAGGCAGGGGGAACAAGCATCCGTTCATATTCCTCACAGCACCCGCAACCCGGAAGTGACCAAATAGACGCGCCGTCACACGAGAGCCAATGACAACAAGGAAAAGGAGGCAAAGGAGGGCAGGCTTTATGCAGCCTGACTCCTCCTACAAATACAGGCTGACCTGCGTTCAGCCTTACACATATCCAAATCCAAAAACAGTACTGTTTTCCCGGGTTTGTTTACCGTGAATCCCCGCATTTCCCAACACACTGTGATGTCAGCTGGTCCCTCCCCTACGCGTTATGCCACAGGTCTTGTTGTGGTGGTTACACAACAAAGACTTTAGAAATTGTTTTTTGGATGAACTCCATAACAGATTTAGAAATAGTTGATGTTTTTACACTATAGCAAATGGACTTTTCTTACATGTATTATATTTAATGTCACGCCATTTTGCTATATATTTTCAGTGTTGGTTATGATTTAAAGAGCTAGTATCACTAGTGAATTGTTATATAGGAGCGCACGGCACAATTTTTGGCTTTGTTGAACAGTATATACACATTTTATGCGAGGGTGTTTGGTGTGAGCGATCCAAATATTATAAAGACACAAATATCTATTTTTTTTTCAGCATAGCAGCGTACAAGCACATATATTGTTTGCAAAAATGTAGTTTTTGCTTATTTTCCTTGCACTTGACTGAGTAATCCTTTTGTAGAAGACAATAGAGATTTGGGATGGGGATATTCAATAAGCACAGTTTTTTTTATTTTTAACATTTTGAAAAAAAAATGGTTATAAAACATATCAAATAAAAATGTCAGGGCAGTATGAACACCCCTGAAATGATCATTTTTTGGAAAGTTGGCACCCCAAGGTGAACTAATTTTTTGCCAAAATTCTTTGGTGGTATGCTGGTATTGAGGTGTGTAAAATGAGATGGTGCAGTAAATAAAGTGCATCACCAATGTACAGGTCATAAGCAGATGGAGGAAAAGGTGAAGGGGTTAATGTACAGAACACATAAAGTGGGAAGAGCAAGTTAATGTTCAGGGTAAGGGAGGTGAAGTCATGACAGAGACAGGATGGAGATGAGCTGTACAGCTCACACTCAAAGGAAGGGTAGGGATGGGGGTGAAAGGGTTAAAAAAATATTCTGTAATCAAATCAAATAAACCCTCTACCTTAAATCTGCTACTATCTACCTCCCTATGATCAATTCAATTAATCCTCCTTACTACGTTATGAGAGGAAGGGGAGGGTTGAATGTTTCTAAACACAGGTAGTGCTTAGATTTGTGATTGGTATGATTGGCTATAACACTGGTCACAAGGCACAGAGCCACTCTAATTGGTTCTGTGAATTTTGCCTGTGATCTGAGCTGTCTAATGACAGCTTGAGCACAGACATTTAAAGCGTGCACTGGCAACCCATGCATGCTTTTTGCACTGATGTTTATAAAGTCCACCAAAGTCCACCAACCTGCCTTTTTATTTTTTTACAATAATGCGGTATTAAGGTGATTAGGTAAACATTGCAGTAATTATTCAAATTACATGCTTGCTAAAAAGACTGTATAGTTCCTCTTTAAGACACATATCAAATAAGCATACATCTGGCAATGTCTGTGTGTAAGACCCAATAATAATTTCTAGAAAACAATAGTCCTGAGATCCTTTGATTCTTGCTTTTCCGCCATGTGCATCCTAATGTCAAGAGTTTTGTCTTTGTAGTTTTATTGACATTTTTCATCATATTCATGAAGTGCTGGTCAATTTTCTTCAAAAGGTGCACTTCTCCAACTTGCCACAAAGACAGACAGTAATAAATTCTAGTAGGGTGCTGGGAAGGAATCGTAGCTGCAAGCAACAATAAAAAGCAATGAGCTGGGTGTCACTAAGTAACTCCGGTTTACACTTCATTTTCTGCTTTTATTGGAGATTCAGAATATGAATTTATTAATGAACATACAGGCTTTTTTTCTGTTGGAGAAGCCAGGCAATTTATTTGGCATTCAGTCTGTGTTTGCCTACGCTGCATTGTTTCATCATTTTATGGGCAGGCATCGCTTGTTAGATTGTGGCCCTCTAGAAAAAAAAATAGACTCACATAGCAACACCTTGACGTAGATGTACAGCTGCTCTCACTGTGGCTGCCTCACCTTTAGCCCCGTCTGTCTACTGCTGGCTTTCATTTTCCGCATTCATACATCAATAAGCTTTGCATGCTGACACCTAATTTTGCAGGCTACTTTGGTTTTAGAGCCCATGTTTTGCATATGACTACCCACCCCCTCCTGACATCTATTGCCTTTAAGGAGAAAAGGGAGATCAGAATAGAAAAAAAAGGAAGGAGCATTCTCTCTATACAAAGCCACATATATATTTCTGTTTGTCAAGACAGTACGATAGATAGATAGATAGATAGATAGATAGATAGATAGATAGATAGATAGATAGATAGATAGATAGATAGATAGATAGATAGATAGATAGATAGATAGATAGATAGATAGATAGATAGATAGATAATGTTTATGAATATTACAGAGGAAAAAAGGAAACGGTTAGGATGAATTCATACAAGGCAATTGCAACTATTACTGATAAACACTTATCCAAATGATAAAAAGTATATTGCAAGGCAGTTACAATTTAAATGGATGCAAAAAAACCCCAAAAAACTGTGAACTAGTACATTAGCGTAAGATGGTTTCTCTTGTCATTTGTTCTAAGGATGTTTGTAATTTTTAATAAAAACAATTTTGCAAATCTCTTCTTATCACTTACGCTGATCTGCTATATCTGCATCCAGTATATTTGTCAGCTTACAATAGAGAGTGATTCTTAAAGAGACCTTGTCACCAAATTAAAAAATGCACATAAAAGACCTGAGAAATCAAATATCCTAAATGCTTACTTAGCTTTTTGCCTTGTAATGTGTCTCTGAACTTGGTAGCAAATTTGATTACTTCAGAATGAGTCAATCCCCTATGACTGCTCCCTCCCTCGTTGCATGCCAACACTCTCTTGTCTTTTTGGAGTTTAAAATCACTGTCTGTTGTGGTCAAGCACTGTGGTCAGCAACCAATAATGCACTTTGTGGCCTGTTAACTGTGGTCAGGTGTCTAAGAAGGGAAAACAATAGGGAGTTTGAGTGCCAGTCCCCTTGCCCCCCCTTTTATGGGGGGGGCTAAAAAAAAGACATGGTTACCAGCAGCCTTTTGTCAGTGTGTGTTAGAGTAGATAGCTTCTGTATTGTGCTGCATTACTGTGAATTGCAGTGTGGTGGACAACATATTAATGTGTACCCCTCTGTCTTCACAGTGCTGTATTGTACTATGCTGCTGTGAATTTCAGAGTGCTGAGCTAAAAATTAGTGTATAGGTCCTTGAGTTCACAGTGCATAGACCAAAAGTCAGTTGTCATCTGTTGTATAGCTACTGGGTCTTCCTTGCCATTTTTTTGTTTTTTCTTCTTTTTTGGAGTTAATTTTATTTTATTATAATCTTGTTAGGAATTTTCTTTTTTTGAGGTCAGCAGTGTGAACTTGTGATTGACACCAGTAAAGCTGCCATTTGTTTGCAGCACATCACTGCATTCTTGTGTGGTACAGTTCATTGCACCTAATCGCCACATTCTTAAGTACACAAATGAACAACATCCTCATTCACTCTATTGCTATAGCTGATTAAAAAATTAAAATAGATGTAAATCCAATTCATGAAGTTTGAGCTGGGCACATATATCTGTAGTGTTTTCTTATCTCTCTCCAAAGCACTGAGTCCCATGACTTTCTCCTGCTCCATAACTCTGTTATCAGCCTGATAACTTCTGACTAGGGATGAACCAAACACCCCCCAGTTCGGTTCGCATCCAGAACATGCGAACAGGCAAAAAATTTGTTCGAACATGCGAACACCATTAACGTCTATGGGACACGAACATGAAAATTCAAAAGTGCTAATTTTAAAGGCTTACAGTATATGCAAGTTATTGTCATAAAGAGTGTTTGGGGACCTGGGTCCTGCCCCAGGGGACATGTATCAATGCAAATAAAAGTTTTAAAAATTGACTTTTTTTGGGAGCAGTGATTTTAATAATGCTTAAAGTGAAACAATAAAAGTGTAATATTACTTTAAATTTCATACCTGGTGGGTGTCTATAGTATGCCTGTAAAGGGGCGCATGTTTCCGGTGTTTAAAACAGTCTGACAGCAAAATGACATTTCTAAAGGAAAAAGTCATGTAAAACTACTATCGCTAGCGCTGGCTATAATGAATTGTCGGTCCGGCAATACACATAAAAGTTCATTGATAAAAATGGCATGGAATTTCCGCACAGGGGAACCCTGAACCAAAATTTAAAAAAAAATCCATGAGGGTCCCCCTAAATTCCATACCAGGCCCTTCAGGTCTGGTATGGATATAAAGGGGAACCCCGTACCAAAATTTAAAAAAGAAATGGCGTGGGGTCCCCCCAAAAATCCATACCAGTCCCTTATCCGAACACGCTACCTGGCAGGCCACAGGAAATAAGGGGGACGAGAGAGTGCCCCCCCATGTTGATGGGGAGAAGGGCCTCATCCCCACAACCCTTGCCTGGTGGTTGTGGGGGTCTGTGGGCGGGGGGCTTATTGGAATCTGGAAGCCCCCTTTAACAAGGGGACCCCCAGATCCCGGCCCCCCCGTGTGAATTGGTAACGGGGTACAAATGTACCCCTACCATTTCACAAAAAAAGTGTCAAAAAGGTTAAAAAACACAAGAGATAGTTTTTGACAAGTCCTTTATTAATCTCTTCTTCTTTCTGCTTCTTCTTCCATCTTCTTTCTTCTGGTCTTTCTTCGGTATTCTTCTTCTTCCTCCATCTTTTTCTTCTCCATCTTCTTCCTTCGCTCTTCTTGTCCCGCATCTTCCTCCGACTTCTTCTTTGCTCCGTCCGCACAATCCGCCTCAGTGGGAGTCTTCTGCCATGTGACGCTTCAGTTCTTCTGACACTTGTTATATAACAGAGGGCGGGGCCACCTGGTGACACAGGGATTTCACGGGGACTTCCCTGTGGCTTTCCTCGTGTTGTCAGAGGGGACGGGGTCACCCAGTTATGTAAACGGGTGACCCCGCCCCCCTCTGACAACACGGGGAAAGCCAAAGGGAAGTCCCCGTGAAGTCCCCGTATGTCAGAGGAGGGCGGGGTCACTGGGTGGCCCGCCCTCCATTATATAAGAAATGTCAGAAGAACTGAAGTGTCACATGGCAGAAGACTCCCACTGAGGTGGATCGTGCGGACAGAGTGGAGAAGAAGCCGGAGGAAAATGCGGGACGAGAAGAGCGGAGGAAGAAGAAGATGGAGAAGAAGAAGATGGAGGAAGAAGAAGAACACCGAAGGAAAACCAGAAGAAAGAAGATGGAAAAAAAAGAAATGAATAAAGGACTTGTCAAAAACCACCTCTTGTGTTTTTTAACCTTTTTGACACTTTTTTTGTGAAATGGTAGGTACCCCATTACCAATTCACACAGGGGGGGCCGGGATCTGGGGGTCCCCTTGTTAAAGGGGGCTTCTGGATTCCAATAAGCCCCCCACCCGCAGACCCCCGCAACCACCAGGCAAGGGTTGTGGGGAGGAGGCCCTTATGCCCATCAACATGGGGGGCGCTCTCTCGTCTCCCTCTTTTTCCTGCGGCCTGCCAGGTTGTGTGTTCGGATAAGAGACTGGTATGGATTTTTGGGGGGATCCCACGCCATTTTTTAAAAAAAATTTGGAGCGGGGTTCCCCTTAAAATCCATACCAGACCTGAAGGGTCTGGTATGGATTTTGAGGGGGACCCCCACACCATTTTTTTCTTAATTTTGGCGCGGGGTTCCCCTTAATATCCATACCAGACCTGAAGAGCCTGGTATGGAATTTAGGGGGACCCCCACACATTTTTTTTTAAATTTTGGTTCGGGGTTCCCCTGTGGGGAAATTCCATGTCATTTTTATCAATTAACTTTTATGTGTATTGCCGGACCGAAAATTCATTATAGCCGGCACTAGTGATAGTAGTTTTACATGACTTTTTTTCCTTTAGAAATGTCATTTTGCTGTCAGACTGTTCTAAACACGGGAAACATGCACCCCTTTACAGGCATACTATAGACACCCCCAGGTACAAAATTTAAAGGAATATCTTGCTTTTGTAGGGAGATTTGTTTCATCCTTGGGTATCATCTGAGGCTGTTCACTTCATTAGGTATATGTGAGGGTTTACATCCACTTTAAGCAATCCCCTGTATACATAATGAAGAGGCAGAAGTTTGGCACATGCAGCTATATGGAGTGAGCAGGTTCTGCGGCCTCAGGTCAAAGAGGTGATTGGGCCACACATTTAAGAGGCATGACACTGCCTTTTATTTCTTGCAGTGGGTGTGATTGACAGCCAAAGCATCTGGAGGAGGTAGCTGAGTGGCTCACCAAGCTTTCCTCATCTGCTTCCTTCCAGCACAGTGCAGCCAGTTTTCTGCAACAGTGCTCTCTTCTTCCTCTTCGTTTACTGCTAATCCTGCTGCAGCCCTACAAAATTGCAAAGTGGAGACAGCTGAATCATTCAAGCACCACATGAGTAACTTGTTGCAGTAGCAACAAGAATCAATGTCATTAGATATTGAGGAAGAAAGTCCAGGGTACATCAGACAGGGAGCAGAAATTAGCTATGATCAAGGTGTTTTTTCAGCAGGAATGTGGGGGAATGCAGTTCCGGCACCTCCAGCACTGACTGCATGTAATGGCAAGGGGTGCTGGGGTGTGCTAGAGATTCTATTGATACTGGCTGCTGAGGCTCTATTGTCGTTGGAGGGGATCTATTTTTGCAGGGGTGTCTATTGTTGATGGAGAGGTCTACTGTTGCTGGTGGTGGAACTACCATCACTGGAGGTAAGTCTTATGTTGCTGGGGGGTCAGTTGTTGCTAGGAGGGGTCTACTGTTGAGGGAGGAGTTTATTGTTGCTGGCAGCAAGGGATCAATATTACTGTTTTTCTTGTTATCATTGACAAATTCCATACAAATTACTTAGCGCCACAAATGTTACTTTTGGACAGTGTTCAGAGGTGGGTAGGGGGCGGAGACAAAGGATGACTCAGAAAGAGAGAGTTCCTGCACCTATTCTCTGAGAGGCTATGACCTTCTTGCAGCTGCATCGTATTGCTAAGTGGGCTATAGCAACAAGGAGGGTAGGAATGACAAGCTAGTAGAATGTAGGTGCCAGATATTATAGATAGGCAAAGTGAGGGAGAGATGGAACAGACATTAGGGGGAATTTTGTTCAAGGGCAGAGGCAGATTGCAGAGGACTTGCAGCTGTTATATTTGACCAGATGGCACTGTCCCATTGGTATGGGTCACTGCTATCCTCAGGGCCACTTCACATAGCTCTGCAGCCTGTACCCTTTTCCACATACCTGCTTGGAGGGAGCATCACCTCAATGACACTGGTCGGCAGCAAAAAGTTAACTCTCCTCCTTGTTTTTCACCTTCCCTTCCCTATTTCCCAGTCCACAAGAATCTTCATCTGCCCATTCCCACTTGGGTCCCAGAGAAAGATGGCTAAATTTACCACGAAGGATGACACTTTGTAAAAATGGGACCCGTTGTGGTTCTTTCTGAGGAAAAAAGATCAACTAAATAAAATCAACCAACAAGCAAGTACACGTGCTCATTCTGTGGTGATAGCAAGATCCTCTGTGATGGATCTACAACATCTCCTCTGCTGAAACAGTGAAATCCACCATCAGAAGGAACTAAAAAGACCTATTTTTCAAAAATCTTTCTGAAATCCTGTTACTTATCATTTTTTAACCACTTCAGATCCGGGCCATTGCCAAATGACGGCAACAGCGCGGATCTACATTACCGGGACTACGTCTATTGATGTCGTCCCGTGAACGAGCGGCCTGCGCGCCCCCTGCAGGGCGCGTGCGGCGCGCTTGGTGATCAGTGAGTCTATGAGACTCGCCTGATCACAGATCAGAGTAAGGGGTCGGTCCCGACCCCTTACCACATGATCAGCTGTCAGCCAATGACAGCTGATCATGTGATGTAAACAGAGCCGGTAATCGGCTATTTTTCTTCCTCACGCTGACAGCGTGAGGAGGAAAAAAAACCCTGATCACCAGCGGCCATGAGAGGGACATCAGTCCCGATCACGGCGATCATCTGCCCCAACAGCAATAGGCAGCAGTGCTGCCTACCAGTGCACACCAGCGTCACCCATCAGTGCCCACTGTGCCATCCATCAGTGCCATCCATCAGTGCCTACAGTGCCACCCATCAGTGCCCACAGTGCCACCCATCAGTGCCACCCATCAGCGCCCACAGTGCCACCCATCAGCGCCCACAGTGCCACCCATCAGCACCCACATCAGTGCAACAACAGTGCTGCACATCAGTGCCACCTATCAGTGCCCATCAGTGTCACCTACCAGTGCCCATAAGTGCCCATCAGTGTCGCCCATCACTGCCCATCAGTGCCACCCATCAGTGCCCCCCATCAGTGCCCCCCATCAGTGGTACCTATCAGTGCCCATCAGTGCCACCTATCTGTGCCACCCATCCGTGCCACCCATCAGTGCCACCCATCAGCACCCATCAGTGGCCATCAGTACCGCCTTCTCTGTCCCCATCAGTGCTGCCTTAACTGTGCCTATCAGTGCCGCCTTAACTGTGCCTATCCATGCCCATCAGTGCAGCCTATCAGTGCCCACCAGTGCCACCTCATCGGCGCATATCAATGAAGGAGAAAAATTACCTGTTTGCAAAATTTTATAACAAACTATGAAACATGATTTTTTTTTTCAAAACTTTCCATCTTTTTTTGTTTGTTTAGCAAAAAATAAAAATCCAAGCTGTGATTAAATACCACCAAAGGAAAGCTCTATTTGTGGGAAAAAAATTATAAAAATGTGGGTACAGTGTTGTATGACCGCGCAATTGTCATTCAAAGTGCGACAGCACTGAAAGCTGAAAATTGGTCTAGGCAGGAGGGGGGTTTAACCACTTCCCGCCCGCCCTATAGCGGATTGACGTCCGGGAAGTGGTTGTGTTATCCTGACTGGACGTCATATGACATCCAGCAGGATAACATGCCGCAGCGCGCCCCCGGGGGTGCGCATCGCGGCGATCGGTGGAGCGGTGTGTCAGTCTGACACACCGCTACACTGATCTTGGTAAAAAGCCTCCGGCGGAGGTTCTTTACCACGTGATCAGCCGTGTCCAATCACGGCTGATCACGCTGTCAATAGGAAGAGCCGTTGATCGGCTCTTCCTCACTCGCGTCTGACAGACGCAAGTGGAGGAGAGCTGATCGGTGGCTCTCCTGGCAGGGGGGGTCTGCGCTGATTGTTTATCAGCGCAGCCCCCCCACAGATCACCCCACTGGACTACCAGGGATGCCACTAGGACCACCAGGGAAGGGGCAACGTGGATGGCCAGGTATGTACCCCATGGCCATCCACATGTGCCCAATCTGTGCCAATCAGTGCCCACAAATGGGCACTGATTGGCACTATTATGCCAAAGATCTGCCCAGCAATGACCAGATCTGCCCAGCAATGCTATATCAGTGCCACCTGTCATTGCCCATCTGTGCCACCTGTCATTGCCCATCGGTGCCACCTGTCAGTGCCCATCAGTGCCACCTGTCAGTGCCCATCAGTGCCCACCTATCAGTGCCCATCAGTGCCACACATCAGTGCCACACATAAGTACCCATCAGTGCCACCCATATATGCCCATCAGTGCCACCTACGAGTGCCCATCAGTGCCGCCTATGTGTGCCCATCAGTGCCACCTATGAGTGCCCATCAGTGCCGCATACCAGTGCCACCTATCAGTGCCCCTCAGTGCCACCTATCAGTGCCCATCAGTGCCGTCTATCAGTGCCCATCATCAGTGCCCGTTAGTGCCACCTCATTGGTGCCACCTCATCGGTGCCCATCAGTGCCGCCGTATCAGTGCCCATCAGTGCAGCTATATCAGTGCCCATTATTGAAGGAGAAAGCGTACTTATTTACAAAAAAATTTAACAGAAACAAAGAAAAACTTGTTTTTTTTCGAAATTTTCGGTCTTTTTTTATTTGCTGCGCAAAAAATAAAAACCGCAGAGGTGATCAAATACCACCAAAAGAAAGCTCTATTTGTGGGAACAAAATGATAAAAAAATTGTTTGGGTACAGTGTAGCATGATCGCGCAATTGTCATTCAAATTGCAACAGCGCTGAAAGGTGAAAATTGGGCTGGGCGGGAAGGTGTCTAAGTGCCTGGTATTGAAGTGGTTAAGTGCCCAGTAAGCAAGTGGTTAAACTGATCATTAAAGCAGAACTCCAGACACACCTCTTCCACCCATCATCCACCCCCAATACAGGCTTACCTCCCTGTGAGCCTAGCCTGCATGATGCTGCTCATAATAGTGAGACATGTGTCAGGATGCATCCATCAACAGACAGACATCAACAGACAGCCTCGTTCTCCAAGAAGACTCCTAAGGCACAGAAGAATGCACACTCCTGTTGCACACAGAAAGCGCGTAGCTATGCGCATGCGTGAACGGGAACGCAAACAGAAGCCATCGCACATCCTCGTGCACGATCAGCACTTGCGCGCACCCGCATGCGCCAGCGCACGCACTAGCGCGCACCCACGTTGGCGCCAAGCAAATCTATTTAAGTCCAGCCAGTACCTGGCCCGGTGCTGCTTTGTCTTCAGCTCCTGAGTATCCAGTCTCCTGTGAACCTGTATCCTGATCCCAGCTATCTACCTGGCTTGTCTTGAACCTCCCCTTGAACTCTGCCTATACCGACCTCGGCTTGTCTAGTGACCAACCTTCTGTCTTCTCCCTGGCACCTGGCTTGACCTGGCTTGTTTCCCGACCATGATCCTGCCTGCACCCAGTACCCGATTTTGCCTGCCATGTATGACCCTGCCAGTCTGACCTCACTACTTACTGCTGTCATCCACACCTGCTGCTACCTGTTGGTCTGCTGTTGAAGCTTCCCTGTATCTCCTCCAGCGTGATCGGGATCAACCGTCCTGCTGCCACCAAGGACTTTCTGGCACTCGTGCGACTCTGTACTCCGGTGCCTTCTGTTTGCTCTACCAGGGGCCCTGAGTCAGAGTGGTAAGGGAGGCCTTGCTTGTCCATTCAGGCTCTTCTACCAGGTACGTGATACATGTAAACAACAGGCTGGGATCACAGGAAATTACCATCATTTCAAAGTGTCATTCTGCCCTTAAAAGGTCCAATCTGGAATTTGGGAACAGGGCTGGAGTATAGAGAGCGTATATTGTTTATATAGGAGAGGAGGGTAATCTATCAATTTGAAAAAAAAAATCACGTTGTTCAGCTTTAATAAGGAATGTCTTCTATAAAAAAAATCCATCTGCATTTTCTGCAGCATCAATGGCCTCATGAGATATGGAAATAAATTCCACAAGGGATTTGAAGGACTTACAGTATTTTATAGCATATATGAAGAGATTTTGTTACAGAATAATTGTTTAATCTTTCCCTTATCACTGTTGACAGGGTCAGTTTCATAAAATTGAACCATTCATGAAGCAGCAATAATTACAAAACCCCTGAAGCTGATGCTACCAGCTAAAGTTTTCTTGCAACCCAGCCACCATAAAATGGTCCTTTCCACCATTACTAGCTCCTGCCACCTTTGCTAAACCTGTCACCATTACCAACTTCTGCCACCTCTGTTGGCCTACCATCATTACTAGTTCCTGTCACCTTGAATGACATTATTACAAATACCTTCCACATCTGTAGGCCTACCATCACTACCAGAACCTGGAACTTCTTCTGGCCTGCCATTACTAGCAATTGTAGCCTTTCCTGACATATTCTAGTGCTCTGGTACTGTAAAGGTGCCACTCATTTTTTCTGCAGCTGGGCTTCAGCTATAAAATTTCTAATATTTGCTGCAGGGTAAATCATGCACTGTGGCTCTTAGTTTGTGGCCTTCTCCAGTGCTCGGGTATTCAAAAATATTTATGGCTGTTGTCTCTCTGAAAAAGGGCACTCTAATGTCAATTGCTTACTGACTTGTCTCTTCATTTTATATTGTGACCTAATTAAGCTGCTTATATACTCTCCAAATGGATGAGCAATTGGTATGGCTGTTATTTCGGAAAGCACACACTCTAATGCCCTGTACACACGGTCAGATTTTTTGATGGAAAATGTGCGATCGGAGCTTGTTGTCGGAAATTCCGACCGTGTGTGGATCCATCTGACTTTTTCCATCAGATTTTCCAACACACAAAGTTTGAGAGCAGGCTATAAAATTTTCCGTCAACAAAATCCGATCGCGTCAATTCCGACCGTGTGTGGACAATTCTGACGCACAAAGTGCCACGCATGCTCAGAAGAAATTCCGAGACGGAACTGCTCGGTCTGGTAAACTTAGCATTCGGAATGGATATAGCACTTTCGTCAGGCTGCAAAGTTTTAAATTGTTTAATTCAGCGCACGCTCTTCTTCTTTATAATGCTATAAGAATGAAGTTGTTTTGCTGCTCATATTCACACCGAGTTCTCACAAACTTCGTTCTTTATTATTTCTCGTGATTTCATCAATATAATATTTTTATTTGTCACATCTGACTCAAAAATTATTTTTTTTTGGGTTATTATTTTTTTCAAGCCTGATTTTTTTTTTTTTTACTCCAGAATATTTTTGGTGTGTGTTTTGTGTGTCAAGTTACCACAACACCATTATTATCTTGTATTATTTAATCTCAAGGAGGTTGCTTGGAGTTGATGTCTCTTGTTAATTTCACATTGTATTTTTGAAATGTACCTGCCTCCCCACAAACAAACTGTCCTTTTTGAAGGAAAACACACATAGGCGAGTATAATAGAAACAAAAAAACCTTTATTAAGGGATCCGAACCAAACAAAGAGGGAGGCAACGCTGGAGAAACATCCGAAATTGGTGAAGCCTTTGGCCCCCAGGGCAGACATCAATTATTTCCTGCCAAAATTGGTGGCCTGAGGAGTCCATATATAAGGAAGTGCAGTCTGGTCCAGAAGTCCAAGAGAATCATGAACAGCAGCAGATGACATCTGTGTCCCCAGGCTGTGGTCATACAAGAGCCTGCATCTTTTGTCAGACCAGACTGAATTTAGGTCATTACTCTCTTGTCTTTCTTCCAAGCTTCCTTCCAAACTGTGGCTCTGGTGGTGGAGTTGTGGCAGGAGGCGGAGGAGGAGGATGGTCCACCTCACACAGGTGGGTATTGGGTGTGATTTCGCCCCTCACCCCCTTACTTAAGGCTTTATAAAGAAGGTCCTCACACATGAGGCATTGGCCCTCCTGCATGTCCTGCAGTTTGGTGGCAGCCATGGAGCCAAAGGCCTCTTCACGAGTGGGGAAGTCTCCGAGGGATGCAGAAGCCTCCTGTATCAGCCTGAGTGCTGAATCCTGCACGTTACTCCCCTTCCTGGGTCTTTTGTTTGGAAGGCAGAGGGGAGGAACCTGTGATTCTGTCAGGCTCCTACTGGGCCTGGCCTTCTCCTGGCTGCCACTTACCTCTGCCTCCTCCTGGCTGGCACTAACCCCGCCTCCTCCTGGCTGCCACTTTCCACAGCCTCCTCCTGTGTGCCACATTCCACAGCCTCCTCCTGGCTGAGGTCTTCCTGTGTATGAAAAAGGAACATAGTTTTAGTTTTTTCTTCATCAATCACACACAATTTTCACCTCATGACTGTTGCAAATTGAATGTAAACAAATATAACTGGCTATCATTCTGAGCCCAGCATTTTTCATTCTTGTCCCAATTATTTTTGCCCACTACTGTCTATTGATATGTAAAACACTTTTTTAAATCATCAGTTAGTGATCAATAATAACATCTAGTAAACATCATTTATTTCTTGACCAGAAATCTGTAGAAGAATGCTATACCTGGCTACAGCTGGGCTCCTCCACTTCTTCCTGGCTGGAAGTCCCAAGTTGGACATTGGAAGCCTCAGCTGGGGTGGAAGATAAGGTGGAAGGAAGAGTGGAAGGAAGGGTTGAGAGGGATTCCCTGACTTCAGTCTGGTCTGACAGAAATCGCAATCTCTCATAGTACCACAGCCTGGGGAAATAAATGTCATCTGCTGCAGTTCCGGATCTCTGGGAATCCATGATCTTCTTGTGCTCCCTAAGATAAGTGCTCCTCAGGCCACCAATTTTGGCTTTTAAATAGGGGATGGTTGCCGTGGGGACCACCGGCTTCACCAACTCCAGCAGTTTCTCCAGCGCTGCCTGCCTCTTTTGTTTATTATTGTATTGGGGGTGTTTCACCTGCCACAGACAGGGCAGCTCCCTGTACTTGTCTATGAACAGGGGGAGGAAGTTGTGGTCATTGAAGCCATCCATTTTCTCTGCAAGAAACAACACAAGATAAACCCTAAGGTCAGGCTAAAGTCTCCCAATCTTCTCCCAATATAGGCCTCAATTTCTAAGCAGTATAGGCCCAAGTTTAAATGTTACCTTCGTTATCACGATCAGCGCTTCCGATACTCCTTCCTCTGCTCAAAGATCGTACGTAATACGCACGCGTCTTACGCTTTATATACACTGCGCATGCGTGAAACTCCGCCCATCCCTGATGTTCTTTCTAGTCTATTCCCTGCCCCTTCTCATTCGGCTCAGTGGGGGGAGAAAACATGGTGGAGACACAACAGGTGCGTGCTAATTACAGCAACGAGGAGGAGGAGGAGGAGGAGGAGGAAAGCCAGAAACGTCCCAATCCCGGAGGAGACAATTTAAGGCCTCAAATATGTCCTTTGGGGAGATGTTGGAGATGGTCGACATCCTGAAGAGGGCCGACTATGATGGGAAGTATGGACCTTACCCCAACCCCAATGTCAGAAAGGCCAAGATCATGGCGAAAGTTGTCAAGAGTCTGCAGAAGAATTTTGGTGTACGACGATCCAAGGATCAACTCAGGAAGCAGTGGTCGGACCTCAAATTAAGGGAGCACGATCAGTATAGAAGGATCAGGAGAGTACTGCAAAAAAGTAAGTAGTTGTCCTGTGTTCCTAGTCTTGATTTTTCTAACGTTCGTGCTGCTCCATGTGCTTTTCTTTACTGTTGTACAGTTTAAAATGGCAACTTTCATGTTCATGGGCACATTATTCGTTCGTGTAAAACATTGTTCGTTCGGCATAGAAAACACCATTGGACATATGCATTTGAATACATTTTTGCTAGCCTAGTTCTCTACAGATAATTTTGGTGTCTAGATGGGTTTGTAACTAGAATGAACTGTAAACTAGATTCTGCATAAGGAGAGGACACTCAGCAGCTGTTTACACATCTGGACGCTGGAGCACTAGTGTGGGACACAAGAACACCCTTTTTATTAGGGGGGTCCCACACAGGTGCTCCAGTGTATACTATAGGGGTGTCTCCATCTGTGAAGCTTGTCCAAAACAGGTAAGTATTCAAGCTTGACAAAGGAAAAAAATATTTCTTCATCTTGCAACTCTGCCAAAACAGACAATTGTACCCCACTTCCAAGCAATGTTTTATATTCCTATTTCTGCCATCAAATATCTGTGTGCTAAGTATACCTTTTTTTTACATAGGGGAGAAAAGACTCGGAGGACACCACTCATCCGAGGAGACAACAGACCCCCCACCTCAGGAAGAAGGAGAAATCCCCCAAAGCCAACAGGAGGAGGAGGAAGGAGACGTAATTGAAATAGTCACCATAACAGGTGAGTGTCTGCGACCACAGGCTCAGGTAAGAGATGGATGCTGGCATATTTATAATTTGTTTCTATATTTTTAGGTGATCGTGATGTTGTGGATGAAGGACATTTCACCAGTGAGAGTGCCCAGATCCTGATCGGGGAGATCATGGGGTGTAATAGGAACTTGGAAAACATCCAGAAAAACATCAGTGATGTTCAAAACAAAATGAAGAACATCATTGATGTTTTAGGGAGAGTTTAAAACACCTCCAAATCCCTGACTTTTTTGTTGTTTTTTTAATCTAAAAATGTTTTGCTCCTCTTTTGACATATTCTCGAAAAGCCAAATTTTGAAGATGCACACAGTGTGTCAACGTGTGCAATCTGCCATCACGGGAGATCAATGGACGCGTTTTGTGGTTGCAACCCCTTCCTCAATAATAAAGTAACTGAGAGGAAGGGGTTGCATCCCCAAAACACATCCATTGATCCCCCATGATGGCAGCTAGCACATGTTGACATTCTGCAATTTGTGTGCATCTTCAAAATTTGGCTTTTCCAGGGGTCACTTCACCCCATCTGAATGCAATATCAAACACAGTTTCTAAATACTCATGTCTGATATTGCCTTCCATTTCTAACAAAGTTGAACTTTGTAAGTTCCAGATTTGTGTATTTCTTGTTGGTTTTAAACATGCCTGTTTTACCTTAAATGGACATTTTTCCTTTTATTAATGTGACCCAAAAAATTGTTATACAACAAACATGTTGGTTTGTTTTAAAAACCTTTTATAAATGCACATGTGATTGTGCTTGTATAAAAAAAGATTGATAATCAAGAATGTGTGGATTCTTCTTTCAATGCTCCAAAACTTTTGTTGTGGTGAAATTGGTGTTTTATGTGACAATGGGGGTTATTTCCTAAGGGCAAATCCACTTTGCACTACAAGTGCAGTTTCAGTGCAGTCTCAAGTGTACTTGTAGTGCAAAGTGTATTTTCCTTTAGTAAATAACACCCAACAGTGCTTTCTAATGTTACACAATCATGCCATTTTCAGGACTACACACATTTCAGTCAGGGTCAGCTAAAAGAAACACAAGCAGTAATAAATGTCAGCAAATATTTTAGTAGGTAAACTAATTTTTTTATTTAAAAAAAGGCTCAGACATTGTCTGGCATATTGATGGCCCCCCTACCCGCAAAGTATTCAAGGTATCTTAGACGGACCTCGCGGGCACTCGGGGGGGGCAAGCCAGGATGGCCAGCCTCAAGCGCCGTCACGTTTGGTTCATTTACATGAATTCCGGCCTCAGGCCCCACTGAGGCAGCAGTTGGCAGAATTTCACCTTAAAAAGTTGTGGCAAACACAGCACGCCAGGATGATATGATTGAGTTTATACTCCGCCATGTGTATGGGTGTAAGAAATAGGCTGAACTGACTGGCCATGATTCCAAACGTGTTCTCCACCACTCTTCTGGCTCTGGCCAGCCAGTAATTAAAAACCCTCTGGTCCGGGGTGAGGGTCCTCATAGGGAATGGCCACATAAGATGGTCCCCCAGCGCAAATGCTTCATCCGCAACAAAGACAAATGGGAGTCCTTCCACATTGTCTTCTGGAGGTGGCAAGTCCAAGCTGCCATTCTGGAGATGCCTGTAGAACTCCATCTGGGCGATGACTCCACCATCTGACATCCGGCCATTCTTCCCCACGTCCACATACAGGAACTCATAAGTAGCCGACACCACTAGTAGGTGTATGGGGTAAATCCGCGCAATGAATTGGGTATTTTAGTTGTGGATATGGCTGCTGCCTCTACACATACAATACCACCTAAGTGGAAAGTATTAGAAAATGGTAAAAAAGCAGGAGTAGTATGGCGCTGCCCTTATGGAGACAAAAAGATATTTTTCTTCTTGGTAGTAAATGTGTTACCTAGTGACCTTATTCCTAAAGAATTGCTTCTAAAACCTGTATGTGTCAAAAGGTTGAATAAAAACTGTGACTGGTGACGGATTTTTTCTATTAAAAGTGAAAAATGCAACATATGGTGCTCCAATTATTCAGCAAAGGTGCATTGTGCGCTTTAAATTAGGTAATAAATTAGGTAGATAGTTGTGGATATGGATACAAAACCACCTAAGTGGAAAGTATAAAAAGGAAAAAAGAAAAAAAAATGGTAAAAAAGCAGGAGTAGTATGGCGCTGCCCTTATGGAGACAAAAAGATATTTTTCTTCTTGGTAGTAAATGTGTTACCTAGTGACCTTATTCCTAAAGAATTGCTTCTAAAACCTGTATGTGTCAAAAGGTTGAATAAAAACTGTGACTGGTGACGGATTTTTTCTATTAAAAGTGAAAAATGCAACATATGGTGCTCCAATTATTCAGCAAAGGTGCATTGTGCGCTTTAAATTAGGTAATAAATTAGGTAGATAGTTGTGGATATGGATACAAAACCACCTAAGTGGAAAGTATAAAAAGGAAAAAAGAAAAAAAAAATGGTAAAAAAGCAGGAGTAGTATGGCGCTGCCCTTATGGAGACAAAAAGATATTTTTCTTCTTGGTAGTAAATGTGTTACCTAGTGACCTTATTCCTAAAGAATTGCTTCTAAAACCTGTATGTGTCAAAAGGTTGAATAAAAACTGTGACTGGTGACGGATTTTTTCTATTAAAAGTGAAAAATGCAACATATGGTGCTCCAATTATTCAGCAAAGGTGCATTGTGCGCTTTAAATTAGGTAATAAATTAGGAAGATAGTTGTGGATATGGATACAAAACCACCCAAGTGGAAAGTATAAAAAGGAAAAAAAAAAAAAAAAGAAAAAAAAAAAGAAAACAGGAGTAGTATGGCGCTGCCCTTATGGAGACAAAAGGACTTTTCCTTTAAAATAAACAATAGCTCTATAATTCCTAAAGTATAGCTTCTAAGCCTGTGTGCGCCAAATAATTAAATAAAATCTGTGACTGGTGCTGAGTACTTACTGTTAAAGGTACAATTGCAACATAGGGTGCTTCAATTATTCAACAAAAGTGCATGGTGCAACATCACTAAAGTGACCAGTGTTAAACCATAAAAATTCATACAAAATTGTGCAAATTATCCATCATATATAGTGACTGATGTGCTGTGACCAGTATTAGTTGGATAGGAAAAGTTCAGTATTATGAAAAGACAAGTTCTTTTTAAAAGGTTTTGAAGTGTTCAATCTCTGAGGGTCAAATATCTGTAGGAAAGCTTCTTATCCAGGTGCTGGTTTCTTTAATTAGTGCCTTGTCTGCATGCTCTGACAATGCTTGAACTCTATTATATGCACTAAATTATTTTTCATCGCACTGAAGACTTTTTCACAATTATGGACTGTCAAACAATTGTGGACTGATTATAAACACTCTTAAAGTGATTAATAATTTACTAAGGTTTAAATGATTTTTTTCCATATATGGTTGAGGATCTATTATTTGGTAGAGGCCTATTATATGTTTTTGGGTGCTCAACTAATATATATTTAGGTTCTCAATTGTATAGACACTTATAGGCTTATTGGTACCTATGCCCATTTGAGGAATCAACACTTGTTTTTTAGCCACAGGCACAGTATTACATACTTTTGGTAGTGAGTACACGTATATGATTGGCATACCATAAAAGGCACTATTTATGGTTGCATTCACATGTAATGTATGTCTAAATAGCGTAGGCATACCTACCAACACTATCACTAATAATTTTCATTACCAATTTTTCATTATCATAGTATTTTTTATTTTTTTCAATTAGCACATTCACGGACGTGGAGGGAGAGGTGCTACTTCACGGTTGGTTGTTATTTAATTATACAACTTACCTAGGTGGGGCTACCCTCCGTGTAGCTTGTATATCGGTCCCAACTACTACGGGTACCTTATATCACTCACCTGCCCAACCAAACTTTAGGGAGCGCCATCACCCCATCTATATATATACCTAGAACCTATACCTAAGTTACCTATACCTAAGTTTTAAATATTTCCGACGGAACCAATTCCTATTGGAAAAACAGCTTGTCTGTATGCAGTTCCGACGGACCAAAAACGATGCATGCTCTGAAGCAAGTACGAGACGGAAGCTATTGGCTATTTCTAATCCCGTCGTACGTGTTGTACGTCACCGCGTTCTGGATGGTCAGACTTTGGTCGGACTTTGGTTTGACCGTGTGTAGGCAAGACCGCTTGAATGGAATTCCGTTGGAGTTCCGTCAGGGAAACCTCCGGAGTTTATTCTGATGGCAAAACCGGTTGTGTGCACTCAGCATAAGCATTATGCTCTGCATAATGCCATCCTCTCTGCCATATGTTTCTGAAGGTTCTCCCTGCCCTCCTCTGTTCATCTGGACCCATCCACCTGAATCCAGCAGCTGAAAGATCATTTCAGCCCATGTAATCATGTGACAGGTGCTAAAAAGAAAGAAAACAGTACTGTGACAAGGCTAAGCAATCCAAAATGTAAAAGAAACAGGGATTTCCAGTAGGTGGAGAGTAAATTTGTAGGCAAAGGAACCCTTATTTTGTTAAATTATTCTGCACATGATTTCTGTTAACAATACTTTACTTAACCACTTCAGCCCCGGAAGATTTGGCTGCTGAATGACCAGGCCATTTTTTGCGATTCGGCACTGTGTCGCTTTAACTGACAATTGAGCGGTCGTGCGACACTGTACCCAAACAAAATTGACGTCCTTTTTTTTCCCACAAATAGGGCTTTCTTTTGATGGTATTTGATCATCTCTGTGGTTTTTATTTTTTGCGCTATAAACAAAAAGAGAGCGACAATTTTGAAAAAACACAATATTTTGTACTTTTTGCTATAATAAATATCCCCATTTTTTTTTAAAAAAAGCTATTTTTTTTTCTCAGTTTAGGCTGATATGTATTCTTCTACATATTTTTGGTAACAGAAATCGCAATAAGTGTATATTGATTGATTTGTGCAAAAGTTATAGTGTCTACAAAATAGGGGATAGATTTATAGCATTTTTATTATTTTTTTTTACTAGTAATGGCGGCAATCTGCAATTTTTATCATGGCTGCGACATTATGGCGGACACATCGGACAATTTTGACACATTTTTGGGACCATTGGCATTTATACAGCAATCAGTGCTATAAAAATGCATTGATTACTGTAAAAATGTCACTGGCAGTGTCACTGGCAGGGGTTAACACTAGGGGGTGAACAAGGGGTTAATTGTGTTCCCTGCTACATGTTCTAACTGAAGGGGGGATGGGACTTGCTAGGGGAAGAGATAGATCGATGTGCAGTCTCTTCTCCACACAGAGAAGTGGGATCTCTGTATACACAGAGATCCCGGTTCTCGTCATGTCACGAGCGAACGCAGGAGCCCGGCGGCACTCGCATCGGTTTCAGGGGCGAGCAGTAGGCCCCTAGTGGTCACAATAAGAAGCGGCGTAACATGACGGCGATTCGCGCAGCCGTGCCATGTTGCCACAGTACAACTGCGTTGGCAAGCGGTTAACCTCACTTCACAGCCTAGTAATTTCTTACTAAAATATGCTTTGAAAGACAAAAAAGCAGAGCGTTCTTTTTGCAGGATTATATTCTCTACCTTGCTAGTATAGAATTATTTTCCATGAAACTATGACAAATAATCATGGTCTACCAGAAAACTGTCAACTGTCAAGTTACTTAAAGTTACTTAATACTCAGTATAGGAAAAGAACCCCTCTAGCTAGGCAAGGCCGAGTGATGTAGTACAGACTATACAGAGTATAGGTCATCTACTGAAAGCATTGGATAAAATAATAATAAAGGCACATAATCAAATTTTAATTCATATTTAACAGTAATACTTCCCACTTTCCAGTATGTATTTTTGTTCATTCTAGGGCCGTGGTGTCATATGCAACTAAAAGTTATATTAACAATTTTAGACTAATGGTGGACACCCAACATTTAATGTTACCTTCAGTCTAAAATATATCCCATTAAGAAAGTTTAAAAGTTCAGCACACACATTGGATATATAACGGGCATGTCACTAGGTTACTCTTTTTAGTGATTCTTAAATGACACAGGATACGTGTCTTATCCTTTTCTTAGTCTCTTGCAGTGTCAGCAACTCTTGAATTCTATGGCTAAATTACCTGTACAAATTTATTTTATGCAATACATAAATCATTGCATCAAATGTATAAAATAGGAAGACGCCACAAAAACATGAAAAGAAAACAGATAAAACAGCAAATTTGAAATGTAAACATGCAAAGTGTGTAGTGATTGATCTAGAAAACTATTTGATCTGTGTGTGCCTCTTGGAAATAAGTATCTTGTAGATTAGTGAATTAATTTTGTAACCTCTTCATCCTATCTAGTGAATACAGAGCTGCTCAGCCTTAATCCAAAAAGTGTAATATGTCTCCAATATTAAGAGATATATTTTAGTTAAAGGTCAAATCAAACCAAAAACACTAGCTGAGTATTATTTGGTAACCAACAGGATTAATAACTTGCTTGTACACTGTAACAGTCAGAGATTCTAATGACCAGATTTCCATGTTATTATTTATCCTCCACATCATCCATAACACTCCTCTTTTTTATGTTGAATCCATTAGGAAAGCTTTGCAATTGCCATTTCAGTTGGACAGAGAATTATTGTGTAGATATCTTTCCTCAAGACTTTTTAAGAGGTGATTCAACATGTAAGCAACCACTGAAGACTGAGACCCAAAGTTCAACTGAGGTTGGCTTTTGGCCTACAATGCATTTGTAACAAAATTTACTGCATGGGTCAACTAAACCTACCACTAACTTTACAATTAGCTGCTGAGAGCAAAAAAAACATCTGCAATGGGATGTATTGTACAGTATTTGAACATGATCCATAGTATATGGTATATGTACCCCTATGGGAGTTACTGAAAGCACCTACATAAATTTAGGGGTTGTGTTCAAATAAATGTACACACTTTAGAGAGTATTTGTTTAAAACAGACACACAACAAGGGTAATTGGTAAATACTCTGAAACTCATGAGCACATTACACTGTGATGCTGAGGTGATAAATAGCTGCTCTGAGTGGTTACTAATCCTTTGATCGTCATTTTTGAAATATTGTTTTTATTGAGAGAGTTTTTGAATTTTGTGTTACAAAAACAAAGAAAGGCCATAGAAAAAAGCATAGTTAAAGTGGCAAGCACGTGCACCATAGAAGTCTCATGGAATATACAGTTAAAAAATAAAAACATACATGTGTTATGATTAAGCTATATACTACATGATATGCAAAGCATAGGCCCATCAAAATTATCATTAAAAAACAAAACACAGTGTTGACAAGAACAAAACGGCAAATCAACACTACTATATAATAAACTAGACAGACATGTATCTATCCATCCAGTCATGCTAAAAACAGCAGCTGTCTGCATAATACTTGTTTGATCTGATTCGTAAACAGGTTTTAAAATCCAAAGAAAATAACCTTAGCATTGAAGAAGCAAATGCATTGTCAAATTCAAGAGAGCTAACTCAGGCACGGATAACCATGGGTCCCAAATTTTATTAAACTTTAGGGGGGTACCTCTACATTGATAAATTGAGTGTTCTTTAGGGAGGATGTTATTAACCTGTATTTGCCTCTCCTCCATAGTAGTGTGTGGATGTCTACCTGAGTGCCAATTGTTTGCGGGCATGAAATAAAAGTGTAGATACCGGAACCCTGATTTCTGGTGGGTACTGTTCTTTGTCTAAAAAACCAGGATTACAAACCAAAGGGGTATAGGATTGGAACACTTGAAATATTCTATCAATTGACTCCACCACAGTCTGCCAATATATAGTCGACTTAGGTCAATGCCAGAGCACGTGGATCAGGTCTGCTGGAGCTCCCTGACATCTTGGGCAATCTGGAGTGTTTCTCCTAGGCCATCAAAATTGTTTTTCTGGGTATGGCATGTTCTTTGTATTAAAAATAGTTGTGACAAATTTTGTGGATGAAAGGGAAACCAGTTGGATCTGCTCCAGAAGTACCCACATCCCCTTCCCAACTACATCTACCCAGTATAAGGAAAGTAGAAGTGTGGCTAGCAAGGAGTTGAGAGCAGGGACAGGGTAACAGTAGCCAGTGTATCCACCAGTGAAAAGGAAACATAGGTGAGAGAACTAGTCTTGGCTTGGGCTTGAAAAGCATGGCATAACTGCAAATATTGATAAATCTTTTGGGTGGGGAGCATGTAGTCAGTTTGTAGGTTTTGGAAGGTTTGTAAATTCCCTTGAACATATAACTGGTATACGTAGAGAATACCAGAGTGAAATCACTGATCAAACTCCTGTAGTCTTCTCAATTCTTGTAGTTTAGAGTTATCCCAAAAAGGAGTGTAGCAAGGCATTATCGTACCGCATCATTTTTCTAATTTCCAACCACACTTTGTGCAGTGGAATTTATCGGCTTCTAATTGAGCTATGAGGTGACATTTAGATGATCTGGTTAACTGAAGAGATTGAATATTGTCTTTCCAGTTGTGGAATCCCCATCCTGCCATATGTTGAAGCTGGACGGCTAATAAATATAGCTTAGAGTTAGGGACCGTCGGTCTCCCTCTGTCCTTTTGGAGCTAAAGTAAAGACAATTTAATTGGTTGTTTGTCTTTCTAAATTACAGTTCTAAAAAAAAAATCTATTTTCTTGAACCAATATTGCGGGATCCAAATAGGGGCAATATGGAATATGTATAAAAGTTTAGGGGACAAGATCATTTTTTTTTTAATTCCTTATTTATTTATTTAAGACAAAGTTCTTTGACATACAACAAAACATGTCAATTTCATAAACATGCACGTCTTAGTCGGATTATTCCATGAGTTAGAAGACCTGGCATGTCTTGAGAACAATATTGTTGACAGAACAAAAACTACTTTGTCTATACAGTTACCTATAAGAATATGAAAACCATGAGGCCTCAGGAGACTTCTTGAACATTTGCCAAGTTAACCAAAGTATAAAAGTCTGATCGTTCAAATGAGTGAAGCATGTATCGTCACTTTAACAACCTAAAATGCAAACGTAATATATCATATGATCACTACGCTTATAACAGCCGTTGTTGCGGCTGAAGTATCACAGCGTAATTTGGAGAAAAGAAGGAAAAACAGAGAAAGAGATGAAGGGAGAGAAGGGAAAGAGAGAAAAAAAAAAAGGGAGGGGGGAGTTGAGTTGATCGGGGTCTCAATATTGGGCTCATTACAGTAGTTGCTTAGTTCCCTGATGTCACAGACTCATCCACCTCCTGTAGGTACGCGTTTGTACCCGTGAAATATCTCCATGGCCTCCATTTGTCCCGTATTAGTTCTGTATTATGGAGGGTGGTGGTCAATTCCTCCATGCGGAGTATACACTGAACTTTAGAATACCACAGGACCCTGGTTGGTGGCTGAGATTGCCGCCAAAATGCGGGGATGCATGCCCTTGCTGCATTGAGGAGCTGTATTGTCAGGGTCTTTTTGTACTTCCGAATGGGTCTTTCTGTCAAATGTAAAAGGCACGCAGCCAGGCTGTCTTTCAGGTCTACAGCAGTTAAGTTTTTAATGGTAGTTGTCACCTCCTCCCAGAACGACCTTAATAATGGACAGGTCCAGAAAATGTGCATAATAGTGCCAATGTCCTCGTTGCACCTCCAAAACCTATTCGAAATGGCTCCGTCCATCTTATGGAGTATGTAGGGGACTCTATACCATCGGGACACAATTTTGTATCCAGTTTCTTGGTATTGATTTGCGATGGAGGACTTGTGTGCCAAAGTGAAAATTTTATCTACTTGCTGCAGTGAGAACTGTATCCCTGAATCCTTTTCCCATTGAGAAACAAATGACGGGGCTGGCTCTTCAGTCTGGGTAGTCAGGTAACTGTACATCAGAGAAAGTGTATGTCGTGAAAGTTCCCCTGTGTTACATAACGATTTAAAGGGAGTAAGGTCTCTTGGGGCATATGGTGTCTTCTGAAGATACTGAAAGAAAAGTCGCAGTTGGTAGGTGCTGAAACTATCTAACGGTGGGTCTGTGAGACTAGAAATGATCGATGGTGAGGGGAGCACCCCATTGGGCCAAACATCCATTAGGTGATATCTCCCTGATAGGGTTAGTTGTCTAATCTTTCTGCTAGTGAGACCCGGTATGAAATCGGGGTTGCCTATCACCTGTGTCATAGGAGAGGGCAGCGGTAAAATGCCCGTACTGTGAAAAGTTGATCTGGCCACCTTAAGGGTGGCTCCTACCAGGGGATGGTTCCTCATGTCTTCTGGCAGAGGGGAGGTGAGCCATGGAGAGGTCAAGAGAGGAATAGAAGCATCCTCAATCTCCATCCCTACCCATTGTTTGAATTCTTTATTACAGTGCCAGTCCACTATCCTCGAAAGGTGTATTGCTCTGTAATATTGGAGGAGGTCAGGGAGGCCAACGCCCCCTTCTCTTTGGGTCTAGACAACGTTTGCATTTTGGTCCTAGGTGACTTATGCGACCAAATGAAATCTCTGATTATTGTCCGGAGCTGTTTGAAGTATGTCGAAGGCACTCAAATCGGTATGGTTTGGAGAATATATAATATCCTCGGTAAGACCGTCATCTTCAAGGCGTTACATTGCCCGAATCAAGTCAAGGTCAGAATGTGCCAGTTACGAAGGTCAATTTTCAGTCTCTGGAGCAGGGGTAAATAATTAGAGGCGTACAAATGTGCCAAGTCCAATGTGATATCGATACCCAGATATCGAATTGATTTATCCGCTTAATGGAACGCAAAGGACGTGCGCATACTGTGAGCCTCCAAAACGGGGATCGTAATATTAAGCACAGCGGACTTGGCACAGTTGACCTTAAAATTTGACAATTCTCCATATCTCCTTTAGGCTGCTAGAATATTGGGGAGTAAGACTCACGGGTTAGATACGAAGAAGATCAAGTCGTCGGCGTAAGCCGCTATTTTGTGGTGTCCCGAGGGTTTCCGCACCCATGTGATATTTGGGTCTTCTCTTATGTAGCACAAAAACAGCTCTAGGGTCAATATGAAAATAAGGGGTGACAGGGGGCAACCCTGTCTCGTCCCCGTTCGCTATCGTGAAAAATTCTGAGCGCCATTCATTCACCCGAACCGCCGCCGACGGTTTGGAGTAGAGGGATGAGATCCAATTGAGCATATTGGGGCCAAGACCGATGTGTTCCAGGGTGGCCCGCATAAAATGCCAGGCCACCCTGTCAAAGGCCTTTTCCGCGTCTGTTGAGAGCAAGAGAAATGGCTTCCCCGTCGGACGAACTGTATGAATAAGATTCAAAACCCTAGTGGTATTGTCTTATGCTTCTCGCATCGGTACAAAACCTACTTGATCTAAATGTATTAATTTTGGGATATGCAGCACAAGTCGGTTAGAGGGTATTTCGGCAAAAAGTTTTAAATCTATGTTGAGGAGTGCAATCGTGCCTTTTCAGGCAACGTAGGGCTCTAGCTAGCATCAAGCCCAGTTTATTTGAAAATTCAAATAAGGAGCGTCTCGCCCAGGCTAGGCTTTGAGCCGTCTTTTGAAAAAGCAAATCTTTCAGTTCTCCTCTGACCTTCAGTAAGGCCTTAACCCCCCTGGCGGTATTCCCGAGTCTGGCTCGGGGTGGATTTTACATACCAAAAGCGGTATCCCCGAGCCAGACTCGGGCTTGCATCGCAGGATCCAGGAAGAGATTACTTACCTTGTCCCCTGGTTCCTGCGATGTCTCCCCGCTGTGATCGGCGAGCCGCTGTGTCTCGCTCGATTCACAGTGCCGAGCTCCGTTCCCTGCGAGCGTTGCGACGCACGGGGACGGAGTTCGGCGGTAAATTCAAAAGTGAAACACATAGTATAGATACAGCATACTGTAATCTTACAGATTACAGTACTGTATCAAATAATGACACATCCCCTTTGTCCCTAGTGGTCTGCCCAGTGTCCTGCATGCAGTTTTATATATATAAAACTGTTCTTTCTGCCAGGAAACTGGAGATTGTCCATAGCAACCAAAACTGTCTCTTTACATCAAAAGTGGTTTTAGACCAGCTAGAAAAAAGCGATAATAAATTATAATCACTTGCAGAATTGAGCGATAGTGATTTGTGGGGAGATCCGTCATCAAACACTAAAAGTAATAAAAGCTAAAATTCTGCAACTGTGCAAATTTCAGTGTTTTTGATTTGATTACATTATTATATAATTTTTATTATTATTATATTATTATGTGTTTTAATTATTTATAGTTATTTATTATATTATAATTTTTTATTTCGTTTTTCAAACTTTATCATACCCGGGATGTCTACTAGACTCTTGTTTGGACAGATTTAAGTGAACTATTCCTAAGAATTACAGGCCTACAATATGAAACGCCATATTTCTGTGCAAAATAATTGTACCGCTTTCAGCACCTAAAATCTGAAATAATCATACCGCCAGGGAGGTTAAGGTGGGCTTCGGCCAAGGAACATTTGTGTAGTAGTTCGAGAGAGCCCACCTTGGAGATCAACAAATCAATCTGCTTAGTTCTTTCCCGTTTCTTTAAAGCCCCAATTCTGATCAACTATCCCCGTAACACACATTTATGCGCTTCCCAAACAGTCATTGGGCTCAGCGATGGATCTACATTTTCCAAGAAGTAGCTTGTGAGGGTCTTTCCCACCTCACTGCGTACTTTGGCCAGATCTTTTTTATGAGGTTTGTTCTGCCTACTATTGAAGGGGGAGTCATTTCAACATTTGGTTTTCTTCTTAAATTCATATGATATGGGAGTCAGATTGTGTTTCAGATAGTCCTGGTTAAGGATGACCAGGTCACACAGGGGGCAGAGTCGGCTGCTGGTAATCCAATCGAAGCAGCATCAACTTATCCCAGTTGATAGAAAAGCCAGAGAAGGAACCAAATCAATAATCAGGGACATCAAGGAAGTGAGGAATGTAACATCTTCCAGGTAAAGCAATGTGTTGTCCACATTTATCAATATTTTATCCTCCAGGATCATCTCTTAAAACCAACTATGGAGCTTAATTGGGTAATTGACGTTGTGAGGGGCTCCACCACTGATGCAAATAAAATGGGCGAGAGTGGCCACACCTGTTGCCTGTCCCGGTGAAGCAGAAAGGTATCAGATATAGTTCCATTTACCTTAAGGCAGGCCCTGGGGCAGAGTATAAAAGCTGTAGCCAACATATAAATCTACTGCTCAGGCCAAGGAGTTGTAGGACCTCCCACAGGTAGCCCCACACCACAGTATCAATTTTGCAAAGGCATTTGATACAGTTCCCCACAAATGTTTACTCTACAAACTGAGGTCTGTCGGCATAGACCATAGGATGAGTACCTGGATTGAAAACTGGCTACAGGGGTGAGTCCAAAGGGTGGTGAAAAATGGTGATTACTCAGAATGGTCCGGTGTGGAAAGTGGGGTCCTCCAGGGTTCTGTCCTGGCACCAATCCTTTTTAATTTATTTATTAAAGATTTGGAGGAAGGGATTAAAAGCTTAATCTCAGTATTTGCGGATGATACAAACTTGAGCAGGGCAATAACGTCTACTCAAGATGTGGCTAGCCTACAAGAAGACCTAAACAAATTAATGGGGTGGGCCACTACATGGCAAATTAGGTTTAATGTAGAAAAATGTAAAGTAATGCATTTGGGTGCCAAAAATACAATTTACTCCCTAGGGGAAAAAACCTCTGGGAAAATCTAGTATGGAAAAGGACCTGGGGGTCCTGGTTGATGACAGGCTTAGCAATTGATTGCAATGCCAAGCTGCTGCAAGCAAAGTCACCAGAATGTTGTCATGCATTAAGAAGGAGATTCACTCCAGAGATAAAACGATAATTCTCCCACTCTACAAGACTCTGGCCTGGCTGCACATGGAGTATGCCGTACAATCCTGGGCACCAGTCCTCAGGAGGGATATGCTGGAGCTGGAAAGAGTCCAGAGAAGGGCAACAAAGCTAATTAAGGGACTAGAGGATCTCAGCTATGGGGAAAGACTACAAACACTGAACTTATTCTCTCTGGAGAGGAGACGCTTGAGAGGGGATATGATATCAATGTACTAATACCATACTGGTGACCCTAGCATAAGGAACAAACTGTTCAGTGAAAGGGAATTTAAAAAACCTCACGGCCATTCATTAAATTAGAAGAGAAGCAGTTTAACCTTAAACTGCATAGAGGTTTATTTACTGTCAGAGTGGTAAGGATGTGGAATTTCACAGGCAGTGGTTTCAGCAGGGAGCATTGACAATTTCAAAAAACTATTATATGGGTATCTTAATGATCACAACATACAGTATACATTGTACTATTAACATAAGCACATACACACACAGGTTGAACTGGATGGATTTGTGGATTTGTGTCTTTTTTCAGCCTCACCTACTATGTAACTATGTAACTTCCTCACTCTATGATGGGGAATGTAAACATTACACAGAAGACATGGTTTAAAACTCAGCATACAAAAAAGAAATATTATTCTGCCCATTGGGTCAATTAGGGCATGGCTACAGGAAAAGTTAACCTTTCCAGGAAAAAAAATTATTAGTACCTCTGCGTAATTGGAGAACTCCTAGTGGTATTGTGTGAGGCAGGATCTACTACGTGGTAGATAAGCTGTATCATTAGTTAAATGTGTTTTCTGCGGGCAGACCACTGAAGAGACACAGTGGGAGAGAGTAGTAAAATGAGCCCAGTTCTTAATGGGATCCTTATTTCCCACTAACATTACATGATAGGAGAACTAAATCATCAGCCATGGTCATAGAGGGGTAAATAACAGACACCAGGGGTATTCAAGGCTGGAACACAAGCCCAACCAAAACAGAGCAAACAACATAGGTAAGGATATTAATCAGAAATGACTGTGGGTAAAAATGCTAGAAGGGGCTCAGAAAGACCAGAGGCTCCCCCAGAGCAAGCTAATGTGGACAATGCATTAGCAAACAGTACTGATTCTTAGACTATACAAGAAGTGCGAATGATTCATGTGATGAAGGATACGAGAGAGTTTTATGTCTACCAAACTTCCAACAAACAGGACGCTGCCCAAAACAGAGAGAGGAGCATACAAACCATAACACCAAGAAAAAAGAACAAAGTAAAAACTGTTCCTGCAGGAAAAAAAATGGGGGAAGTACTTGTTTCGAGGACAACTATGTAGGGAAAAGGTGACATGCATTCCCAGAAGTCTTGCCAGTAAAGTTAGTCAACAGCATGGGCATAACTTAACACCACCTTACAGGGATATGTAGAGGTTACTATTCTTGCAAAGAAGTACTCGGAAGCTCACCCGCAAGGTACATGGATCAGGCTGTTAGGAATCACAATTTTATGCTTGAACATGTTGCTCATTTCTGTCCAGCCAGGAGGTTGCAGCCTTAGGAAATTCAAAAAAATGTGTTTCACCATTCGCCGCCAGTCACAGCTTGGCTTGATATAACATGGCGTAGGTAATTAGAAGTTGATGAAGGCTTTGCTTATCGGGATAAAAATTAATTCTGGAGCCGTTAATCTTCATATTGCCGTTGGTGTGAAACAGCCTCAGAGAGTTGCCTGGAGGTAGGGGGCTGGGGGGTATTCAATGTGCTCATTCCACTGAAAAGAAGGGAGTGAAGTTGTGTTTTCCAAAAGTGTCCAACAACCGGGATTCTATGTAAGTCATAGGATCTTTCCCTTCGATACATTCTAGAAGTCCTAGTATTCTAACATTATTGTGGCAAAGCTGATTCTCCATTTCTTCCATGGTGACACCCTCTCTGAGATGTTGAAGCTGAGAGATTAGCTAAGGTTAGCTAAGGTGGTGTTGCAATTTTGGACAGCCAAGAAGACACCCCACAATGTGGGCTCAGTGTCAGGCTCAGGCTGGGCTGAGTGCTTAGGGCAGCATGCCCCAGTCTCCAGCATTACTGCCCATCTGCTTGTGCTGCTCCCCAAGCTCCCACACTCCCATCCCTCACCTTCTGTAGCTGTGGTAGAGGACTCACCCTGGATGGCCTCTGTATTATCCTTCAGTGCTTTGCTTGGAGAGGGGAGGTGTTCTGTTGCCAGAGTGTGGGCAAACTGCTCCAGTCTACTGGCTACATCCATGCCTTTGTCCTTTTGGGTGTAGGGAGTGAGCTGTCCAGCCCCATCTTGGCTCTGCTTGTCTAGAGCTGCTTGCTCTTCTTTGTTCTGCTTAGCAGGGTAACTCGTTAAGTTATGCTGTTGAGCGCAGAATAGAACAGGGTCTAAAAAGCCCAATTGGTAACCTCCAATGGCTGGGGAAATGGTCTGGTACAACAGGAGCTGAGGTGTCAGCGTGCACACACATAGGAAGCCAAGGCATGCCCCCCCACCATTTTTAACCAATCATGGTGATCACTATAGAGCACTATATTAATCCAGCAGGTTAACTAATTTGTTTATAGGTTAGTATTTACAGGGGCAGAATAATTATTTTATTAGTGTTAAGTTAATTATTTAATTATTTTGGATTTTTTTTAATCAGTGAGTTCCAGCCATTGAACTGGGAAAGTCTACAAATCTAAAATATACAAACTTGTTCATCAACCTTACAGCCCTGACATACTGTATGTATCAAAAGCCTACACATATTTGGTGTCCCTGCACTTAGGATTAATAGGAGAAAATAATTAAAAACAATATAAAAAAAAAAATGAAAAAAAAACATTACTCATTACCCACCTCAATACTGGACAGTTTCACCCCCTTCCAGCCCAGGCTGTTTTTCAGAAGAAAGAAAGGGCCATAATGTGTCTTTTGAAGCAGGAAAGAAAAGAAAATTGTATTTTTTACACAAAGTTGTCAATAAGGGCTCTTTCACATGGGGCGGATCAGTGATGATCGGCCCCGTGAACATCCACTTGCTCAGCGGGGATCGCTCCGCCGATCCCCGCTGAGCAGGAAAATGACCTGTCAGAGTGCCGCTCTCCCCTATGGGGGATCGGGTGACGACGGACCATAGAGTCCGTCGTCACCCGATCCGATCCGAAGACGGATGGAAAAGTAGGTTTTTCCTCCGTTACACTTTTGCGGGTCGGATGTCAGCGGACATGTCACCGCTGACATCCGACGCTCCATAGACCTCCATGGAGTGTCCGTTCAGGTCCGCCTAAAAAACTGACAGGTGGACCTGAACTGACAATCCGTGTGAAAGAGGCCTTAATAAGATATTTCTAACACATAATATAGGCATACTTAGAGTTACACTACAAAACACATTCTTCTACTCCTTCAAAGTGTGGCAATACCACATGTGTGAGCCTTTTTTACAGCCTATGTACTGTAATGGGCGCCTCTATATGAGTGGTCAGGGCATGTAGCTTAGTGTAGATTTACCTATAGCAGTCCTTGTTCTTAAAAGCCAAGCAAGCCTAGCCTGATACATAGCTGCCCCCAGGAATGACATGTTCACTGGCCAGGACTAAAGAAAGGAATAACAAAAGAGTCCCTGTGGTTCCAGAAGTGCAGTTGTCCGCAGGGGATGGCTGGGACTGGTCTCTTGCACGAACATAGTCAGTCAGATGTGTAGATGGATCAGTTCAGGTGCAAACAGAGACATCAGCAAACAGGCAAATGATCAGTCCAGGTAACAGGCAAAAATGTGGTCAATAAATAGACCAGGGTTAGTACATGTGGCAGGCAGAGGCAACACTGCACTGGTGTGGCGGTGATCAGGAACACTGTTGCTGGCTGAACTAGTCTGGTGACAGTGGGACCTATGTAATAGTGATCAGGAACACTGCTGATAGCTTACACTGGTCTGGTGACACTGGGATTAGTGTGACAGCAATCAGGAACACTTCTGCTGACTTATGTTGATCTAATGACACTGAGGCTGATGTGGCGACAATCAGAGACACCATGGCTGGCTTACACTGGTGTAGTAGTGATAAAGACAACTGTTGCTGACATACACTGGTCTAGTGACACTGGGGCTGGTCTGGAGGTGGTCAGGAAAACTGTTGCTTGATGCACTGGTCTGGAGTGGTGGCAATCAGTTACACTGATTAAAGCTATACTGGTCTGGCGATGATGTGGCTGGTGTGGTGGTCATTGTAGAATTGTGACTGGCTGCACCATTAGGGCTCGTTCACATGTGATGTTGGGGGGGTGGCAAAATCTTGCAGCCAAGCCATGGTTTTATCACCACTTAACGGCTACCCCCTTAAGCTGCAGAGACAGCGTCTGGGAGTGTAGACATGCCGTGGCTGTGATGCTTTGCTTCACAGCTGTGTAGGAATTATACACCCTGTACAACTGCCAATTGTGACCCATTCAAGTGAATGTGGCTGCTTTGCAGGGTCCAAGGGTTAAAGAAGGTGTGAGGATGCAATACAATACCTCTTCGCTGCATGTCAAATGCTCTCTGAAGAGCAATCTGAACATGCATGGCTCTTCAGAGAGCATTGCACATGTGAACAAGTCCTTATGGTGACACTATAACTGCTGTGGTGGTGATCAGGGACACTATAACTGCTGTGGCAGGGATTAGGGACACTATAACTGGTGTGGCAGTGAGCAGGGACACTGTAACTGGTGTGGCAGTGATTGGGGACTCTGTGAGTGGGTGATGGTGATAGGGGACACTGACTAGTGACAGTATTTAAACATACGGTAACGAAGTCTATGGAGACAAAACGTACGTTTACGGGGTTGGAGGACATAGCGGTGACGTCAGCATGCCCAACGTAATTTTGGAATGCCTGATGTATTCATTTTATTTGTGAGTAGAATACCGTTCTTTTAATAAATTTCTTATGCTTGGAAATTTTGCAATTAGCGATAGTGTTCCTTTTTTATACACATGCCTGGTTAATGAATGGTGACAAATTACCAGCTGCATTATTGGGTGTTCTTTTGGATGACACATCTAACATATGGGTCCTGTGAAGGGAGTGTTCCCTGCATACCCACAGTGGGGGGGGGGTTCCCAACTAATGCAGGGCTAGACCTCGTTTCTGGTCTCCTCATCTGGTAGGTGTCCATTCATTATTAAATATGGTGGACCACAGATAAGGAATCACTTGGAGCACTTTTGGACTTTAATTAAGCAAGTGTCACCACCAGTATTTGTAAAAGAATGCCTGTTGCTTTGTTCTATAAATGTAAAGAGCAAGTTCACTTAAAGATATTGTGATCAAATAATTTGGTAAGGTGTGGTTGCTGGTACCTACAAATTAATAAACTGGGACTGGAAGTTTCATATAGCATATTTAAAAAGATATGTTGAGATTTTACTTAAAATATCGGCAGGTCTAAAAAGCTTCTTGAATATCTGCATAGATTATGTGTATCTTTAAAGATTTCATGTGCTCTTTTTAAAAAGTCAATTCTTATTTTGGTATATTGGTACTTTAAACCTTAAATTCTATTTTAAATCTGCTTGTACCGAGTATGTTAAAATCCATTTGGCATTCCATAGGTTACTGCAGTAGTTCATGGACAAAACTTAATTTGAAATGGCTCAACTCTAAGGAGGTAAAAGAAAAATCTTAAAAGAGAACCTTTGACAGCCTTTCCATGCAGTTAGCATTTTGTGTCTGCTCAAATGCCTCACTAGAAGTGATAAATGAGTATTTTTTGATATGTACTTTTTTCCTGACAGCTACAGTTCTGGCCAGAGGGCCATAGCAGTCTTTAAGCTTTTGCACAAAATGAGTTAAACATACTGCATTGGATATTCTTAAAGAACAGAAGCCTTGGAAATAAGTGCAGAAATGAGTTATCATGGTATGCTCCTGGGTACACAACTTGCAAAGCAGATGTCAGTCTAGCAAAGTATGATATTGAACATGCCTACTTTAAATCCTGGCGGATGAAATATGAAGCCCTGTTCGTGGTATTTAATACCACTTTATGAGGTGCCATCTTATAAAGACAATGACTGCTTTATGTGGAATGTATATGACAAATTTTCCCAAAAAATAAAGTTATATTTTTAATTATTTTTTTATAAATCTGTACTCTGTGTAAAATAGTTCTGGATTTTTAAACTAACCCCCCTCTGCAACAGGTAATATAGAAATTGATATATTTTGAAAAGGCTAATTTTAAAAGAACCATGTTTTTGGAAATGTTTGGAAATAATATGTTCTGAACAAATTGGTATATGAGACAGTAGAGGTCCACTTTGAAAACGATTACAACTAACTTCCCTAGCCCCTTTTACAGTTTTACAGTATAGAAGTTGGTTAGGGCCCCTCTCACAATGCAGGCCAAGTGCTTGTATGCATGTTTCATATCTATATTTACAGACTGCATTTACTGCGTGAATTTAAAGTGTTACTTTATCAGTGTGTAAATGCAATACTGTATAATATATATATATATATATATATATATATATATATATATATATATATATATATATATATATATATATATATATATATATATATATATATTACAGTATCTCACAAAAGTCAGTACACTCTTCACATTTTTGTAAATATTTTATTATATCTTTTCATGTGACAACACTGAAGAAATTGCAAATTGCTACAATGTAAAGTAGTAAGTGTACAGCTTGTATAACAGTGTAAATTTGCTGTCTCCTCAAAATAACTCAACACACAGCCATTAATGTCTAAACCACTGGCAACAAAAATGAGTACACCCCTAAGTGAAAATGTCCAAATTGGGCCCAATTAACCATTTTCCCTAGTGTTACAAGGTCTCAGGTGTGAATGGGGAACAGGTGTGTTAGATTTGGTGTTATCGCTCTCACTCTCTCATACTGGTCACTGGAAGTTCAACATGGCACCTCATGGCAAAGAACTCTCTGAGGATCTGGAAAAAAGAATTGTTGCTCTACATAAAGATGGCCTAGGCCAGGGATCCTCAAACTATGGCCCTCCAGCTGTTGTGGAACTACACATCCTATGAGGCATTGTAAAATTCTGACATTCACAGACATTACTAGGCATGATGGGAATTGTAGTTCCTGAACAACTGGAGGGCTGTAGTTTGAAGACCCCTGGCCTAGGCTATAAGATGATTGCCAAGGCCCTAAAACTAAGCTGCAGCACGGTGGCCAAGACCATGCAGAGGACAGGTTCCACTCAGAACTGGCCTCGCTATGGTCGACCAAGAAATTTGAGTGCACATGCCCAGTGTCATATCCAGAGGTTGTCTTTGGACGTAGACGTATGAGTGCTGCCAGCATTGCTGCAGGGGTTGAGGAGGTGGGGGGTCAGCCTGTCAGTGCTCAGACCATACGCCGCACACTGCATCAAATTGGTCTGCATGGCTGTCCCAGAAGGAAGTCTCTTCTAAAGATGATGCACAAGAAAGTCGCAAACAGTTTGTTGTAGACAAGCAGACTAAGGACATGGATTACTGGAACCGTGTCCTGTGGTCTAGTGAGACCAAGATAAACTTATTTGGTTCAGATGGTGTCAAGTGTGTGTCGCGGCAACCAGGTGAGGAGTACAAAGATAAGTGTGTCTTGCCTACAGTCAAGCATGGTGGTGGGAGTGTTATGGTATGGAGCTGCATGAGTGCCGGCAATGGGGAGCTACAGTTCATTGAGGGAATCATGAATGCCAACATGTACCCTGACATACTGAAGCAGAGCATGATCCCCTTCCTTCCAAGACTGGGCCGCAGGGCAGTATTCCAACATAATATCAACCCCAAACACACCTCCAAGATGGCCACTGCCTTGGTAAAGAAGCTGAGGGTAAAGGTGATGGACTGGCCAAGCATGTCTCCAGATCTATTGAGCATCTGTGGGGCATCCTCAAACAGAAGGCAGAGGAGTGCAAGGTCTTGTCAGAAACCATGAACCAGACAGAAGTACAGTAAAATCACACTTGTTTATTAACAAAAATAAAAAGGTAAATAGAGTAAGTGTAGTCAAAGCATAGCCAGAGTCCAGTAACCGGATTGGGTAGTCAGCCAAGCCAGAGTTCAGTAACCAGATCGGGTAATCATCCAAGCCAGAGTTCAGTAACCAGCAATGGCGTCCCTAGGGGGGGCCAGAGGGGGCCCTGACCCCTCCAACATTATGCTGTGCCCCCCCATTCAAATTTTTTTTTTACAAAAAGGCAATGTCTTTTTGTTTGCATTCGTAGCGGATGCGCCGCATCTTACTCGGGCCGCCGCTGGAGTAACTAAGTCTCTATTGAGAGGGAAAGCATCCCCAGTCAGCTCCTGCATTTGATTCCTCCCCCCTCCCTCTGCTCGCAGACACTGCATAATGCGAGCGCTCACACAACCATGGCTGCCCGATCTGCTCCTTCCCCTGCATCCACATTGGCAGGGAGAAGAGTGAGTTGCAGGAAGGACTCCACCAGGACTCTCAGTTACTGAAAAAACAGACTGATTTCTCCCATCCTTAGGACAGGAGAACCAGCCTGTAAATTCCAAGAGATGCCAGACCAGCGCTGTCAATAGCAGGGGCAGGACAGGATGAGAAACCCTCTGCATTGGACTGGATCGCCCCCAAATTGCTCTGTGATGTCGTCATAGAGGAGTGGAAGAGGACTCCTGTGGCAACCTGTGAAGCTCTGGTGAACTCCATGCCCAAGAGGGTTAAGGCAGTGCTGGAAAATAATGGTGGCCACACAAAATATTGACACCTTGGGCCCAATTTGGACATTTTCACTTAGGGGTGTACTCACTTTTATTGCCAGTGGTTTAGACATTAATGGTTGTGTGTTAAGTTATTTTGAGGGGACAGCAAATGTACACTGTTATACAAGCTGTACACTCACTACTTTACATTGTAACATACTGTCATTTCTTCAGTGTTGTCACATGAAAAGATATAATCAAATATTTACAAAAATGTGAGGGGTGTACTCACTTTTATGAGATACTGTATATTTATGTACAGTATAAATAAATATATATGTGTGTGTGTTTTTTGCCTCTTGAAGTCATTGTACAGCAGCACTCAGACTGGAAGAGCAGGAAGCAGCACAAGGAGCCAATCAGTTGTGCTGCCATGCTCAAATGCTAACTAAAAGGTGAATGATAAAAGAGTGACAGGGACATCAGTCTGCTGCTTCTTCTTTTACTATCCAGTCACAGGCTAGGAAGAGATGAGACTTTTTGGTGTAACTCAGCTGTAGAGGATTAAATCAGATCTCTTGGCCTGCCAGACAAGTCTGGGCTGTATGGTAGAGCTGTGTAAATCTCAGAACTGGATGGACAGATATACAACTCATTGGAAAAAAGGTCAAATAGATTCTTTATATGTAATTTCCCCTGTGTGTTTAGTTAAAAGAAGCAGATATAAAAATACAAATTAATGCAGTTATGTAATCAATAATACCAATCAATAGGTACCTGAATGTGGCCTGGTATAAGCCTTTTGCAGACCCTTTACAGTGGGGTTGGAGTATGAGAGGAAGCAGTGGCACAAAAAGATAATCTGTTTATGATGAAAAGAAGCATGCTGATAGGAAGAGAGGGAAGGGAGCTAGTCACTGCGCCGCTTTTCTTTCACTGTCCAGTAACAAACTGGGTGGATCCAGGATCGCCAAGGTGTAGAGAAAATGGATGGATTGAATTATGTTAGCCTTCAGACCAAGAACACCTTGCAGCAGAAAACATGTATTGAGGGGCAATTCTCTTGATTAACCACTTCAATACCGAGCATTTTCACCTCCTTCCTGCCCAGGCAAATCTTCAGCTTTCAGAGTTGTCACATTTTGAATGACAATTGCGCAGTCATGAAACACTATACCCAAATTAAATTGTATTATTTTTTTTTAACACAGATATGTCTGTTTTTTTAGTAGTATTTAATCACCACAGGGTTTTTTTGTTAATTTTTTTGCTAAATAAACACAGAAAGGCTGAACATTTTGAAAAAAAAAGTTTTGTTTATAAAATATTATAAGGATTTTTTTTCTTTACTGATGAGGCTGCACTGATGTGCACTGATAAAGCTGCACTGATGGCACTGATGAAGCTGCATTGATGTGTATTGATGAGGTTGCACACTGATGAGGTTGCACTGATGTGCATTGATGAGCACTGATGAGGCTGCACTGACAAGGTGGCACCAATGGGCACTTCTGGTCACTTAGAGGTGGCACTGATTGGCACTGATAAGCTGCACTGATGGGCACTGATAAGGAGGCACTGACATGGCTGCACCAATGAGGCGCACTGATGGCCAGTAATAAAGTGCACTGATCCATGGACGTCCTCCAGTCTTTTGGTTATAGCTTGGCAGAAAGTGGTTAAGGATGAATATTGCAGCAAAAGCTGGTTTTGCTATTTCATCTTTTGATAGACTACTAGTATTGTAAAGTGAGAGGGTATCTCTAGCCAAAACTTCTTTTGCAGTTCTCAATGGTGTAGGGAATAATAACAAGCCTAATCCAGTTCCCTGGTAAAGTACCTTATTATAATATTGATGAAGATAATGGACTATTCACCACAACACTGACGTGGTGGTCGTGGGGGTTTATAGGAATCTGTAAGCCCCTTTTAGCAATAAAGGAGCCCCCAGATACTACCCCCGTGGGAATGAGTAAGAGTGACTCCTACTCATTCACACAGAAAAGTGAAAAGTTCATAAACACACTTACACAGTTTTTGACAAAAGTTTTATTTAAAAAAGTTCCACAAGTAAATCCATCTTCAATGTCAGCCACGTGGCCATATTTAGTAAGTAATGTTAGTGCTATCCCTACCACTTACAAAGCCAGGGATATCCAGCCAACAAATGAATGGGGCTGAGTGACTTCACTGGTTGCTAAAGATTCAGTAGCTGCTAGCACTTGCTGCTTCCTTAACAGTCAAAAACAAGAATTTGTAATTTTTAATAGCAGAAGAAAGACCACTATAATATATGATGTTCGGTTTCTACCGAAAAAGCAAAAAATCTGGAGTTTGGAGGAAGGCCCAAAAAGACAAAGTTTAGTTTAAACTTCGGATTAAAAACTAAAGTTCATAGCTATTTGCCAGGACCAGAAATCTCAAACATGCTGGGTTCACCACAGACCACCGCCGCCACAATATAAACAAAGTGGCAGGGTCTCCAGTTGACCATATATGGACATTACCATATATCACCAATAACATCAAGGGGATCCCAGGAGACCATGCCCCCTTGAAAACACCAGCTGACATCCACTCGTCCTGTCACTGAGTGGGAGGGAAGTGAAAGAGATGTGTCTTGGCAGGTGGCATTCTTTTCTTATGGCGGGTGTCGAGCAACATGGCTGATGTGGATCTACATTGGATATTTACATTTGGATTTTTTTTTTTTTTTACTAAAGGACTTATGTCAAAAGGTCAAAACCTTTTTTTGTTTGCTTTTGACTGTTTTCCTTTTTTCCGTTTTTTGTGAATACTATGTATCCCATACTCATTAACATAGGGTGGTTTGTATCTAGATGCTCCACATTATTAAAGGGGAATTCAAGATTCTGATGAGACCCCTGCCCACACACTCTCATAATCAGTGGGTCAGGTGTGAGGCCTTTCTCCTGTGGACTTTGTACACAGTGCTGAAGTCTCCCTCATATTATTTCTCTTGCTGTTGAATGTTCTTAGCTTATAGCATTAGGGCTATTTCTCTATTAGTGAATGTTCTTTAAATCTTATGATTAAATGTTTAATGGCTATTTTTTCTCTTAGGGTCGAAGCTTGGGGATTGTTACATTCAGCCGGCAAAAAAAAAGCTGAAATTATGCACACATTTCAAACATTTTGGGTATTATTCATTACATTTCTTCAAATGATGAGACATTCGAAAAGCAATTTTTAAAAATTAATAAATCCCTTCTATTTCTGTCCACAACACAGAATGTGAGAGGGAACTCTAAAGTTAGGAAACCCAGATCGTTGTCACTGGAGCATATATGCCCATTGCAAGATTTCTGTTTTTCCCTTTCTTTTTATTCTAGTGACAAATCTAACTTTTGAATTTTTCCTCCCTTTAACCCCTAGTGACAATGGTCAGCAGGACAAATAGAGTGGGTAAATCTCCTAGTGGGGACACAGACAGAAATAAAAACAAAGGTACTAACCCCTCAGCACTCTATGCAAATCTAGAAAAAACTTTTAGCTTTAGATATATTTTAAGGTCTCTTAATAATGATAAAACTGTACAATTCTTTTTTCCCCATTATGCTATTGCTGTATATTGTGACAAATCAGAAATGTATTCATGCATACATGTAAAGTTCCTTTAATTTCTGAATCTCTGGCTCAAACGCTATGCAGTCCAGTAATTCAATTAAACATACTATAACAGTTGATAATGAACAAGGTCAGGAGAAATATAGAGCACACCTACAAAAAGCAAAAAAAAAAAAAAAAAAAAAAGATAATAGCACAAATCATGCTTTAAATGTTTTAAACTGAAGTAAATTGAATTTTCTTTTAAGTTAAGAAGTTGACATATCTGATACAACTCAGTGCAGTCTGCATTGCCTGTATCACTGAAGCATGCCATTCCATTGTCTTCATATAAGGAACAAATGTACTTGTAGGAATTCCAGTTTTTATTTCTCTTTTGAAGTAATCTCTCTCTTAAATATCAGTGACAACAAAATGATGTCCTTTTCTTTGAGAAAAATTATTTACTAAATCTTTGCAAAAAGGAAGATGACATAAATATAAACATAGAAAACACATATGCACAGAAGCTTCAAGACTGGGTGTGTTAAATAATTCAATAAGCATTTCTAAACTTAAGTATAAAAGTGCCCTTGACAATTTTTCACAGCGTTGCATTTTGTTAAAATATTTAGCAATCTCATTAAGCAAATGTCTTTATTTTATGTATTAGTTGCATTCCGACTGGCTAAAATAAAGTAAGGAACTACCAGTGCAATGAATTCTCTGCATACCAGCTCACAGCAATTTACATATATTGCTGAACCTCAATTCACATTTTATTTATCTCTGGATCATCACCATCCATGTATCGTGTAGATATATAGCATTTAAACAAATTTGTTCCTTAATGACCAGTATTAATATTTCCTGCTACAATGTCATTTCCTAATGTTATTCTGAAGACAGGTTCATTCAAAGCTGCTTGTACAATATCGTCTTTTAAAAGACTTAATGAACCTTACATTTTTGGAATACTGTGAATTGCAATGTCTATTACATATTCATTGTCAGGTTCCTTTTTTAACTCTGAATTCTCTAGTGTAGTTCAACATGAAATGCTGTCAAAAGATGGTAGAAATTGTGCAAATCATGACTTTTAGCAGCATAATGCAAATTAGGTAATAACACAATCAGACCTTTTGAGTTGTATTTCAATTAAAGGGGTTCACAAGTTTTATTCAGCAAAGGTCTCATTTGCCCTGTAGATCGTCTTGAGAATTTTTCTTTTGTTTTCTGTTGATCACAAATAGATTTTCTGCTTTCTGAGGTTAAGCGGTAAACAATTTGAGCTCCAAGTTTTGGAAAATCGTAGTCTCACAGAAGCCATCTTTCAGTAAGCCTGTTCTAGTGGTGTCCTATTTATTAAGCAGTTAGGCTGGGTTCACAAATGTGTGAATTGGATGCAGGCTTCCTCACATCCAATTCGTATGGCAGTCAGGTGTGCCCGGCACGCAATGGAGCCTATTCACACAGGTCCGGGGTGGCCGCGGTCCGCATTACAAAAGAGTCCTGTGCATCTTTGGGTCCAGTTTAGGTGCAAATTCAGGCAAACATTGGTACCTGATTTGCACCTGAACCAGTGAACAGGGACACACAGACCCCATGCTGTGAACTGTGGCCGCACATATGTGAACCCATTCCCAGACAAAAACCTGTTTGTTTTTTCTTGGTCCAAAGGTAACACAATCCCTTCAACCAAGAAAGTCATCTTTGCATAAACAGTTTTAGAATGAAGAAAAAATAATATATGCACTGCTTTCAAAGATACATCTCACAGGATTTAAAATGGCATTAGTGAAAATCACAGTCATGTCTTTGTCTAGGCTAGTGGTCTCCAAACTGTGGCCCTGGGTCCGGATTCAGCCATTTGCTTGCTTTTAACTGGCCCTTGGGGCACTACAAGACACTATTATGCCATCTGACACCAACAATGTGGCACTATTTCTTCCACTGACACCAACAATGAGGGATAATTTCTCCCACTGACACCAAAAATTGGGGCACTATTCCTCCCTATAATACCAACGATGCGGCATTATTACTCCCCCTAATCCGGCCCTCCTAAAGTCTGGAGGACAAAAAAACCTTTCTTTAGAAAACTGGAATTTTTAAGAAAGCGGAAAAATAGTGCTGGACCTGTAAATTTATCTTATTGGTATTGCTCTCTGGTTATAAAGCTTTGTTTTTTTTGTTTTAAAAAAAAAAAAATAACAAACATGCCTATACTTACCTGCTCTGTTCAATCGTTTTGCACAGAGCAGCCCCAATCCTCATCTTCACTGGGTGCCCCCAGGGAAAGCCGCATTCCCTGGGGAAATCTTTCAGAGGTCAAGTGGTTAAAACTGGAAATTGGGAAACGCTGTTAAATCACTGAGCACAGAGTTTCTCAATTTACACGTGGAGTAAGAATCTTTATGCCTGGGATGTTCCTTTCTTCTAAGTATCCAAAGTAAGGTGTGACATAGCTATGCTCCCCCAAGTTTGAAGTAGATCTTAAATTAATCACCTATACCATCAGGTGCATTTTTAAGCTCAGCAAAAAACACAGTACAAATGCATATGCAAGAAAAATGATTGTATTCCAACGAGCCAGTTTACACCATTGCAATGCTTTCATATGCATTAAAAGAAAAAGTACAGCATGCTGCATATTTCCACACTGGAATGTACTGAAAACACACATGAGTGCACACCAACTTACCACAAATGTGCATGAACATGTGCAAACTCATGTCAATGCAACTTAGCAAAAAAAAAAATGAAATATATTAAAACAATATTCAAAAAAATCGCACTGAAAATGCACACAAACATACATGCAGAAACACATGGTGACTGCAGAGATTGTGATATAAATAAACCCTAATCTTACATAAGATTTAACATGTAATGTAATAGGTAAAGTAATGTAAGGTAACATAATTGCAAATGTTTTTAATCTTTTTTTTTAAATCTGCCTCTTTCATTAAAAGAATGCCTGATTATCCTGCCCTGATAGCTTCCAGTTGTGCCCCTAAATTGTCACTGTCACTTGCACCCTGGCTCTAGACTTCAAGAAGCCTTGTCAAAAAATATTGCACTGGCATGATCCACCAATAGAAGGCTGGTCCAGAGCAACTACATGTAGAAATTGCTGAAAGAGGTTAGAAGAAAGGATGAAAAAAGGCGAAAACAGAAAAAACACAGAAGTGATTTATGATATACAGAACTTTGGCAAACAAAATATTCAGTTAGGATTTAGATCTACACTAATTGAAAAAATAAGGAAGAAATATCAGGTAAAGAAAACAAAAGATGCTTTTAACAGCCAATGCTAAGGTTTTTTTTTTTTACTTTTTTTTTACTTTCACATTCTTCAATTACTTATTGAAGTTGATTGACTAGAGGAGTGCTCACTTTGAAAAGTGAATGTCTCCTTAGCTTAGTATCGAAGACAAATCTGTATTTACTTTGAATATGTTATCATGTGTAGGAAGACTGAAAAGAAATACTGGCATGATTGGGTGAATGAACACAGCTTTACCTTATATACTGTAAGTTCAGTGAAATGTCATTTTGCAAATCAACCCCATTAAAGAGGAACTGCAGTCTGCTCACATATTTTTTAATAAAAACATCTTTGCCATTCTGAAGCTTCCCTCCAACCACTTTGCATATTATTTGATTTATACTGTGATTCTGTACTTGCCAAATCTCCCTTCACTAGGTCTGGCTGCATCCATTTTAACTGTGGGCAGCTGAAGCTGCTGCCTGTTCACTTCCTGGATTTACTTAGACAAACGGAGGCACACTTCCAGCTCTGCAGCCCTGCAGCTCTCATTGGTCCTCTTATGACACCCCCCCTCCCTTCCTGGCAAACTCTCGGGAGAGTTAGACAGAGAGAGCGATGCATGATGTCATAAGCCTAGGCTTTTTACCAGGCAAGAAAGAGGAAGTGGGTTGTATAAGGTATTTACTGGCAGAAATTTTTTTTTTTACTATTGTAGCGGTGTGTTGCCACTAGTTACTAACATCCACACATATTCACCCCGCTGCCAGACATCCATACGTCACACTGGTAGACAATGAAAAGTCTTTTGCTTTGTTTTGTTGTTTTGTTTGAGGGATTGAACTTGATTGGGGGAAGGGATATGGGATGCCCATAGAACAAATTGGTATTTGCAATGTTATAGCTGATGTGACTTTACGTTGACAAATGTCACTAGTGGTTTATTCATTACCTTTACAAATGTTATAACGGTTATGCTTTACATTTCCTTGAATAGAACAAAAATGGTGGACTCCAATCTTGACAGCGTTACTTCAGACCATTCTCCTCCTCTGCACTCTCCCTGCAGACTTCTACCTCTAGGACACTTCTCCTCATGCACAACACTTTCCTGTCACAGCATTAGACGTCCTGTCCCACCATCTTGAGCTGTCTAGGCCTCACTCTGAATAAGTCTTAGAAGAAGTTTCACTTGATGATTCTTAATGGGCCAGGGGCCTGCAGTACCCCTTCTTGGCGGCCCTGAACATTTAGTTGGAAAAGATATTTGATGAGGGACTACTGATCCCAGCAAGCCCAACTTGCAAATCCTGTCCCCTCAGGCTGCAACAATTTGGCACAAAACCCCACAGTCTCTCTTCTGGCTCTGCACCCAGCTCCCTTGGCATGCCTTTTCCAGATCTCCACTGTGCCTCACTCACCGACTCCTGCCCTGAGTCCTTCCTGAAGGATTTACCCAGACCGTGCAGACTGACTGCTTCTCTAGCTCCTGTTCCAGGACACCTCTCCATGACCGTGTAAGGAGAGGCTCTCTCCCAGCTCCCAAGCTCCTTCACCTGAGTCACACCCCCACAGATGGGGGTGTTCCTCCTGCATGCAGTCTAGCACGCCATCCTTCAGTTCACCCAGCTGACAACTCCTCCCCCAGCAGGCTGACCATGAGTATATGTAGGAGGCCTGCCCCCTGCCAATCCTAGTCGGGGATTGGTCAGGGATCCTCACATGTACTCCATGCCACTCCCACTCTCAGCCCTGCCCCTCTTCTAGAACATTCTCCTGAAAGCAGGGGAGGTGCCAAAAAGCTGAAGTACATGTCAGTCACACCCACTGCTACTCTAACCACTCCCTGCCCCCAGATCAAAAACAAACAGGCCTAGCTTCCAGAATAGGCCTGCTTAAATTAACCTTCACTGACAGAACCTACAACACTACACCTCTAGCACCTACCTATGGTAGAGGGTGCTACACTATCCAAAGTTAAAACAATCTAGGCAGAAGATTTAATAGATGGAAAGTTGAAAAAATTACTGAAGATCTGCTTTAAATAGTTCAGCAGAGTAGGAGCAGCAAGTAGCCTCCCATTCTCACATCAATTTTGGAGGCAATGATAGTCTGTAAGAGCCTAGCACACAGTTTTGGGGGGCGCTATTTTTTGGGGGGCCTTTCTCTTAAAGTATGCACCCAAAACAAAACTTATTTCTATCCTGGCTTTGCCTTGCAAAACTAGAAATGAGTTATAAGCTAGCTGGAGCCATTGGAGAACATAGAGGTTGGTTTACTAAAAGCATAGGCTGTTCAATTTGCAAAGAACATTTTCACTTAGCTTGGTGAATGTGGAGGAAATTCACTTTGGAAAAAATACTCATTCGTGTGCAATGAATAAAAAATATATATTTTTGCTTGCATATGATTGGATGATGGAATTTAGCAGGGCTTCATCTCATTCACTAGGTTATAGGAAATGTCTTTTGCAAACTGGTCAGCCTATCAGTCCTAAAACATCTAAAGAAATCCATAGTGAGGGAAAGTCAAGTGTGGTCCTCACGTTTCCTCTGTCTGGTATGGACCATACAGTCAACAGCTACAGAGTCTAAGGTGATGTCACTGATAGTTTCAAAAATGCAGATATTAGTAAATAATGTAACAATTTATTACAAAAAGATTAGTTAAACGTACCTACATATAGAAATACACCTGTGTATATAAATCTCTTAATAATATTCTGAAATAATCCCCAGTAAAATCAATGTGTAGATTAAAAGATATAATCAGCTGAAATTAAATGTACTGTAAATCTTGAGTTTTCTCAGGACATTAAAGTGTATTTCCACTTTTGATTCCAAATTTGGAAGACACCTGCTTTAACCACTTCAGCCCCGTAAGAATTTACCCCTTAATGACCAGGCCATTTTTTGCAATTCGGCAATGCGTTATTTTAACTGACAATTGCGCGGGCGTGCAACGCTGTATCCAAACATAAATCATGTAATTTTTTTCCCACAAATAGAGCTTTCTTTTGGTCTTATTTGATCATCTCTGTGTTTTTTTACTTTTTGCCCTATAAACAAAAGAAGACTGACAATTTTCAAAAAAAAACAATATTTCTTACTTTCTGCTATAATAGACAAATTAGATATCAGAGATAGTGAAGGGGCTCTGATCCCAGCGCTCAAAAATGGATATAATAGTGTTGGTCTATGCACTTCAAGCTGCTATTATAAAAACAAAAACAAAAGGAGATAAACAAGCAAATATACATACACCCCTTTCTTTTTAGAAAAAAGAGAAGGTATTAAACAGCGCTACAAATGAATAAAATATTCACCGATATGTTGAAACATATAGTGCATGAAAAAAAATATAGTTGTTAAGTAAATGAAATAAAATTAAACTGTTCCCTTCTAAAGGCAGACCACCTGCCAGTGGTGGGTCTGATGTATTTGATCTGGAACAGCCGTACCAAATGTACTGCTTATACACAATCCTGGTAGCTACTAAAGTGCTTATTGCTCATAACAAAGAAAGTATAGCTTAAAATACAATAAAAATATGCAAAAATACAATAATAAAATGTACACAAGTCCAAAACACTCAGTCAGCGTGACTATACAGTTAATACGGAGGGTGATGTAACAAGTTCTTGGTGAGAAAACAAAGTCCAAGTGCATATAGTCTATAGCAGTTCAAGACTTCAAAGTTTAATGGAGTGCACAATCCTAGGGCTGCTACACCATCACCGGACCACCTTGTGAAAACCCTTTAGGGTATCTGCTTACCAGAGGTAACTGTCAACAAAGCCCGTAGTACTAGATTCCTGGTGGTAATCTACTCCTCCGCCACTAGATGGATCGGCTCTCACCAGAATACAGTTTCTCAATGCCTCAGACATGCCATATAGGAAAACAAAGGGAGGCTTTCTATAGTGTTACACCGTTTATTAATTACATATAAAACCACCTTATACAAATTATGCTTACAAAATCCAAATGTTAAAATTGCAGCCTGTCACAGAGTCAGTGTCTCTCACCGCTGGTTGGAAGTTCGTACGTACCGCCTGCCGCGATGAGTCCGGGGATGATGCTGCATAAGGGCTCAGAAAGACCTCCAGCCAGACCCATCGTTAATGGCATAGACTCGGTGACAGCTAGAGTCGGCCAGTATTTAGATCATTTTCTACAGTCCAGTGTCATCACGACTAAGGCGTACCTCAGAGACACTACAAGTTTCTTGCAAAAGATTAACACTTTATCGTTTGCTAAGGATGATGACTTTTTTTTTGTGACTGCCGATGTGAAGTCATTATATACCATAATCCAACATGAAGACGCCCTTCTGGCCCTAAATTGGGCCCTCAGTAAAAGAGAAGACATTCCCTTTATTCAAAAGAAATTTTTAAGCATGATCCTGGATTACTGTTTGACCCATAACTACTTCTGGTATTCTGGCAATTTTTACAGCCAGAAGACGGGAGTAGCTATGGGTGCCAAGTTGCGCCAAGCTTGGCAAATTTATTTATGAGCAAATGGGAGGACAAATGGGTGTACCAAAACAGGAGAAAAGAACTTCTGTTTTACCAACGCTACATAGATGACTTGTTCATTATATGTCCTCACTAGTCGAATACTCCCAATGGCTCAACAGCAACACTAATAATATTAAACTTGAATCCAACTGGAGCCAGCAACAGATACACTATTTAGATGTAATGGTGATAAAAGGAGACAATCACTTGTATACTAAAGCATTTTTAAAAAGTACAGACCGCAATAGCTACATTCCAGTACACAGCGGCCATCACCCCAAGTGGCTGTGCAATATACCTAAGGGACAGTTCACACGTATATGCTGTAACTGTACTTTTGACATAGATTACGCCACCCAAGTCGAATATATAAAAAAGCGTTTTTTAGAAAAAGGCTACAAAGCAGGCCCTTTAGATAAATTGATTGTGGAGGTGGGCTCCAATTCTCAGGATTCCTGTCTGGTCCCCAAAACAAGGAGACAGGACTCCAAACATGAATGGGGCTTTATTAGTGGATTTCATGAGCAATATCGGCAAGTTGAAACGATCTTTAAAAGGCATTGGAACATACTATGCATGGACAAAGTGTTGAGTAGTGTCTTACCAGAGAACCCTCCTTTCATTTATAGAAAGACTCCATCATTTGGAGATCAAGTGGTCAAAAAAGTACTTGAGCCCCAGGTCGAACCAAAATGTTATGTAATGTCAGCAAGTCTCCACCCATCTAAGAGGCCTGACAAGTTTTGTATCGACAGCCGATGGCAAGCAATTTTAAATTAAAGAATTTATTTTGTGTGCATCTACACATGTAGGGTATGCCTTAGAATGTCCGTGCGGCCTCATGTATGTTGGACGCACCAAAAGAACGTTAGGCAAAAGGTTGTCAGAACATATCTATAATATTTTAATAGGGTACAAAGAACACAGTGTATCCTTACACTTTAGGGAAAAACATGATAGAAACCCTATTGGCCTCAAATTCTGGGGTATTGACAAAATACACCCTAGATGGAGAGGAGCAAATATGGTGAGAGAGATATCCAAGCGTGAATCCCAGTGGATATTTCTGACCAACACACTTAGTCCTAATGGTTTAAACATAGAGCTAGACCTTAATTGCTTTATAAGCAATTATTAAATGAAAAAGGACCATTTTTGATGACCCGTTGTTGAGATATGAGGGCCACATATCTAGAGTCCACTGATAACATTTCTCCGGTTCACTCCTAGTATTACATCAGTGGGGTGCTGGAGTAGTTTAAGAAAGCATTAAATATCTAATAATATTTGGTAGTTCCTTTTCCAGTATGCTAACTAAGGCTTGGTAGGTTTAAAATATTTTGTCAGTTACAATAATTAGTCTGTCAATACCACTATTTTTTCTATTTTTATATTTTTTGTCCATCATGCTGGTAATTCTCTTCCTTTTTGACCGCGCTGCTGGAAGATCAGTGGCGACTACGAACTGGGCCAGTGGTACGCTACTGAAGTTGTTTCAGTTGTGCCAGCATGATCATTAGCAGTAAGGAGGACTAAGTATGTAGTGTGCCATTTACTGATGTAATGTCGTAATTTTGAAACTTATCCGCATTTGTTATTGTATTACCATCTGTATTATACTTCGTTCTTTCAAGGTGTAAGTTGTCTTTTAAAAAAAAGCCCATTTGCAAAAATACTTATTTACATAAAGTTACCTATACTTGAATTTTTATTGTCTCAGGAATATAGTATTTTAAGATATTTTTTATATAGAAAGTTCTATGCAAGTAGTCTTAGAATTTTAGAACTGATAGGTGAGAGAACCACTGAGAATGGATGGGATGCTGAGCATCGGCTCCGTACTATACTCAGAGGGGCGGGTCTAAATCAGATAACGTCCGAGATGACGATGTTGAGTGATCCCGTCACTCAGACTATTTAATACAGATGGTCGTGTTGCGTGGCCATGCCCTCTGAAGACGTAATGATGAAACGCGTCAGGCGTGACCCCGCGACCCTTTCCAGCTAACCACAGGCAGCGTCATCCCGGGACTCATCGCGGCAGGCCAGATGTATGAACTTCCGACCAGCGGTGAGAGAAACTGACTCTGTGACAGGCTGCAATTTTAACATTTGGATCTTGTAAGCATAATTTGTATGAGGGGGTTTTATATGTAATTAATAAATGGAAAGCCTCCCTTGTGAGAGCCGATCCATCTAGTGGCGGAGGAGTAGATTACCACAAGAAAGCTACTACTACAGGCTTTGTTGACAGTTACCTCTGGTAAGCAGATACCCTAAAGGGTTTTCACAAGGTGGTCCAGTGATGGTGTAGCAGCCCTAGGATTGTGCACTCCATTAAACTTTGAAGTTTTGAACTGCTATAGACTATATGCATGGGACTTTGTTTTCTCACCAAGAACTTGTTACATCACCCTCCGTATTAACTGTATAGTCACGCTGACTGAGTGTTTTGGACTTGTGTACATTTTATTGTATTTTTGCATATTTTTATTGTTTTTTAAGCTATACTTTCTTTGTTATGAGCAATAGCACTTTAGTAGCTACCAGGATTGTGTATAAGCAGTACATTTGGTACGGCTGTTCCAGATCAAATACATCAGACCCACCACTGACAGGTGGTCTGCTATTAGAAGGGAACAGTTCAATTTTTTTTTTTTTTTTTTTTTTTTCTTTCCCACTTCAGCGAAAATTTTTCTGAGAGACATTATTTCAACTTTATATGTCAAACTTTATCTCTTCTCATTTTTCACATCATTGTGGATTGTTTCCGTCACATCTTTATTGTTTTTCCCTTCTAGGATATTATTTAATAATTTTAAAAATCGACGACAAAACGCCTCCTATAAATATGAACCCACTATTATCTTATTCTCTCTCAGTCCCTCTTATTTACCCCCACCCCCCCTCCCCCTCCCCTGTGTTTGGTCCGTTCCTTTATGTTATTTATTTATCCACTTGGCTCTGCACCTATTCTTTCTTTTATCTTATCTAAATAAATGTCTGAGACTTTGTATTTTTTCCAACTTTCCCATCTACTATTATCCCTTTTCTCTCCTCCTTCCATTTTGTAGTGATAATCTATTTCCTTTAGCCAGTTTCTAATATCTGGTTTTCCATTTTTTAGCCAATTCTTGGAAATTAAGGCCTTGGCCGCATTCAGGAGGTTAGGTACTATTGATTTTCTATATTGTTTCTTAGGTTTATTATAGATGTGGAAGAGGCAAGTCCAGATGTTTTGTTCTATTTCTTCTTCAGTTATTTCTTTTATGTTATTTAACACTTCCTTCCAGTACTCCATTATTATTGGGCATTCCCACCATATGTGTATGATCGTTGCTATTTGGCCACATTTTCTCCAACACAAAGAGGTTTTGTCTTGATGAAATCTGTGTATTCTTACTGGGGTCATATACCATCTTGATACTAGTTTATAATTCATTTCAATAGTCTTCATGTCCCAGGCCTTATTATATCCCATTTCTATCATTTTTTCCACTTTTTGGTTATCTATTTTTATATTCATTTCTTTTTCCCATTGATTTATGTATTCTGGTCTTTCTTGTGCTTCCAAATCTGTCAGTGTACTATACATTTTTGATGTTCCGTTTTTCAATGGTATTTCATTGCTACATAGCTTTTCCAGTGCGGTTAATTTCGTTTCGTCTCTCAGTGGGTGTGGTATTGTGCTTACTAAGTGCCTTAGTTGATTATAATTCCATTCATTCATCTTCCATCCATTCCTTTCCTCTATTTCTACTCGTGTTCTTATTTTGCCATTTCTAGTGATATCTTTCAATTGTGGGTTACGTATTCCTTGAATTCCAAATATTTCCTTCCCAGGGGTGAAGAAATTCGATCCTGTGAGTGCTAATAGTGGTGAATTATATTTCCATTCATTCTTTAAGTGAATGGTGTCCCAAATTTTAAATACATTTTTTGTTATTTCGTGTGAGTCAGTGTCCAATGTTCTATATTTCCGTGGAATCCAAATATTCTTATGTAATGTGACTCCGCTTATTATGTTTTCCATTTCCACCCATTTTTTTTCATTTTTCTCATTTGTCCACTCTAACATTCGTGTTAAAACTATGGCTTTATAGTACCTACTTATATCTGGAGCGGCCAGACCTCCGTGCTCCTTTTTCCTTATAATCAGCGTGTATTTGATTCTTGGTTTTTTATTAAACCATATGTATTTTAACAAAATTGTTTTAATTATTTTAAAAAAGCTCTGCGGGATCTTTACTGGTAACATCTGTAATCTGTAATTTATTTTGGGTAGTATCATCATCTTGAACATATTTATTCTTCCAATCCATGAAAGTGGCTGTATTCTTAACTTTTTCATTTCTTCTTTGACCTCATTGATCAATGGGATAAAATTTGCCTGGTAAATTTTTTCGACTCTAGGAGTTATTTTAATTCCAAGGTAATTTAGTTCTTTTACCCACGTAAATGGGAATTCTTTTTGTAAAAACTGAACTTCCTTTTTCTCTAATCCTATGTTTAATATTTCCGTTTTTATTGGATTAATTTTGAAGTTTGACAGTTCTCCGTATTTTTTTATTTCTTTCAATATGTTTGGGAGTGACACTCTTGGGTTGGATACGTACATCAAGATGTCGTCCGCGTAAGCTGCGATCTTATGCTCTTTTCCTCCTAGTCTCGCTCCTTCTACCTCTTTGTTATTGCGGAGTGTTGCTAATAATGGTTCTAAAGCCAATACGTATAATAGTGGAGACAGTGGACAGCCTTGCCGTGTTCCGTTCTGCATCTTAATTTTTGGAGAGAGTCTACCGTTTACTTTTACGACTGCTGTCGGGCCATTATACAAATTTGTTATCCACTTCATCATTTTTGTCCCGATACCCAAGTGCCGCAATGTATCCATCATGAAACCCCAGTCTACCCTGTCGAATGCTTTTTCTGCATCCAATGACAGGAATAGAACTGGGGTCTCATTCTGCACCTTCTTGTGCAATATCAGTAATGATTTTAGGCTGTTGTCCCGCCCCTGATCCCCGGGACAAAACCAGTCTGGTCCGGGTTGATCCACTGTGGGATTAGTTTTTTTATCCTAGTGGCCAGGATCTTGGAGTACAGCTTCGTATCAGCGTTCAATAGGGCTATTGGCCTGTAGCTTGAGCAGTTAACTTTGTCTTTCCCTTCTTTTGGTAGTATTGTAATATGAGCTAGTAGCGATTCACTTCTTATTTCTTCATCTTCCCCTAAGGAATTCATATATTCTAATAGTTTTGGAGTCAGCTGTTCTTCAAATTTTTTATAGTATTTGACCGTGAACCCGTCTGGTCCTGGACTTTTTCCTATGGGAGTTTCCTTTAATGCCAGTTTTACCTCTTCTTGCGTAATATTTTTTTCCAATTATTCTAGTTGGTCTATTTTTATTTTTGGTAAATTTGCTTTTTTTAGATATTCTTGTATCCTCTTTGTTCTTGTATTCGCTTCTTTCCAACTTTCCTGTCCTTTTATTGCATATAGGGAGCTGAAGTATTTTTGAAATGTTATCGCTATATCTGTAGTTTTATTTACCACTTCCCCTTTTTCATTTTTGATCTTCTCAATGTAATTCAAAAGACTTCTTTTTTTTTACCAAATTTGCTAGGTATTTTCCTGGTTTGTTACCCCATTTGTATTTTTCTTGTACTACTCTGTTGTACTCCTTCCTTTCTTCTTGTTCCATCCAGTCTTTTAATTGCTCTCTCTTTTGAGATAATAGGCCGAAGATTTTGTTGTTTACTTGATTTTTGTGTTTTCGTTCCAATTCATAAATTTCTTTAATTATTTGTTGCATGTTTGTTTTCCTTTCCTGTTTTTTTCTTGCCCCTATGGCTATTAATTTGCCCCTAATAACAGATTTATGCGCCTCCCATATAGTTGCTTTCGGTACCTCTGGTGTATCGTTTTCCTCAAAATATCTTTTAATTTCTTCTATGATACTTTTTTCGGTCTCGCTGTCTTCTAATAAAGTTTCGTTGATTCTCCATGGACCCCTTTCAAAGACTTCTCCTTTTATTTTCATTCTCAACGTTACTGGGCTGTGATCTGAGGCGGTTATTATACCTATTTTTGTATCTTCTATTTCTTCCAAGTTTCTAATGTTCGACCATGATGTAATCCAATCTGGAGTAACTTTTGTGTACTGTTGAGTAGAATGTGTAGTCCTTTGTGCTGGGGTGCTGAATTCTCCAAGGATCTATTAGTTGCTGTTCATATAGTGTTCTTTTTAATTTCTTTAGTTGTTTTACCTCTTTGTCCCTTACTATTGAGGTGCTGTCCATTTTGTTATCCATGCTGAAGTTGAAGTCTCCGGCTAGTATTAATTTTCCTTGTTTGAATTCCATTAGTATTTTAATGATATCTATCAAATATTTTTTAGGGTTCTTATTAGGACAATAGACATTAGCCAATGTATATTTTACCCCTTGTATAGTTCCTGTAATAAAAAGATATCGACCCTCCGGATCTATTTTCCTTTGATCTATTAGAAAACGTACATTTTTCCCTAAACCGATGGCTACTCCTTTGGCCCTTCTTATTGGCGAGTCTCCTTGATACCATGTTGGTATGTTTCTTGAATAAATTTTGGTATTTGAGTTTTGGGTTATATGCGTCTCCTGTAGGAAAATTATTTCTGCTTTACTTTTTTCTAGTTCTCGGAGAATGATGTTTCTCTTCCCTGGGGAATTTAGTCCTCGGACATTATAGGAGATTATTTTTATGCTGTTTACGTTTTCCATTCTTGTGCCTTTTCTTCCCCGCCCGTCCTCCGGCCCTCCCCCCCACCCGGTCCTCTTAGAAGGCCGGGTGGAGGGGACACCCAGCGGACGCACGGGGTCTCCTCATCTCTTGTCTCAAAATAGGTGCGCCTATGTAACCACTCATGTGGATCAGACCTTTCCCTCCCCTCCCTCCTTCCCTCCCTTTTCCCTCCTCCCACCCTCCCCCTCCCTTTTTTCTGATATGGGTTTTTTACCCCCATATTCTCTAGAGCTGAGAGCATTTTACTTTGTTTTGTGGGGCACACCCTGCCCCCTCTGCTCTATTTATTGTGAGGCGGAGCTCTGTGAGACACCCTATTCCCCCCTCGCCTAAGCACTAATAGGGCGACCCCCTGTCCACTCCGTGAGTCCCTGTCTTCCTCTCCCTGCATTTTTGTTGTGTTTTACCAATCCTTTCACTTTCCTTTTTTCCCATCCCATCAACCCCAGCCCCCCCCCCTTTCCACTCTAAGGCCCCTTGCACTAATGTGTGGTATTTTCTCAGTTATTAATTTCCTCGAGATTCCACATCTTGCTTGATGTCTGTTCCTTGAATTTAATTGCCATTGCAGGTCATCTCCTGCCGTTATTCGCTCCTGTCTATTTGCATATTTTTCCAGTTCTGGGGAGGGGATTTCTAGTTTGTTGCAAAAGTCCGGAATCTCCTCCACATGTCTTAGCCTCGCACTTATTCCGTTTTTCCTTGCTATTAGACATGCTGGAAAACCCCAGTTGTATTGAATTTCTTGCTCCCGGAGGATTCCTAATAGTGGTTTTAATGTCCGTCGTCTTTTCAACGTTTCTTGAGACAAATCTTGAAATATTTGTAATTTACCTTCCGCAAACTCTATTTGTGTTTTCCTCTTTAGGTTTATCCAGATCTGTTTTTTTCTTCCCATTTTTCGAAGCGTACTATTACATCTCTAGGTGTTTCCCTTGAGAACCTTTGAGGTTTTTTTACTCGAAAGACACTTTCTATTCCTATTATGTTGGTTGCATCCTTTCCCAAGATTTGGTTGAAGAGATTGTTCATTTTTTCTATTAGGTTTTCTGCTTGTTCTGTTTCCGGTAACCCGCGTATTCTCAAGTTTTTCTTTTTATCTCTATTTTCTTGCTCTTCTATTTTATACGATTGTTCCTGTTGTTCCCGTTTTAGTTTCTTTATTTCCTCTTCCAGTTCCTTTATGTTTTTTTGATGTAGGTCTACTTTGATCTCTACTTCTTCCACTCTGTTTAACATATATCCCATGTCTTTATGGAGTGTTGATATCTCTGCTTTTAGGGAATTCTCTAGTGCCGCGAACATTTTTTCCATATCCTGTTTTGTTGGCAACTGTGGCCCTTGTTGTCCTTCCTCCTTTCCTCTGTCTTCCTCTCCCATTTCTGGCTCCATTTTGGGTTCTGAGAGGTGGCTGGTTTCTGTTTGTACTTTATACTGGCCTTTTTTATCCTTGTTGTCCTTCTCTTTTGTATCTATTTGTCTGCCCTTTGAACCCACTTGTTTCTCTCCTTCTCCGATTCCTTGCTGTATATACCTGTTCATAGGGCCTGGACTTGGGCCTAGGCTGGTCCTAGGTGATTTCGGTATTGCTCCCGCACTTCTTGTTGTTTTCCCCTTCATGTTTGTTTCTATGGCTGGATTTATAGGATCTTCGAAGCTGCCTTCCAGAATACCCCTTGGTTGGGGTCTCTTAATGATGAAAAAATCTCCCAGCCTTCTTAAATTGACTTATTTTTACTAATATTTCTTTTGTTCCGTTCTCATACCCACCATCCTCCCCACAATCCAACAATAGAGATAATTAATGAGATATGAGTAGTCTCCGTTTCCCAGAAGTTATGTTACTACCTTAAGTACATTAAGCATTCCTTGGTGCTGTTCAATTGTTTAAACCATAGTATTAAGTCCCCATGCACACGGACATCTCTACAGCTGCTTTTCTAAGCCCTTTCTGCAGCTCAAAAAGGCCTGTCTACGTTAGTCTATGGCTTCATGCCCACCTAGGTGTCTCTGAGCTGCAAGTGGCATAGGCGTTCCTAAGCTGCAAAAAAAAAAAAAAAAAAACCCAGGCCCAATGGGTTCTGAGAGACGTTTTTCAGCTGCAAAAACGCTCCAACGCTAAAAAACGCTCAAAAACGCCCAAAAACATCATTCTCCAACGTCCTCCAGCGTCTTTGATCCATTGAAGAAAAAAAAAAAAAAAAAAACGCTCAAAAACGCTCAAAAACGCTATTGCAAAAACGCTGCAAAAAGCTGAAAAAAAGTTAAAAAAAGTCACTGCAAAGACACCGGCGTCTTCACAGCGCTTTTCTAACAGCCCATGTGCATGAGGGCCCAGGTGCTCAGCAAAATAATTCAAATGTTTTAGCGATATAATGCAATCTAATTCAAGTATTCAGCAAGATGATTTATATATTCAGCAGTATAGTTCCAGTATGAGCTTATATGTTCCACATTTTTGTTACTATGAAATTTCTTCTTATTCTATAGTTTGTACTATCAAGCCTATAGTTAGTACCATTTGCAAAAAAAAACCAAAAAAACAAAAAAAATCACAAGACAGGGAGATATTGCAGCAGCAGCAGCAGCAGCAAGCAGGTGGGGGCTGGGAGACAACTCTTCCGTTGGCTTGTCTCTCTTTCACCTTCTCCTTCTCTTCTCCCCTGTTCCCCCCCCCCGTTTTTATTGTTTTTCTTAGCTCACTTGATTCAACTTTTTCAGCTCTTTCGCCTTCATTTACTTTCATTTACTTTCACTTTTCATTCCATTTTATTTCATTTTATTTCAATGTGTTCTTTCCCTTTCCCTTTCTTTTGTTCTATTACTTTTCCTTTGCTTGTTCACTTCAAAAAAACAATTGCAATAGAAAAAAGCCAAAAGAGGGAAAAAAAAAAAAACGCTCAAAAACGCTATTGCAAAAACGCTGAAAAAAGCTGAAAAAAGTTAAAAAAAGTCACTGCAAAGACACTGGCGTTTTCACAACATTCTCCCAACAGCCCGTGTACATGAGGGCCCAGGTGCTCAGCAAGATAATTCAAATGTTTTAGCAATATAATGTAATCTAATTCAAGTATTCAGCAAGATGATTTATATATTCAGCAGTATAGTTCCAGTATGAGCTTATATGTTCCACATTTTTGTTACTATGAAATTTCTTATTCTATAGTTTGTACTATCAAGCCTATAGTTAGTACCATTTGCAAAAAACAAAAACAAAAACCAAAAACAAAAAAAAAAAAAAACAAAAAAAAAAAATCACAAGAAAGGGAGATACTGCAGCAGCAGCAGCAGCAGCAGCAAACAGGTGGGGGCTGGGAGACAACTCTTCCGTTGGCTTGTCTCTCTTTCACCTTCTCCTTCTCTTCTCCCCTGTTCCCCCCCCTGTTTTTATTATTTTTCTTAGCTCACTTGATTCTACTTTTTCAGCTCTTTCGCCTTCGTTTACTTTCATTTACTTTCGCTTTTCATTCCATTTTATTTCAATGTGTTCTTTCCCTTTCCCTTTCTTTTGTTCTATTACTTTTCCTTTGCTTGTTCACTTCAAGACAATTGCAATAGAAAAAAGCCAAAAGAGCCAAAAAAATAAAAAAAAAATAAAAATACGGTACTTATCTTTTAGTTGTTGTTGAAGTTGGGATACAAAGGGACGCTCACTACTGCTTGCTGCTGCTCTCTGATGCTGCGAACGCTCAGGTGCTGTCTCTGATGTTATCAATCTGCCCAGGTCTGTCTGACCCGCTGAAGTCGCAGCTGTTCTCCGCTCTCAGCTGTTCAGTGTCCGCTGCTGCTGCTCCTTGCTCCGCTCACCCACCTTCCTGGCTCTCTCCTCCGAAATTCCCCGGTGCACTTCAGCTGGTTCCTCCGCTCTCCGCGGCCGGCAACACCGCTGGGGACTTGAAACAGCCCCCAGCAGCGCACTGTTTTCCCTGCTGCCGTCGCTTCCGAAGCGCTCCGATCTCCGCGGTTTTCCAGTTCTCCTAACCCCCCGTCCTCGATGAGCCTTTTAGCCCGTCCAACTACGGAGGGGTAGGGGGGGGATGCAGGCAGACGCAGGTACAAACTTCCTCTGGCTTACACCGCAAGACTGCTCAGAGAGTGATGAGCAGGGGGGGCGGGGCGGGGAGGGAAGCTACCTACACCTTCTCATCAGGCCGATCATTCCTCTCAGCTGCAGGGAGAAGGTTCTCAGGATCCTCACGCCGTGCACAGAGCCATTACCAGGCTCCTCCCTCCTCAAGCCCAGTTCAATTTTATTTCATTTACTTAACAACTATATTTTTTTTCATGCACTATATGTTTCAACATATCGGTGAATGTTTTATTCACTTGTAGCGCTGTTTAATACCTCCTCTTTTTTCTAAAAAGAAAGGGGTGTATGTATATTTGCATGTTTTTCTGCTATAATACATATCCAAAAAAAAATATTTAAAAAACAAATTTCTTCATCAATGTAGACCAATTTATATTCTGCTAAGTATTTTTGGTAAAAAAAAATCCCAATAAGCATATATTGATTGGTTTGCACAAAAGTTATAGCGTCTACCATCTATGGCATAGATTTATGGACTTTTAATTTTTTTTATTGTTTTTACTGGTAATGGCAGCGATCAGAGATTTTTAGTGGGACTGCGACATTCCGGTGGACAAATCTGACCCTATTACGGTGGACAAATCAATACAGTGATCAGTACTAAAAAAAATGCACCAATCACTGTATAAATGACACTGGCAGGGACGATCAAAGGGTTTAGTGTGTTTCTAATTCTGTGGGGGAAATACTGACAGGAAGAACACAGAGATCGCTGTTCCTGATTACTAGGAACAGACGATCTCCGTATTCTTCCCTGTCAGAACAGGGATCTGCCTTGTTTACATAGGCAGATCCCCGTTCTGCCTCTCTGTGAAGCGATTGCGGGTGGCTGGTCGGACATCGGGTCCACCGGACACAGGCATTGGCTCCTTCTCGATGCAGCGGGCACACTCACACTATCTATTGCATGAAATGACATACAGGTACCTTGTTTCACACAATAGAGCTGCCCTGCCGCATTATATTTAACTGGTTGAATTAATAATTAATGAATGTTCCCATTCACATAGCATAACTTAATTTTTTTTTTTTTTTAAATGCAGCTTACCTTTTATAGATTCTCTCTGCTGGACCCTCTAACAAGAAAAAATTCTACATATTTCTCAAATTTGTTTGAGAGGGGGCTGGGCAGCTGTGCTTTTTATAATTAACTCTGCCTGTACTATAGAGGCAGACTTTCATTATCAATTGTAAATTGCCTGTCCTAACAAAGGGTTAAAGGTTTGGTGGATGAGAAGCACCTCATACCACTAGCTCAACAGGTGGAGAGAGGAATGTAAATGGCCTCAGCCTTGAATGCCTCCTAAGCCATGCCCCTCTAAAGACACTGGATTCTTTACCAGCAGAGCACCTTGTTCACACTGAGGCAGGTTTCAGGCACTTTAGCACTGGAAATAGCCTCTGCTAGGCACCTAAAAACCACCTCCTATTCATGCAAGTGTGACTTTTCACACTGGGGCGGTGCGATTGGGGGACGTTCCGAAAAGTCCTGCAAGCGGCATCTTTGAGGTGGTTTGGTAGCACTGTATTTAGCGCTCCCAAAACTCCCTGCCCATTTGAATGAATAGGCAGCGCTTCTGAAGCACCGCAACACGGAAGTTTTTAACCCCTTCTTTGGGGTTAAAAGCATCCCGCTAGCGGCCAAAAAGCACCGTATAAACAACGCTAAAGCAGCCGCGGCCCCAGTGTGTGAAGGGTCTTAGTGGTTACAAGTGGTTACAAGGTTTTTTTGAGTACTTCTTAAAGACTCATGCTGACATTGTTTAAAAAACCTTGCAGTCAGCAAAGACACCTTCTCCAGAGAAACATCTAAAGGGTAAGAAGTATATATTTTAATTATTTCTTCAGGCATGCTGTTTGAATGGGAACAAATAACAAACATGTAGTGTTTTTTTTTTTTAAATTGACAGAAAAATTGGAAATACCCTTTATCTTGCCATTCACAAACAAAAAAGTAGGGTTGTAGGGATATGGGTGCCAAAACAGAACAAAACTTTGATTGAAATTGTAGTTTTTATTATAAAAAAATACTTTTGTTGTACAATACATTCAGTGCAAAAATATCTAATGTTCCAAAGCTTAATTCGATTTCTAGACAACACCTCGAAATTAAAGCATTTCATAAGGTAATTTAAAAAAAAATTAAAATAGCAAGCATTTTATACTTACCTGCTACCAAAACCATTGCACAGATCGCCCCCAAGTCTCCTCTTCTGGGGTCCCCTGTTGGCGTTTCAGGGTCCTCCTCTTCTCAGTGTGTCCCCAAAGGAAGCCACATCCTATGATGGCACACCTGCGGGCTTGATCCTGAGGCAGGCTGTGTGCATCTATTGACACATACAGCGTGGCTCAGGCTGACCCCCTGCTCTCTATGCACAGAGTTTGATTGACAGCAGCAGGAGCCAATTGCTCCCACTGTTCACAAACAAATAAGACATTTCCTAGCACACTTACCAACTAGCCTGCAAAAAAACAAATTGACCCTGTCTAACAATTAACATTAAAAGGTCAAAAGGTTTAGTTGCACACATTTGCAAATATATGTGAAAGCAGCAGTTTGTTGCCAAGGCTCCTCTGTATACTGCGGGCCTAACTCTATATTTGAGAGTCCCCATGTTGGAGCACATATAGCAGTGGATAAATTAAGGTCAGGTATGTCTGGAGGTAGCCCATTCCTTCTTAAAGCATGAGCACAATGGCAGCTGAAGGCATCCAATGTCCCCATGCCAAATCCAGCAAACAAACTATACAAAAAGATGGCAACCACCCCAATTTATAACTAGCCTAGCAATGCACATAACAAACAAAAATTATCCCAGCAATTTACCAGCTAGCCTGCAAAAAACCCAGCAAAAAAACAAATTGACCCTGTCAATTCATACTAAAAACAGGGGGTTTCATTGCACACTTATTCAATGGCTCCCACTGCTGCTCCAGCTGCTGCCTCTGTGAATAGGATCGAGATAGGACTCAGGTAAATATAAAGGGGGTGAGGGGCGATACAAATACTGGGACATTGTTACCTTAATGCATGGAATGCATGAGGGTAAAAAATGCCCAGGCTTTATATCTACTTTAAACCTTTACCTATTATACATACACTACCCCTACTAGGACCACTGAAGAAAATGTATATATGTATATCCACTTGCCTTCTGGAAGATTAACCCCCCTTCATGACCAAGCCATTTTTATGCGATACTGCGTTATTTTAACTGACAAATGCGTAGTCATGCAATGCTGTACCCAACTTTAATTTATGTCATATTTTCCCCATAAATAGAGCTTTCTTTTGGTGGTATTTGTTCACTTTTTTTTTAATTAGTTTGTGCTATAAACAAAAAAGGGCCGGCAATTTTGAAAAACAATAATTTTTACTTTCTGCTAAAAAAAAATCAAATTTCTTCAAAAATTTAGGCCAATATATGTTCTGCTACATATTTTTGGTAAGAAAAATCCCAATAGGCATATATCGATTGGCTTGAGCAAAGGTTATAGTGTCTACAAACTATAAGATATAATGGAATTGTTATTTTTTTTTACATTTATTTTTTATACTAGTAATCGCGGAAATCAGTGACTTATAGTGGGACCGCAATATTGCGGCAAACAATCTGACAATAACTGACACTTTTGACACTTTGTGAGAACCAGTGACATTAATACAGTAATCAGTGTTAAAAATATGTTCTGTCACTGTGCTAATGACACTGGCTGGGAATGGGTTAAACATCTAGATCAAAGGCTTAAATGTGTGCCTAACAGTGTTTGTGTGTACTGTGCATGCTGTTTTTACTAAGGGATATGATGGATTTTATTCCCTGCTTTGCAGGCAAAGACAATCCATCACATCCCCACTGTCAGAACGGAGCTCTGCGTTGTTTACATATGCAGAGCTCCATCCAGTCTCTGTCCTTGACGACCAGCGGATGCCGATGGACATCCATTGGCCAGGACACGCTGATCGGCTTCTGTGCATGCCCCCTACTCGGAAGTGCGTAATCACATATATATACGTGATACTGCACAAAATGGCCATCCTCTAGCAGTAAATCTGCTATGTGGCAGTTGGAAAGTGGATATGTTATAGTCTTTAGAATTTAGAAATATTGCATCTTTGGTATAGGTATTAATCTTTGTATAGAAGGTAGAGGCTTTATTCAGGGGTGTTGTTAGGAGTTTGATTAAGCTTTTAAACACTGTATGATTTTGCAACATAATAAATATAAATAAACATTACATAAAAAGTTATTTTTTTAATCTTCTAATAAAAAAGTTCAATTTAATCATTTTTTGTGCGATTTTTGCACCCAAAAAAAGGAGTTTTTTTATTGGATATGTTTTTATAACAGAAAGTAGAAATGTTTTTTTCTCTCTATTTTTGCTTATACTTTAATCACCTCCCGCCCGCGCTATAGCCGAAAGCCACAGTTGATCACGGATTGGGGTAAAGAGCCAATCACAGCGGCTCTTTACCATGTGACCAGCTGTGTCCAATCAGTCGCAGTGTAAACAGGATTTCCTGGTTATCGACAGTCCTCATGCTGACAGCGCGTGAGGTGAAAAGAGCCGATAACCGGCAAATCCACACAGGGGACATCTACACTGATAATCAGGGCAGCCCCAATAGTGCCCATCAGTGCTGCCAATCAGTGCCCATCAGTGCTGTCTGTCAGTGCCCATCTGTGATGCCTGTCAGTGCCCATCAGTGATGTCTATCAGTGCCACCAATCAGTGTCACCTACCAGTGCTCATCAGTGCCACATATCAGTTCCCATCAGTGCCACCTATCAGTGCCCATCAGTGCTGCCTTTCAGGGCCACCTATCAGTGCCCATCAGTGCCGCCTATCAGTTCCCATCAGTGCCACATATCAGTGCAGTCTCATCAGTGCCTCCTCATCAGTGCCCATCAGTGCCACCTCATCAGTGCCCATCAGTGCTGCTTCAGTGCCCATTAGTGCAGCCTATCAGTGCCTAACAGTTCAGCCTATCAATGCCATCAGTGAAGGAGAAAAAATACTATTTAAAAAAAATTATAACTGAACGTTAGAAGAACTTTTTTCCCCAAAATTTTCGGTCTTTTTTTTGTTTGTTTAGCAAAAAATAAAAAACACAGTGGTGATTAAATACCACAAAAAGAAAGCTCTATTTGTCTCAAATTTTGTTTGGGTACAGTGTTGCATGACTGTGCAATTGTCATTCAAAGTGTGACAGCGTTGAAAGCTGAAAATTGGCCTGGGCAGAAGGGGGTGAAAGTGCCCAGTAGGCAAATGATTAAAATTAATAAACTCCTGGAGGTGCAGGAGGCGGAGCCTAGCGGAGCAGACATGCATTGTTAGAGCTCCACACCGCTGAGGAGAGAAGAGAAGGACAAAGCGGAGCCTGCAGGCTCAAAAGGTATCAATTTGAACCTTTTTGCCCCAGGGAACAAACTGTGAAAGTTTGGGCAGGAAATATTGTACTGGGAGGAAACCGTGGCAGAAATAAAAATCACCTCACAAAGAGCTCACAGGCACTCACTGCAGCTGAAGCAGCTCCAGTCACCTCACAAGATACAGCATCAGGGCGCTCTCACAGACAGAAAATGTCACAGCAAGACTCTCCATTTGAGTCAGATACAGAACAAATCCTCTCACAAACTTCTCCACAAGCCTCCTCAGTATCCCCAGTAATATTATTACAATTTGAAAAGATGCTTCATAAGGCTTTAAAACAAACCTCAGACCAAATAACAAAAAGCGTAACCAAAGAAATAAGAGAGCTGGGAAACCGCACCGCAGCCTTAGAAATAAAAATGGATGAAATTGAAATTACAACCCAAGAAAATATAACAGAATTGGAACAATTAAAAAAAGAAAATTTAATACTTCAAACTAAGCTCGAAGATTACGAAAATAGAGCCAGACGTTCAAACTTGCGCATAAGGGGAATACCTGAAACTGTGACAGACCTGCAATCTACTATTACTGCTCTATTACAAGAACTAAAGCCAGATATCCCTATTGAACGTTTAGGACTGGACAGAGTACACAGAGCCCTCACAGCCAAAAAGAAAGACGGACCCCCACGTGATATAATCACAAAATTTCATTATTACAGAACGAAAGAACAAATACTAATTGCTACAAGAGAAAAAAAGGAACTTAATTTTCAAGGACACAATTATCAAATTTTTGCTGACCTATCCCAACTTACTATTACTAAAAGACGATCCATGAAACCCCAACTAATGGAACTGCAACGCCACAACATTATGTATCAATGGGGCTTCCCCTTTTCAGTCAGATTTAACTACCAAGGTACAATTTACAGAAGCAGATCAGCAGATGAACTACAACAAACCCTTTTAAAATTAAATCTGACAGAACCCACAAGCAGCAACACTCCCACACGCAGAAGAATGGCATCATCTTCACCTTCAGGCAGCACCCAGAAAATTTCAGAACAAAATGGGAATCATCATTCTCACAAAAGAGGCCGTTATGCCACATCATCCATGGACCAAGAAGATTCAATGGACTGACATCCTAATTCCTGATATCTCTTCATTTATTATACTAAGAGATGGTTCTCTATAAAAAAACTATATTTATAACTGAATGTAACTGCATTCTGATAGTCACACACTGTGTGGGATCATGTTACATTACAGTTATATTTCTTATTACTTCTGATTCATATAGCCTTAGAATATATAAGTGAAATAAGGAAATTATTGTTCAGTTATATATTATCAGGTAATAACAATAGATTTATTACTTTTTAGGACAAATATGTTCAATAATCCAGAAGTAATGGAAGTTTTTTCTTTCTTTTCTTAAAACAAATATATTATTACCTAACTAGTTCCTAGAATTATGTTTTTGTTTATTCTAATCTGAAGCAATACAACCTCAATTTTATGAGTTAACATATCTAAACAGTTGCATATGAATAAAATATGTAATTGTTTACTCTAAAAGGGTTAAAATCCCAAAATAATTCAAACTATCTTCATCAATACCAAAGTTATTAACAGTACCTTTCTAACTGAATTATTTAGCCTAGGGCAAGACTAACCATATACAACCACCCTGGAATAAATAATTTCAACAAAAACTATATTCTGCACTCCAATTAATGAAACATCATTTTGATGTCTTTTGACATAGCACTTCTCTCCTGTAAGCGGAAGATCCGTGTACCCCCATTAGCCCTCCTCATTCTCCCAACCATATTATGTGGGAGTGTGACGAAGGCACTTATTCCCCTGAGAGAGATATTTATTCTCTTTCACGGGTAAATTGTGATTACTTGCAAAAAATAATTTATACAATGTATCATCTAATCTCATATGTTTTTTGTTTACTCTTTACTCCAGAATTCACTGGTTTCTTTTCTATCTATTCATCTCTTCAGTCCACACAGGTTGATCTGCGCAGTCAGCTCTGCATAACAAAAAGTAAGTCAAAACTATTTGATCTATTGCCATGGCACCACTGAATATACTTTCCCTGAATGTTCAGGGAATAAATGTCCCTCAAAAAAGGACCAAAGCCTTCCGTACTTTCCATAACAAGAAGGCTCACATAGTATGCCTCCAAGAAACACACTTCACCAAAGATTCTACTCCAAAATATATTTATCCTTTTTATCAACAAATTTACACGGCTTCTGCCTGTACCAAGCAAAGGGGAACTCTAATTGCATTTCACCGATCCACACCATTCACCTTATCATCAGAAATTAAAGACCCAGAAGGTAGATACCTGATACTCATGGGTTATATAATGGATACAGCAATCACGGTGATTTCCTACTACGCTCCTAACAAACAACCTACACCATTCCTCTCACATATATTACAAGTGATTAATACACACAAAATAGGAACAGTGATAATGTGTGGGGATTCGAACCAGGTCCTCCTCCCATTTCTAGATAAATCACCTTTTACACCATCCAAAATAACCTCTAGATTACCTTTTTCTCAACTTCTTTCCAAATACAATCTGGTAGATTCATGGAGAGAAAGTAACCCAATGAAAAAGAAATTCACTTATTTCTCGCACCCTCATCAAACCTTCACCAGAATAGATCATATTTTTCTAACAATAGGAATGATACCAGAAATTATTGCATCAGATATAATTCCAATTCCGTGGTCTGACCATAATGCAGTATACACTACTATAGCCTCAGCCATACCAAAAGCGCATGACCCAACGTGGTACTTACCAGACATAATGCTCAAACACCCACTACATCAGATGGCCATTGAACAAGCTTTAAAGGAATACATATCAATTAATAATACAACAGACATCTCCCCAATAACACTGTGGGAAGCTCATAAGCCTGTCTTGCGTGGTACAATACAAAGACAAATGGCACTATTTAAACGGGAACGCAAAAAACTAGCAAAAAAACTAGAACTCAATTTTAATGCAGCCTACATATCATTTCAAGATAATCCATCTCAGAGTACAAAATCTCATCTGGAAAAATCTAGATTGGAATATGATCTATTTCTCACTGAGTCAGTTGATAAATCCCTCAAACACTCCAAACACAATTTCTACATGAATACAAACAAACCAGGTACATATTTGGCTCGGGCATTAAATTCAACTAACAAATCTTTCAAACCAATACGTTTGAAATTATCAAAAAATGTTTACACTTGTAATCCAGTTAAAATAGTCCATAAATTTCACTCACATCTTTCAACTTTATACAAGACAAACAATGAATTTAATCCTACAGAGGCTGAATCCTTCTTCTCAAAAATAACCTTACCTGAGTTATCTCAGAATCAAAAAAGCAGTTTGGATGAGCCTATAACTATAGATGAAGTTGCTAACGCCATAAAAGACCTAAAACTTAACAAAAGACCAGGCCCAGACGGCTACTCGGCTTTATACTATAAAACATTCTCAGAAATACTCTCTCCCATTCTCACTGAAACTTTTAACAAACTTCTAGATGGACATTCTTTTCGGCAAGAAACACTAATGGCAATTGTTTGTATGATCCCAAAACCCCTTTCTGATGATACTTCCTGTGTGAATTATCGGCCTATCTCTCTGTTAAACCTCGATATTAAATTATTAGCAAAAATAATAGCAAAACGCCTCAATAGCATTATAGGAAAATTAATACATAGAGATCAAGTAGGCTTCATGCCAAATAGACAGGCAGGCGATAATATACGCAGGGCAGTGTTATTGGCACATATAGCTAAAAAAGGAAAATCCCTTTATGTTTTCTATCTCTCGATATTAAGAGGGCATTTGACACAGTATCCTGGCAATATATGCAATATTCATTACAAAAATGGGGTTTTGGACCCCACTTTTTAACATGGATCAAAGCATTATATAATAAACCCAAAGCCTATATAAAATATGCTGGATACAAATCTGAAGCCTTTAATATCGAAAGAGGTACCCGACAGGGTTGCCCATTATCTCCCTTATTATTTGCCCTTATACTCGAACCCATGGCCCAATACATCAGAAAAAACCAAACTATAACTGGCATTGAAGTAGGAGGTATTACACACAAGTTATGTATATTTGCAGACGATATATTACTTTTTCTATCATCACCACAGGTCTCTGGTCCTAACTTAATACCAGCTCTTGATGGATTTGCAGCCCTATCCGGCCTTATGATTAATCCTAAGAAATGCCTAGTGCTTAATATTTCACTCACAAACATGGAATTGATCCCGGCTAGGGCTGCACTCCCATTCACATGGGCAGAAAAATCAATCCCATATCTTGGAATTCATTTAACAGCATCTCATTCTGACTTATTCTCAACCAATTATCCTCCTGTATTAAGACAGATCACAAATCTAATAAAACAATGGTCGCAACTTCCTTTATCCTGGATGGGGAAGATTAATGCAATCAAAATGACTATTCTACCCAAATTGCTTTATCTATTCAGAGTCCTCCCTATTCCAATTCCTTCCTATTTTTTGAGAATAGTACAAAAAAGAGCAACTTCGTTTATATGGGGCTCTTCTAAACCACGTATACCTATACACACACTACATCTTCCCAAAAATAAAGGAGGCCTGGGATACCCTAATTTTACTAACTACTACAGAGCAGCACATTTGGCCAGTCTGTCCAAATACCATGCAAAACAGGAAATCCCATTATGGGTATTTATAGAGGCTTCAGAAAATGACCCTCTATTAATATCAAATTTATTATGGCTTGATCCTAAAGACCGCTTTAAAATTGATAATCCCATAACTAAACACTTCTTATCTCTCTGGGATAAACTAAAAACCAAATATCAGTTACAATCTCCACGCAATCCTCTCCTTTCTTTTATCAGAAATCCGGCCTTTTATCCGGCATGGATCTACCCAAATTCTTTTAAAGCTTGGACAACATCAGGCATTCAGACACTAAATGACTTCATAGCATCTAAATCATTCCTTTCATTCCCATCGCTTAGAGAAAAATATGATCTACCAAACTCTGAGATATTTAGATATCTCCAAATCAAAAATTTCTATACACCATTCCTAAAGGGGGATACACCATTATCCCAATTATCCATTTTTGAATCAATCTGTACAAAAGATCCATTTGCTAAAGGTACAATTTCATCACTTTATAATCAATTATATGGAGTAGCAAATCTTAATAGACCCTCTTACGTTCAGAGGTGGGAGGAGGACCAGGGACGAACTTTAGAAGACACGGAGTGGTCTAACATATGGCTCACATCTAAGTCATCTTCACCCAACATCTTAGCACTGGAGACAAATTATAAAGTCCTAACTCGCTGGTACCTTGTACCCGCTAGAGTGGCAAAATATTCACCTAATACCTCAGCTCTTTGTTTTCGAGGATGCCCAGAAATAGGCACATATTTACACATATGGTGGACGTGCCCAGTAATCCAAACCTTCTGGAAGGAAGTCTTCGTGATTGTATCTAAAATATTTAAAAAAAATAATACAACCAGATCCATATTTAACTTTACTTAATCTAAAACCGGAATGGTTAACACTCTCTCAATTCAAACTTATGATCCAACTAATAACGGCTGCAAAACAAACAGTGGCCAAGGCATGGAAATCTCCTACATTGGTACTAGCAGAAACAATTCACAGAATGAATAATACAATGTCCCATGCTAAGATGGTAGCCATCGATCAAAATCAAATTCCAAAATTTGAAAAACTTTGGCATCCTTGGATAAAACAACAGTTCCTGTCAAACTTCAATGACTCTGTCCTGTTGCCATGGTAACAGATTAAATGACTTACAGTGACACCCATTCTAAGGCTTCAAAGAGAACTAAAAAGAATAATAAACTGACGAGCGGGACAACCTTGTGGACCATACCTCTACCTTTCAACCCTTTTTCTTCTTTCTCTTTCCTTTTCTCCACCTCACGATTAAAGCTCATTATCAGAATTTATTTGACCTATATACACTCTACTTGTAAACAATATGTATAGTAGGTATAAATCATTTAAATACCTACAAAAGTAACTAAGGAAATGATATATATCTTTAATTTAGGTTTACGTGAACCCAATGTTTAATATTTGAAATTTCATGATATTTACCTATATAAACCCTACTGTAAAACAATGAGCTTACTTTATAGATCCTTGTAAACTTACTTTATGTATCTTTATAACATTGTATACTCAATAAACTTCTTTTGACAAGGAAAATTAATAAACTCCAGTAGTGATCAAATACCACCAACAAAAGCTCTATTTGTGTGAAAAAAATGATATGAATTTCATTTGCATACAGTGCTAAATTAGTTAAATTAGCGCAATGCTGAATAGCAAAACATGCCCTTTCAGTCTCTCTTGGTCATTATGACTGACCATCACATTAAAGACCTATTAGCAATAGGGATGAGCCGAACACCCCCCTGTTCGGTTCGCACCAGAACATGCGAACAGGAAAAATGTTCGTTCGAACACGCGAACACCGTTAAAGTCTATGGGACACGAACATGAATAATCAAAAGTGCTAATTTTAAAGGCTTATATGCAAGTTATTGTCATAAAAAGTGTTTGGGGACCTGGGTCATGGGACATGGATCAATGCAAAAAAAAGTTTTAAAAACGGCCGTTTTTTCAGGAGCAGTGATTTTAATAATGCTTAAAGTCAAACAATAAAAGTGTAATATCCCTTTAAATTTCGTACCTGGGGGGTGTCTATAGAACCAGAAGATGAAGGAAGATAGAAGAAAGAAGAAGCATTTAAATAAAGGAATTGTCAAAAACTGTCTCTTGTCATTTTTAACATTTTTGACACTTTTTTCGTGAAATGGTAGGGGTACTTATGTACCCCCTTACCATTTCACACAGGGGGGGGCTGGGATCTGGGGGTCACCTTGTTAAAGGGGGCTTCCAGATTCCGATAAGCCCCCCGCCCGCAGACCCCCACAACCACCGGCCAGGGTTGTGGGGATGAGGCCCTTGTCCTCATCAACATGGGGACAAGGTGTTTTGGGGGGCTACCCCAAAGCACCCTCCCAATGTTGAGGGCATGTGGCCTGGTACGGTTCAGGAGGGAGGGGGGGCTGCACTCTCGTCCCCCCTCTTTTCCTGCGGCCTGCCAGGTTGCGTGCTTGGATAAGGGTCTGGTATGGATTTTTGGGGGGACCCCACGCCGTTTTTTTTTTTTTTTTGGCGCGGGGTTCCCCTTAAAATCCATACCAGACCTGAAGGGTCTGGTATGGAATTTAGGGGGAACCCCACGTCATTTTTTTTTTTTAATTTTGGCCGGGGTTCCCCTTAATATCCATACCAGACCTGAAGGGCCTGGTATGGAATTTAGGAGGACTCCCACGTCATTTTTTTTTTTTTAATTTTGGTTCGGGGTTCCCCTTTGGGGAATTCCCATGCCGTTTTTATCAATGAACTTCTATGTGTATTGTCGGCAATGCAATAGCCGCGAGTAGTTTTAAATGAGTTTTTTCCTTCAAAATGTCATTTTGCTGTCAGACTGTTCTAAACACAGGAAACATGCGCCCCTTTACAGGCACACTATAGACACCCCCCAGGTACGAAATTTAAAGGGATATTACACTTTTATTGATTGACTTTAAGCATTATTAAAATCACTGCTCCTGAAAAAACGGCCGTTTTTAAAACTTTTTTTTGCATTGATCCATGTCCCCTGGGGCAGGACCCAGGTCCCCAAACACTTTTTATGACAATAACTTGCATATTAGCCTTTAAAATTAGCACTTTTGATTTCTCCCATAGACTTTTAAAGGGTGTTCCGCGGCATTCGAATTTGCCGCGAACACCCCAAATTGTTCGCTGTTCGGTGAACTTGCGAACAGCCAATGTTCGAGTCGAACATGAGTTCGACTCGAACTCGAAGCTCATCCCTAATTAGCAATACTCAGGACAAAGATTGACTTTTAAAAGTTGCATATAAAATTAGCTTTCTGTATATCTGGATCTCCTAACTGTATCATGTGCTCTTACCTGAAGATAACATCTGCTTTCACATCTGCTTTCAATTTTGAAAAAACTGAAAATAACCACTTGTTCTTTTTTTTCATTCATTCAGCTTGAATTGTCCAAATATGTTAAAAGTTTACTTAAAGTTCACAAATATTAAAACATAAGGCTATAACAGCAAAATAATCTAATGATGTAAAAACATACTGTTCATCTATAAACAAATAATAATTATTGTTACACCTTGAATACTTAACAGTTCAGCATTTCATTCACTTACAAAGATTATGGGCTCATTTTGCCACCAAGCTAACTGTACTTATTTATGGTTGCTCCATCTGTGTCTCTAAAATGAAACTGTTAATTGGCATTCTAATCTTAATTCCCAGACACATCGAGGTGTGAAACCAAGGAATTTTTAAAGTTATTATGCAAGGGATCATAAAAATAAAGCCTTTGGTTACATGTGATTACAGCTATTGGAAGGTGATAAGAATTCACTTGATAGTTTCAAAAGGCATCAAGAACTGGCTATCAATTCATGAACATATTTTTTTTCTTCTGAAACATCAGTGCTGCTAAAAATATTTTTGACTTTAATTGTATTTCTACCTCAGTTTTCATGGAAAAATGCAATATACTTAGACATATTCTGGATCACAACAATATTGTCCAAGTCTTTGTAACATATTAAAGGAAAATGTCTTTAATATGTTACAAAAAATGTGTAAAAAATAATTGAATCCACACTCACTATCAACTATCATTTTCAAACATGTAAGCAAATTAAATTATACTAATGTGCAACCCCACGTTTGTAAATAATATGCCACATGAATTGCATTTCATAAAATCACCTACCATTTCAATATTCAGACAGTTACAATTTTCAATAATCTCTCCTTCCTTGAAAGTTGCAAACTCTGTTAAGTGACAACAAAAAATGTTCATGTTATTGGAAAATCTCTGTCAGAAATCTTTTCGCATCGGAAGTCAAATTACTCTTTTGGAGGGTTAAAAGTGCAAGCAAAAATGCTGTTTTTTTAATTTATTTTTTGTTGCATGTGATTGGATATTCTTTGTAAAGTGAAGCTTTACCTCATTTTCTAAGCTCTGGAGCAACTGCACTTGCAGAGTGCAACTGCGCTTTGAAAAGTGCACAGTCTATTTGCCTTTAGTAAATCAACCCCTTTATATAGGCATAACTGCCACTAACCAGTTTGCATAATTTACAATAACAGACAGCCCCTTCCACAGAGGAAGCATCAGCAAAAGAACTCACAGGCTCTCTCCCCAAAGAAATTCATAAAAGGGTCCCACTTTAGTAAATCAAAGTGTTTGTAAACCCAAAAATATTATCTCATCTGTTAAATCTTGCGAGTCTCATGGGTTTGCACAGCAGGTTTGTTGTTCTTCACTTTTCATCTGGTGATCTTACCAGTATGAGCCCTTTCTGAAAATCCCTGAGTTGCCCATGCACAGCACAAAGGCAGAGACTTACCTTTTCACAGCTACAGTATTAGGATCACCTACAGATCTGCTGATGTGGTAATATAGGCATATCATTGCTAAAAATATGCATCCATATTCATGCACAAATCAAAACCAAAGCATTTTGTGTAAGGAGGCAATTATATAAATCCTAAAAATATATATTTTAAAAACGATAGGAGATTCATTGCTTCTTAAAAACAAAATTGTTATCAGAATGGCATCAGTTATGCATTAAGTTGCATTTTATTCATTTAGATTAGGTTCACACTATGCTGGTTTCCTGGGGGCCATGCTTGCGTGGGCACAACAGCCTATTCATTTGAGGGAAAATGTCCCTGCACCTTCTCCAAACTTGCAACTGCAGGGAAACCACATAGTGCTGTGCAGTTCCCAGCATGGGAAAATGCGCTGCAGTTTCCAGTGCGTGGGGGTGCCATTAATTTTTAATGCCACCCCTGCATGTCTGCTAATAGCAGTGCATTTTTGATGTGGGTGCAGGAAAGTGTGCAATTAAACGCAGTCCCGCACTGGAATATAGTGTAAACCTAGCCTTAATCATCTCCAGGATTATTTTGCAACTAGGTTTCACGTAGCAGCAGCATGTATACTGTGGAAACACCTACAAATCTGTAAATGAAATACAGCATGATCATTGGTAGAGTTGAGCTGCTGATCCTGCTTGTTCAGAGGTTCAATAAATGGCCAATCTAATTTGATGTTCGGTCAAGTCAAATCTTTGATGGCAATGGGAAGTAAAACATTTAGCAGTAATATTAATATTACTAACAGTTTCCCATCAAGCTGGCCATTAGAGAATTGGCAGCCACTGGCGTCTTAACAACCATGACTCATCCCCACCTGGGCCATTCAGCTGTAAGCCAGGGAATCCCTTTAGGCAGTGGAACATAAAAAAAAGGGCAGGAACTATGACGCCGAACTGGAAGTGACTCCTCCCAAGTTAGAGGAGTGTTGGTTCTCATGATGTGAGTTGGATTGTATATATATATATATATATATATATATATATATATATATATATATATATATATATATATATATATATACAGTATCTCACAAAAGTAAGTACACTCCTCACATTTTTGTAAATATTTATTATATCTTTTTATGTTACAACACTGAAGAAATGACACTTTGCTAAAATGTAAAGTAGTGAGTGTACAGCTTATATAACAATGTAAATTTGCTGTCCCCTCAAAATAACTCAACACACAGCCATTAATGTCTAAACCGCTGGCAACAAAAGTGAGTACACCCCTAAGTGAAAATGTCCAAACTGGGCCCAATTAGCCATTTTCCCTCCCCGGTGTCATGTGACTCATTAGTGTTACAAGGTCTCAGGTGTGAATAGGGAGCAGGTGTATTAAATTTGGTGTCATTGCTCTCACTCTCTCATACTGGTCACTGGAAGTTCAACATGGCACCTCAAGGCAAAGAACTCTCTGAGGATCTGAATAAAACAATCGTTGCTCTACATAAAGATGGCCTAGGCTATAAGAAGATTGCCAATACCCGTAAAATAAGCTGCAGCATGGTTGCCAAGACCATACAGCAGTTTAACAGGACAGGTTCCTCTCAGAACAGGCCTCACCATGGTCGACCAAAGAAGTTGAGTGCGCATGCTCAGCATCATAAAAGTATGGTCAAACAATCAAACAATATAAATGTGCAGTCAAATAGACTCAAAGGTGGAGCTCACCTCTCACCACATCCCAAAAACAAATAACAAGAAAATATGGACCCCAAAAGAGGGGTGGTGACCCCAGGGATTTTATGGGTGGGGGGGAGCCAAACAGTAAAGAAAAGTATAAAGGTGAAGGATGACAGAGTATATATAAAAATTGTAAACTTTATTCAAAATATCACAAAATGTAGAAAATTAAAAACAATCCAATGTACAGAAACTGCAAAAGATCCTTTACATACAGGTTCTACAAATAAAGAACTCATACGTGAATGATACATATGGAAGAATCCAACATGTTTCGGAATATATGAAACGTGAATTCCTTCTTCAGGGAATTTCCTGTGCAGTTATACAATGTAATCTGCAAGTGTATAAGAAGTAAAAATATACTAAGAAACAGAGTACAAAAATACTGGACATTTATAGTTTAGTGGGCGTACAGGAGTTGGTTGGGGAGCTTGGGAAAAACTATAGCTGGTAATAGTGACACACCAACAAAAAACAAACTTACTTGTTACACCATTTATAGTTGTTTATAAGAGTCAAGGAGAATGCAATGTTCCGAGTATAATGCTTGCAGTATTGATCTCCCAAATTTTAGAGGTAGTGAAGGAGAAAGGATTGGAGTGGATTGAAAACTCAAACCATCATTTGGTAGTGTTGTCCCATATCAAAATTCATGGGTAACAGCATTTGAGACAGGCAGAGTCATAGAATGCATCCGGCCTATGCGGTCCACAAGGAACGGCTAAGTGGATACCTATGCCAAATCCTATGGTACAAGAATAATGCATAGTCAGATATGCTATACTACAAATGAACTTTGGCACATATATACGGGAAACGTGGCCCATATAGAAAATTGTAGGAGCTGGAAAAACTCAACAATATATGCTACTTTCAAAAGGGAGGGAGGGGGAAAAGGGGAGAGAGAAGGTTTATAGAGTAAAATGCTAAATCCATTTATATGGACCTATGCTCTGTTGTATCCATGAGTATGGAACTGACAGGCATGTATACACATTATGGCAAAAAGGGGGTTTGGGGCCTGTGTATAGTATTAAAAAAAAAAAAAAATTGGTCCACCTCCACTTCTAATCCTTACACCAGAATTATTACAACCTTTTCAAATGAACATATATTTTACAATGCTATCTGTTCCTCAGGGCATTGTCCAGCACCCCATGTGTTTTTTAACAATCCATTGCCTTTTAGCCTAGAAAATGACCATTACTGGTTTTTAACATTTAGCTCGCATTGACTTCAATTGGGTTCGGATTTGACAACTGAGCTTTAGTAATGTTTGCTGAACTTGCCTAGATCTGAACTTTTTGGATGTGAGTATCACATCCAAATTATTTTTACTTTAACTTGCAGAATAGTACCTCAATATGAAACCCACTCAATGGAAAATATTTAACAGATTCCCTCATCCAAGAGACACAGTGCAGATAAATGAAGCTCCCACTGTGACTATTGTATTTTGACAGCCAGCCCACTAGTTTTCAAAATACCCCAACAGTGCCTGCATCTGTTCAGCTGGCCAATTTTTGCCTGGCTCCTTCAATTTTTCAACAGTAAGATGTCAAATATTAGGCAGCCAACAAGATCATCCATTGACCAAAACTCATCTGCTTCATCAGGAACCAGCCAAAACATGCTCTGTGTATGCCCAGCTTTAGACAACTGTCACTAGAACATATACTCTCACCTCTTGTTTTGGTGACATTTTTTTTTTATTTCCCCTTACTTCCTGTATCCTGATAATGGTCACCAAGCAAAGAAAAGGGTAAATGATTTGAATATCGTTTAGACAAATTCTATGGCAATCACATTTTGGGGAGATTTCATGTTCTTGATCCATAGTTGGGTACCCTCATGTTTATATGCACTGGATTATTACATTTAAACATAATCATTTTTCCAAAACAGGGGCAGAGAAGGATAATCCAAACAAATTGAGTCTAGTTACAAATGAGCAGTTGCAATGTTAGGGGGCACAAAAGAATAGATAGGGAAAGGCATATAGCATCAGAGGAATAAGAAGTAAAGTTAGATATCAAGCCAGATGACATGGGTCAGCCAGTTCAGCCAGGCTAAATCAGCAGATTTGCACCTAGTGTGCATGCCTTGAGGCTTCACCCAAAAACACATACCCCTGTGCTATACATGGCTGAAAAAATCAGCTGGGCAGCAATTCAGGCACAGATAAATAAGAAGCAGACAACTGACCAGGACAACCAGTAAACAAATTACTGAAAGCCTGGCAAGTTAATTTTGTACAAATATATATTATATAAAATATTCAGTTGACTAAACACATCTGTGGCTAATATGACCACAAGCTCATATTACTTGAAGTGTTTAAATTAAAGCATTTTTCCTTTAAAATATTGTAACAAAAATAATTTTCTATTCAAGAGTCATTGTTTTTGTTACCTTAGTATATAAATATCCTTCTTACTAGTTCAGTCTAACGATTTCCAGTGCTAAGGATAGTTAGCAAACTGTTTTCTAGACATTTATCTCTGTGGGGTAGCAGAGAAAAAAGAACTACAATTAATCTCAAATAATGTCTGGTTGGAAACCTATAACAAAAAGTCAAGACTGTAAGCAAAGCTAACAGCAATTTTACTAATGATTTAAAGTGGTCCTGTACTGTGTAACAGCACTTTTTTTTTTACCACTGAAAACCCATTTAATCGGTAATATAAAAAATAAATATATTAATAAATAAATTACTATGATATAAGCACTACATTTTAATGCTTTTAAGTCACTTTTATTTGTTTTTTTGGTTTTAAGATGTCTTGTTCTCTCTTTTTATATCATTGTTTTTAAAAACAATTGAGTACTGTGCATAATATTCTTTTATTTTCACTAACATTCACATTTTCAGGACAAGCTTTTGGGTTGTACCCCCTTCTTCAAGGTCCAAACAGTACTAATACAAATACAAACAGTACTAATACAAAGCTTTTGGCTGAATGTTAATAAGACAATCTCTGAGGGACAACAAAAACCCCAAACATACACATCAATGGTGATTAAACTTAAATAGTTAGTGGGATAAGGCAGGGAGAAGGCTATGGAATAGAATGGGGGAGAGAGTCAAAGAGGTGAGAGTGGTCATAAAACTATGGGATAGATATTTAGAAAAATGGAGGTCCACCAATTATTCCATTATATTTTGTATCAAATAGAATTATCATTATTAGTTCAAAAGTTTTCCTTTCAGGGGGGCGTGGCCAAGATGGCGCTGTGAGCGGCGGCTTTCTCTGAGAGCTCCGCTCATCCAAACACAAAATCCAGCTCCATCGCCCTCTTTCATCCACAACTTTCACCCCAGCTGATCGGGGGAGACCCAGGCACCCCCTGCCAGGTGAGGAGCAAGGAGGATTTCTGCTCCCGGTCCGCGATCGGCGCCGCTGCACACTCCCGCTCCACTAGGCCGAAGCCGCGGTCTTTCCTGACGGGCCGCGCGGCGAGCCGGGAGTCCCCTGGCGCGGTCGCCCCTGTGTCTACACAAGCCGGCTGCTGAGGACTGCTGAGGGGGGTGAGTGGATTGACCCTGGACTGAAAATAGGCCGTGCTCTGGGCCTGGTCTCTACCCCCCCCCACGTATGACTAGGCCGCAACCGCAGCCTCCCCATTAGATCCGGATCCTGCTGGCCTGCAGGAAGAGGCCCTGAGACGGTGGGGGATATCTACCTGGGCAGAGGAACCATCTCTGGAGCACCTCCACCCCTGGCCCTCCTGATAGTGGAAGAAGCTGGCTGGGCTGCATACTCTGACAAGCCTGTGGAGCCCTGAAGTGGACAGCTTCTACATCCTATAATTGCAGGTGAGAGGAAAGACTGTTAAAGGGTCACACACTGCTCCTTACCTACTGCCTGACTACCCCGGACTCTGCAGACAGGCTCCGTCACTCGCTTACCCACTACTGCCTGGCCTAGGCCCCCCAACACCTGAATGAGACGCAGGAACTTCAGCGCAAAATATATTAAAGGGGGGAGACGTGACCCTGCTATGGAAACGTGAAGACGCGTCATTGGGAGCTCTGCACTGAAACGGGCCATGAATCACCCGCAGCACTGATCAACTAAACCATCCATTCATGCCAGGAGGCCGCAGCCACCCACCGGTCACTGAGGTACGGAAGGGACCTGAAATTTCACACTACTTTCTGCGGCAACAGCAGGCTTCCTCACCGGTGGGACGGAGCAAGATGGCGCCGCCTCGAGTCAGCACAGCGGGCGCTGCATCCTCAAGTAAGAAGGGCGCTCCTGCAACTACCTCCGCAGCGGAGGAGGACTTTCCCCCCTTACCGCACAGAGCACCCTCTCCTATAGTGTCCCCGGCTTCCATAACTGCTGACACCCCTTTGCCTCCAGACTACGCTGGTGACCTAAGCGGCCTAGTTGAAGGCTCTCTGAGAGACATAGTGTCAGGCCTCCCCACCAAGCAGGACTTAAATGCCATGGCCACCTCTATTGTTAACGCACTAAATAGAGAACTGCATGACCTAAAGCAGCAAGTGGATGTGGTCGAAGAGAGAGTCACTACAATCGAAGCCTCCCAAACCAATACAGAAACGCGCCTCACTACACTGGAGTCGGAGTACGGGGCATTCCGCCGCCATCTTGTCGATGTCCAGCTGCGCCTGGACGACGGCGAGAATAGGAGCAGGCGAAACAATTTGCGCCTAAGGGGGATCCCAGAAGCCACCATGGGCCCAGACCTCCGATCCACAGTGGCTGCCATCCTAAACCAGGTCCTGGGCAAACCACCGACAGCCGACCTGGAACTGGACAGGGTGCATCGTATCCCAGGCCCCAGACCCCCGCCCTCTGCACAGAGATCACCATCCGAACTGGACTTTCCCTGTGATGTATTATGCAGGGTGCATTTCTTCACAATTAAGGAGGACATTCTTCGCCTTGCCTGGGAAAAGGGCCCGATAGACTTCGACGGGGCTCCCATCAGGATTTTCCCTGACATTTCCAGACAAACACGCACCATGCGTGGGCTCATGCGACCCCTACTGGAAGTTATCCGTGAGGCTGATGCCACCTACTGATGGGGTCACCCCTTCCATCTTATTGTCAGGAGGCAGGGGGCGGAATTCTACCTCCGCACGCCAGACCAACTACCTGCCCTTTTTCATTTCATCTCCAGGCCAGCGATTGAGGTGCCCAACTGGTTTGAATATCTGCTCTCCCAGGATCCACAAGGTTCAGCGCCACCCAGACAGCAGAGGTTTCGACGCCCAAGATCCCGCCCGCCAAACCGAGAAGTCCGAAGAGCCCATCCTACATCATCTGAGGACTAAACGCATGCCACCTTTCGGCTGCTGGTGAGACTTCCAGTACCTCATATGGGTTGGTGCCCCGCTCCTTCCCCCCCCTAAGGCGATCCTCCCCTTTTTTTTTTTTTGTCCCCCTTTTTTTTTTTTTTTTTTTTTTTTTGTGGGCTAATTTTTTATTCCAGACAGGGGCGGGGGGAGGGGGGACACATTGTTATAATTGTTATGACTGTTATAAATTCTGTATCTTTGTGGCAGGCTAGACTCCATGCACTCCATCCGAGTATGTCTGATGTGAACGTTGACACTGAAAAGGAGGTGCATGCATGTTTTCCATGATCCACATCCGGCCGTGCTGCCTTGGCGCACTGACAGTCAGGCGGAGGGGGCTCTCTCCTGGTCCTATCCAGGGGAAGGGCGAATGGGCCATTGGGCCCTCAGTCCTCGGCCGCCACTGCGATGCGTCAACGCCAGTAGGTCATGGATGTTAGAGGTCTACTTAGTTGTACTTACTAGCCTGAAACACAGTTGAGTTCATGGATGTTATGCCCAGATATGTGGTAAATCACAATTTATTTACGATGGTTAATGTATTGTTTTTCTCAATGTTTCTGATTCCTTAGGCCCCCCACTCAGTGCATCTCCCTACCACCCCCAAAAGTACCTTATTATATAGCTTTTTTTTGCTTACATAGGCGATAGCAATAACTATTTGATTGCGCGCTTCGCCGCATTGGCCACCCCCCTTTAGGGCGACCTCCCGGCTGCTGCACAATCTCCTCTGTGTCTCGGCCGGGAGCTCATAGAGTAGCTACTTGACTAACTTAGATTACTCCCACCCTCCTTCCCCCCCTCTCCCCTTCACCTACCCTCCTCCTCTCTCTCTCTCTGATACTGTCATCTCCTCCTTTGTCCCCCTCTCTTCCCCGGTGCTGTTACTCTCTAGCTGGGTGGGGACGTGAACCTGAACTAAGAGCGATCGTCCTCCTCATCCTATCAACGATCATCAGTGCCCCGGCTGCCACAATGGCTCTCCTAAAGGTGACCTCCCTTAATGTACGGGGTCTCAATATCCCGGAGAGGCGTTCCCAGCTCCTGGCTGACCTTCGCAGAACTAAAACCCAAATTGCCTTTCTACAGGAAACCCACTTTCATGGTGAGCATATTCCCAAACTGACTAACAATCTGTTCCCGACGGCATACCACAGTATCTCACCTATCTCCAAATCTAAGGGGGTTAGCATTCTAGTGGCAAAATCTGTACCTTGGGAGTTTGGGGCGCAGCAGGCGGACCCCCAGGGCCGCTTTCTCCTGATTAAGGGAAAGGTATTTGACGTTCAGGTCACTCTTGCCAATATCTATTTCCCCAACGCCGACCATGCACAGTTCCTGCGTGGGCTGATACCCAAATTGCTTGAGTTTACGGAGGGGATGCTCATTTTTGGGGGTGATATGAACTTTGCGATGGACCCCCTGTTGGATACCTCGCGGGGTGCTTCCCATCTCTCATACGCCCGCCTTAAACGAATCAAATCTGATCTTCACTCACTGCGTTTGATGGACCCCTGGCGCCTTTCACACCCCAGGGACAGGGATTATTCGTACTTCTCACAAGTACATCATTCGTACTCAAGACTAGATTACCTGCTCCTTTCCCATAAGGACCTGCCGAGGGTAGTGGACTCATCCATAGATGTCATCTCCTTTTCTGACCATGCCCCAATACACCTGACGCTCCAAATGGGACCAATGTCTAAATCCCCACCCTCATGGAGACTGAACGAGTCTCTGCTTCAATCTGCGGAGACTCGCGCTGAGATTCAAGCCAAACTACAGGAATACTTTGCACTCAATGAAGCCTCGGTCCCCAACCCCTTGGTGATGTGGGAGGCTCACAAGCCAGTTATCAGGGGCATCTTAATAGGCATTGGGGCACGTCTCAAGAGGGAAAGAACCCGTAGAACTGAAGAACTTCTTCTTCAGATCAAGACCCTTGAATGTACACATAAGGCCAGCCTAGCTCGCTCCGTATACCAGGAGTTACTTAAAGCACGTGAGGAGCTTCGCTCGCTTCTGTTGCATAAAACTAAAGAGAGGTTAGCATGGTCCCGCCGCACAATGTACGAATTCTCTAACAAACCTGGCTCCTTCCTAGCCAGAGCTCTACGCGGACCCCGCACCAAAACTTTCATCCCCCACATTCTGACCCCTTCGGGTCGGAGGGTCTCTACCTCAACAGAAATGGCGGAAGAATTCCGCTCATTCTACAGCGGCCTCTATAATCTAGATAGACCCTCTCCTGATGCCCCTGGCCCCTCTGGGGGACCCACCCCACACGAATATCTAGCCTCCTCTGGCATGCCATCTCTATCAGCCGACATCTCGGAAGAACTGGAAGACCCCATTACGGTGGAGGAGCTAGGGGTAGCACTGGCGAGTTCCAAGCCCAAGAAAGCCCCAGGCCCTGATGGCCTTACTCCAATTTATTTCAAAACCTTTTTTGAGACGCTCTCTAAACCGCTAGTGGATGCACTTAACTCAATCACGCAAGGTAACTCCTTCCCCATAGATTCCCTTAGGGCCTACATTTCTCTCATCCCTAAAGAGGGAAAGGACCTACTCCGGTGTGGAAACTACCGACCGATAGCTTTGCTAAACACCGACTTGAAACTGTTTGCCAAGATCCTGGCGAACAGATTGCTCCCACACATACCAAACCTAATTCACAAAGACCAAGCGGGCTTTGTCCCCCAACGGGAACCACGTGACAACACCATTAGGGTGCTGAACCTCATACATGCCGCCAGGACCACGCGACGACCCCTTCTCCTGCTGTCAACTGACGCGGAGAAGGCTTTCGACCGTGTAGACTGGACATTTGTTAGAGCTACTCTCGAACACATTGGCCTCCGGACGTCGATGCTAAGCTGGATCCTATCTCTCTACTCCAGCCCCACAGCGGCGGTTAGGGTCAACGAAACCAGGTCGGGTTATTTTAACATTCGAAATGGTACCAGACAGGGTTGTCCCCTGTCTCCTCTAATCTTTATTCTTTCTTTGGAACCTCTGCTCTGTAAGATACGGGCCAACCCCCAAATAGAGGGCTTTCGTAAAACATCTGGAGCCCACAAGGTCGCCGCTTTCGCGGATGACCTTATCTTCTTCTTGGCTGACCCCATTGCCTCACTCCCCGCCTTGCTTCATTCCTTGAGGGAGTACGGAGCTTTGTCCCTATTTAAAATAAACATGTCTAAATCCTCCATGCTTAATATCACATTGAGCTCACAAAATATCCGACAATTGCGCCTGAACTACAAGTTCCACTGGGCAGCCGATACCATTCCGTACCTAGGAGTGGCCATCACCGCGGACCCCGCCGACCTCTACCAAGCAAACTTTGCCACTCTTCTACACAGACTTAAAACAGACCTACAACATTGGCACTCCCTCACTCTAACGTGGTTTGGACGCTGTAATGCCATCAAGATGACAGCTCTCCCGAGGATACTCTATCTCCTGCAGGCCCTCCCCATACATCTCCCGCCCTCCTTCTTCAAGCGACTCGACGCACTTTTCCGAGATTTTGTCTGGTCGCGCAGGCAGCCTCGCATCAAATTACAACTACTCTATATGACAAAACGTAGGGGTGGGGTGGGACTACCAGACGTAAAAGCCTACTACAGGGCAACACATCTTACCAGACTGATAGACTGGTACTGCCACTCAGAAGCCAAACAATGGGTCAATGTGGAGTTGGAGGACTCCGATGGTACGGCTAGGAGTTGGCCGTGGCTTTCCACTCCGATCCCAAAGATCATCGCCGAACACCCGACTCTGGGAAACACATTAAGAGTGGCCAGAGAAACCTTTCGTAAAACCCTGATATCATCTATTCCTTCCCCTATGGTGCCGATACTGGGCAACCCTGATTTCTTGCCGGGCTGCCAGGGACCGATCTATAGAGCCCTATCGGAGGGAGATAGATGGCCACACCTCCACGACTTCCTAGATGCCGGTGGCCGGCTCCGGTCGGCTGCGGGAATAGAGGACTTGGACACGCCATTGGATTTCCTGAGTGGTCTCCAACTGCGTAATTTTCTACGCCGAAGTGCTCAGACTTTAGGTCCCCCACGCCCACTCACGGAATTGGAACGTGTCTGCCACCGCAGAGAGCCCGTACGCCACTCTCTGTCCTCGATCTACCTCTCCCTGATTGCCCCGACTGAAGGCTTTGTGCCCCCCTTCCTCACTAAATGGGAGATAGAATTAGGAGTGCATTTTAATGAAGCACAAAGGGAAAAGATCTTACATTTTGCCCAAAAATCCTCTCTAGCCACAAGGGTCCAAGAGACATGCTACAAGATTGTGACCAGATGGTACAAGGTACCATCCACTCTCCACAGGTTCCTCCCGCAGGTACCAAGTATATGTTGGCGCTGTGGAACAGGAGAAGGAACGATGTTGCACATTTTCTGGGACTGTCCCAAGATTAAACCTTTTTGGAAAGAGGTGACAGACACGATCGAACGTTTAACGGGCGTCGCACTGGGGGGAGATCCCGGGGCCTGTTTGCTGCACCTATCTAGCAGACCAATTAAGAAATATAAAGCCTCACTCACTATACAACTACTTAATGCGGCTAAGGCCTGTATCCCTCTATTTTGGACATCGGAAACCCCACCAACGAAGATCCAGTGGTATGCCAGGGTTAACGAACTGCGCGACATGGAAGATCTTACGGCCACGCTGCATGACAGGGAGGAAGCCTTTCGGGAGACCTGGCGCCCCTGGCAACACTTCATCTACTCCGAGGCTTACCTCCGGGAGATGTCTTAACGTGGACACCCCCCGTTATGAGGGCTCCGCCTGGCTGGAGGGTGGCACCACCACCCTCCTCTCTTTACCTCTCTTTACCCCCCTTCCTTACCTTCTTCCCCTCCCACTCCATCTCTCCTCTCTATTATCCCTACCCCTCCCTCCCTATTGTCTCCCGCTTTTTTACCTCTTCCCCCCCCCCCCCACCCTTCCCAGTCCTCACACAATCCCCTATACTCTTCCGGCTTAGGGAAGATCTGATCAGATATAATGAATATCATGGTCTACATTACTTTATGTTAGTTGCCCTTTGCCGGACTCTACTGATCGACAAGGATTATCTCCACCCCCGATCAGTGGAGAGTTTCTCTCTTTGTTATTTTAGTTCACCCTTTTACCTATAGATAAAGGATAATTACACGAGTTACCAGTTTACACAAGGCATGTCTCAGGGAAATGCTTGCAAATGGACACTAAGATAATCATCACATTAGACCCTCCCATGCACACAGGTTCCGCCTTCACCATACAGATTGTGTAAACGAGAGGATTGTTTATGTGTTACACCTCTAGTCGACGACAGTTCCTGTTAAAATCCTCTTCCTACCACTGTTTTATATTATCCATTAAATGTTATAGAACTTGACAATATGTACTTCAAACTGTAACACGTTTTCTTGAAAATAAAATAAAGGAATTTAAAAAAAAAAAAAAAAAAAAAGTTTTCCTTTCCTGAGTAGATTTAAAGCTCCCTTTAAGATCCAAAACATTCATGTCTTCCATAGTGTGGTCTGGTTGTGAGAAGTGATGTCCCACAGGAGTGCAGAAATCGTCTTCCTTATGGTTTTTAATGGTGCATCTGTGTAAATTCTTTCTAGTTTGTAATTTCTGTCCTTCTTCACCAATGAAAGATCTTTTTTGGTTGAGGTACACAACATTCCTAGGGGTTTAGCTGTTTGATTCTGTAATACTGAAGGTCCATTTTGTGTGTGTGAATCTTTAATTTAATTGATTGAATATTTAATTGATTGATTTGGCTGCACTATTTGCAACGTTTTTGCAACGTTTTGCAACGTTTTTTGTTGAAAGGCATAGTTCTTTTATTTGTGACTTTATAATCAAAATGAAGTTTTCTGCTGATTAATTTATGTCTGAGGCTTAGTGATTGCCTGAAAGCCAGCATTGGAGGTTGCTCAAAATTTTTTTTCAGCATTTCATGCTCTGTTATGATGGGTTGAAAATCTTTGATGATCTTTCTTATCCCTTCTAGTATTTGATTGTATATGGTTACTAGACATACACGGTTATTTGTTTTTTTTTCTCTTTGTGTTTGAGGAGATTTTCCCTTTGAGTTTTCAAGGCCTTGTTTGTGCTTATATTGATCATTTTGTCTTTGTACCCTTTCTTATAGAAGGAGCTTGCTAGTAGTCTGAGATATTTATTTCTGTCTTCTGGGTCTGAGCCTACTCGGTGGTGTCTGATGGCCTGGCTGTGTATGATGGCCCAGCTATCACTGGGTAATAGAGGTGTGTAGCTTGTCATCCCTATTGTATTGTACTGTTGCGTCTAGGAAATTGCTGTGTGATTAAATAGTGCATTTTTAGTTTGATTGCTGGGTGAAACGTATTGATCAATGTATACATTTCTTCCATGTGATGAAAATAATATCAATATAATAATAGTATCCATATGGCTTTTGTTGTATGTTAGGGATTTGTCCTTCAGGTCAGCCATAAATAAGTTTGCATATTGGGCTGCCATTTTACTTCCCACTTCTTTCATACTTTTACCATACACTGAAGATTGCTGTAATTATTAAAAGTGAAGTAGTTGTGTGTTAGAATGAATTCAATGAGCTGTGTAACATCCTCAACACTGTATTTGTGGTTTGGTGAGGATAATAAAAATCTGTGATATGCAGCAATCCCGTCCTTGTAAGGGATGTTACCGTACAAAGATTCTACTTCCATAGTGACTAGAAGTGTTTGATAATTGGTAATTGCAGTATATTGTTGATCTTGTTCAGAAAATGAGTTGTATCTTGCAGGAAACTGGAAATATTTAAGACTAATGGTTTTAACATTTTTTCTACAAGACCTGACATTTGTTCAATAGATGTGTTCTTACCTGTTACATTGGGTCTGCCTGGATTTCCTGGCTTGTGGATCTTGGGCAGCATGTAGAGGTCCCCAACTTCTGGATTATCTGGAATCATACTAATAAGTTTTAAATGTAGGTGGGTTGGTAGTGTTTTAATGAGACATTTTGAATGTTGGGTAAAATCATGGGCCGGGGTAAGGTAAACCAAATTCCCAGCACCAGAAAACCAGTGCGGGCTTAAGCTCATATTCGTGGGCATGTGCATTGCTCACAAATACTTTTGTAAAGAGACAATAAATGTACTATTCCAGTTCATCATGCTCACATTCATGCATGTACTCTCACACGTACACGCGCATACAAATTAGCATGTGTACTTGGTGCCTAGTGGCCTATTTAAACTGATCTGTCACCATGAGCAGTTGCTGAATGGTCTTCAGCTTATACCTGCATACCTGTGACCTGATCCATTGAACCTGCTTACCTGTTTATGAGCCGTCTTTCTCCTGGACTTTGCCTTTGCTCCTACATTAACCTTCTTCGCCTGATCTCTCTGACCTCGGCCTGTTTATTGGGCTCGTCTTGCTAATTCTGTACTGCCCTGCCCAGCTGTCACTGACCTCGGCCTGCTTCCTGGACTTGCTTTGCCTGCTTACTCTGTCCTTTGTTACCCAGCTGCCCCTGGTCGTTGCCTGCATATTGATTCTGCTATCATCTCCTGCTCTGGTGCCAAGCTGCTTTAGTATCCTGTTCTTAGGACTGCAAACCCAAGTGTCAGAGAGCTCACCTTGCTGGTCATGGGATTGGCCACCAGAGGGAGTGCCTGTGAGCAAGCCGGCCTATTTAAGTTTGTCAGGCACTCTGTTCAGTGCTGCCTGATCATCAGCTTCCTGTGCCGTAGTTCCTGTTTCCTGTCTTGTCTTCCTGTTTACCTGATCTCCTGACGACCCGGATTGCCCTTGGATTCCCCTTCTTGCTGCCTGTACCCGACCTTGGCCTGTTTGACTCCGCTTCTGCCTGCTCCTATTGTACCTTGTTGCCCATCTGTTGCCGAACCCAGCCTGTCTCCTGACCATCCTGCTCAGTCTCATCGCCTGTGTTCCAGCCTGCACCTGCTGTTCATAGACTGCTATTCCACCAGCATCTGGACTCTAGTTCACAGGCTCTCATACCACTCCGCACTCCTGTGCTTCCTGTTACCTTACCAGGGGCCGCGAGTCGGACGCGTAAGGGAGCCTACTCTCTGCCCAAGCGGACTCACCGGTCTGGTAAGTAGGAGTCTGATAGTATCAGGCAGCCATGACCGAGTCCGGGCAGGGGGCCTCCCCTATGGACGAACTTTGCAGACACTTGGCAGGATTAACCCAAGCAGTCAAAAGTTTACAGGATGGCTATACCCGACTAGAGGAACGTGTTCAGGCCCTGTCTGCACCTACCAATCCTCAGGGGACTTCGTCTGCAACCGGGGCACCCTCCGTAGTCATACTCCCTCCAGAGCCCAAAGTACCTATACCGGAGAGATTTTTTGGAGACCGTAGTAAATACCGTGCATTCCGGAATCCATGTAGTCTCTATTTTGCTCTGCAGCCTCGGACCTTCTCCCTAGAAGCTACCAAAGTGGGCTTTGTTATTTCCCTGTTGTCCGGTGAGCCTCAAACCTGGGCCCATCACCTTCTGGAACAAAAGTCGGATGCCCTGGAAAGTCTGGACGCCTTCTTCTTGGCGATGTCTCAACTTTATGAGGATCCTCAACTAACCGCTTCTGCTGAAGCTTCCCTGCACTCCCTTCGGCAAGGCCGCAGGGCAGCGGAGGACTATGCCGTTGAATTTAGGCGCTGGAGTTCCGATACGGCATGGAATGACGCGGCTCTGCGTCATCACTTTAGAATGGGTTTGTCCGATCCACTCAAGGACGAGTTAGCACGGGTTGGGATACCTCAGACCCTGGAAGAATTAATTAACCTCTCAATCCAAATTGACCGTCGTCTGAGAGAACGACGCACCGAAAGGTCTACCAGTGCCTATCGACCCACTTGGATGCTTCCACAGGTTCCCAGTCCTCCTAGTAGGCCTTTGGCTCCTCCAACCTCTCCAGTTTTCGACACATCAGAGCCTATGCAGCTTGGTCTGCTCCGTCCTTCCTTGACTCCCGAAGAGAAGTTACGAAGACGTAACCTTAACCTATGCCTCTACTGTGGGGAACCTGGGCACTACGCCAGCGTCTGCCCCAACAAGACGCGTAAGTGTCGTTCTTCTGCTCGTATATGTGCTACTATCATGCCAAAACCTAGTACTCACCTTACCATCTCTGTCACTTTGCAGCTTCCCGGAAAGGCTATCCAAGTTCCAGTCATCGTTGATTCCGCAGCATGCAGCTGCTTCATGGACCAGGCCTTTGCAGCTCAGCATGATATCCCACTCCGACTCAAGACCCAGAGCCTGGCTGTTCATCTTGCAGACGGTTCCGCCCTCCGTTCCGGTCCTGTCATTCAAGAGACTATCCCTATAATAGCTACTATAAACTCTCAACACCAGGAATTCCTCCGTTTAGATGTCATTTCCTCTCCTCTGTTCCCTGTCATCCTGGGCATGCCATGGTTGCTGGGCCATAACCCCCATATCAACTGGGTTTCTGGGAAAGTGGAGTTTCTGTCTGATTATTGCCAACAACATTGCCTGCCAAGAATGGCCCATGAGATACCTCAACTCCTCGGCCTACACCCTGAAACCAACTCACACCAAGCCATCCCAGAACCCTACCGAGATTTCTCTGATGTATTCAGCAAGAAAGGTGCTGAGACTCTACCGCCACACAGGCCCTATGATTGCCCTATAGAGCTGCTACCTGGAACCGAAGTACCCTTCGGTAGGATCTTTCCATTGACTGAGCAGGAATTGGATACACTAAAACAATACCTTGATGAGAATTTAAAGAAAAAGTTCATCCGCCCGTCCACATCTCCGGCCGGCGCAGGCATATTCTTTGTGGAAAAAAAAGATCATTCCCTTCGGCCATGTATCGACTACCGGGAATTAAATCGGATAACGATCAAGAATCGCTACCCCTTACCCCTGGTGCCTGAATTATTCCAGAGGCTAGGAACGGCAACCGTCTTCACAAAACTGGATCTTCGCGGAGCCTATAATTTAATCCGTATCCGGGAGGGGGACAAGTGGAAAACCGCTTTTCGCACTCGTTTTGGGCATTTCGAGTATTGCGTTATGCCCTTCGGTCTATGCAATGCCCCAGCCACATTCCAACATTTTGTGAACGACATCTTCTGGGAATTTTTGGATCTCTACGTCATCGTCTACCTCGATGACATTCTCATTTTCTCATCATCATTGACTGATCATCGCAGGCACGTCCGGAATGTCCTCGCCCGGCTCAGGCAACACGGGCTGTATGCTAAACTCGATAAATGTGAATTTGAACTCCAATGCATCCAATTCCTGGGGCTCATCATTTCAGTGGAAGGTATTAAAATGGACCCTCAAAAGGTGTCCGCCATCCTGGACTGGCCCGCACCTACGGACAAGAAGGGGGTCCAACGCTTCGTTGGATTTTCCAATTTCTATAGGAAATTCATCAGAGACTTTTCCAAGATCATCGCCCCCATTACTGAATTAACAAGACAAGGAACCCGATTCTGCTGGACCCCTAGGGCTCAATTGGCCTTTGAAAAATTAAAAGGATTATTCACGTCGGCCTTCATCCTCAAACACCCTAACTCTGCCTTGCCATTCGTGTTGGAGGTTGACGCCTCAGAGGTCGCAGTAGGAGCTGTACTCTCCCAACGTCAGGGCCCCAAGGCCCTTCTGTTTCCAATAGCTTTTTTTTCTCGCAAATTATCGGTGTCTGAAAGAAACTACGATGTAGGAGACCGGGAGCTTCTGGCCATCAAGACGGCTCTGGAGGAGTGGCACTATCTTTTGGAGGGTGCTGTACATCCTATTCTAATCTACACGGACCACAAGAACTTGGAATATTTGAGATCTGCCAAGAGACTAAAACCGCGACAAGCCAGATGGGCGCTCTTCTTCTCTCGCTTTCAATTTCATATTACCTACAGACCCGGCTCCAAAAACATCAAACCAGACGCTCTCTCACGAATGTTCCATGACTCCAAAGAAACCGTCCCTCCGGACACTATCCTGCCTGCAGGAAATTTTTTATTACTTCAGGGGGATTTAATCTCCAGAATAAGGCAAGCTTCCACAACTATACCCCAACCCACTGAGACCAGCCTAAGAGATGGTTTACTCTGGCATAAGGAGAAGATCATGGTTCCTGAGAGCCTTAGGGTACCAGTACTAGAGCTTTGCCATGACCACAAGTTGGCTGGGCACTTCGGGGCTCAGAAGACAACCGAACTGGTGCAGTGCACCTTTTGGTGGCCACAGTTGGCCGAGGACTGTAGGAATTACGTCAGTTCCTGCCACACATGTGCCCGAAGCAAGAATATTCGGACGAAGGCCTGGGGCTTACTGAAACCCTTGCCCATCCCTGACAGACCTTGGAAAATGATCGCGATGGATTTCATTGTGGAACTGCCCCCATCCGAAGGCTTCTCTACCATCTTTGTCATAATTGATAGATTGTCAAAAATGGCTCACTTCTTGCCTATGAAAGGCACACCCTCAGCCGTGGAAACGGCGAAGATCTTCATTAAAGAAATTGTGAGATTACATGGGGTTCCCTCTAATATCGTCTCGGACCGGGGTGTCCAATTCACCTCCAGGTTCTGGAAGGCATTGTGTGGTTCCCTCGAAATTGAGTTAGCGTTCTCTTCAGCCTATCACCCTCAGACAAACGGCCAGACGGAGAGAACCAACCAAACCTTGGAGCAATACCTCCGTTGTTTCTCTGCCTTTTCCCAGGATGACTGGGTTTCTCTGCTACCAGTTGCGGAGTTTTCATACAATAACTCCCTGCACTCAGCCATCAACCAGACGCCATTTTTTGCCAATTATGGATTTCATCCCTCCTTTCTACCCAGCTCAATACCTGAATGTTCCCTCCCTGCAGTGACCGAGACATTGGAATTCTTCTCTACCAACAACAAACTTCTGCAGGAAACAATGGCCCAATCCCAGGCTTCTTATAAAAAGACGTTCGACAAGAAGAGGCGCGGGGAGCTTATCCTGGAACCTGGCAATCAAGTATGGTTGTCCACAACTAACTTAAAAATGGCTTGCCCTTCTAGGAAACTAGGGCCTAAATTCATGGGACCCTTCTCGGTGAGAAGAAAAATAAACAACGTAGCGTACGAGCTCAGTCTGCCGGACTCCTTCAAAATACACCCGGTTTTCCATGTGTCCTTACTGAAACCGGTCGCTCCTGATCCTTTCCCCAACCGTAGTACCAGTCCTCCTAAGCCTGTTATGATCAATAACGAGGAGGAGTTTGAAATCGAGGCTATCCTGGACTGTAGGAAAAGGCGCAATCAAATACAGTATCTTATCAAATGGAAGGGGTATGGTCCGGAGGACAATTCCTGGGAACCAGAAAACAATTTGCATGCCCCGGAACTTTTGCAGACTTTCAGAAATGTTCATGCCTCCAGGTTGGCCCGGCTGGGCATCCGGAGGCTGCCCTTGGGGAGGGGGCACTGTCAGAGAGCTCACCTTGCTGGTCATGGGATTGGCCACCAGAGGGAGTGCCTGTGAGCAAGCCGGCCTATTTAAGTTTGTCAGGCACTCTGTTCAGTGCTGCCTGATCATCAGCTTCCTGTGCCGTAGTTCCTGTTTCCTGTCTTGTCTTCCTGTTTACCTGATCTCCTGACGACCCGGATTGCCCTTGGATTCCCCTTCTTGCTGCCTGTACCCGACCTTGGCCTGTTTGACTCCGCTTCTGCCTGCTCCTATTGTACCTTGTTGCCCGTCTGTTGCCGAACCCAGCCTGTCTCCTGACCATCCTGCTCAGTCTCATCGCCTGTGTTCCAGCCTGCACCTGCTGTTCATAGACTGCTATTCCACCAGCATCTGGACTCTAGTTCACAGGCTCTCATACCACTCCGCACTCCTGTGCTTCCTGTTACCTTACCAGGGGCCGCGAGTCGGACGTGTAAGGGAGCCTACTCTCTGCCCAAGCGGACTCACCGGTCTGGTAAGTAGGAGTCTGATACCAAGCTTCATCCATCTAAGAGAGAGTGTTAATTTTAGTCTTTGGACTAAAATGGCATTTTAGTTTTAGTCCCATTTTAGTCTTCTGCAATTGTTTTAGTTTCAGTCGTATTTAGTCGACTAAATCTCCAGTACATTTTATTTGACTAAAATGTCCTACATTTTAGTCGACTAAAATCTCCAGTACATTTCAGTAATTGCAATTTAGTTTTAGTCATTTTTTTTGACTAAAATGGCATTTTAGTTTTAGTCTCATTTTAGTCTTAGGACTAAAATGTCATTTTAGTTTTAGTCTCATTTTAGTCTTTTGACTAAAATGGCTTTTAGTTTTAGTCGTATTTTAGTCATCTCAATTGTTTTTGTTTTAGTCATATTTTAGTCAACTAAAATAGTATTCATTTAGTTTACTAAAATGTTTTAGTTGTTTTAGTCGACTAAATTAACACTGCTAAGAGCAGACCACCAGCTAGCTATTCCAGCACTTATGCCACTCCATGCCCTCACACTCTCTGTCTCCACCTTTAGGAGTTTAGAAGGGCAGAGTTCAGGAGGGCAGGAGGTGCAAGAGAGGCCTCCACAACATTCCACTCATCACCAGGAACATGATAGTCAGATCATAATCCAGTTATTTATATTAAGTAGCATTTACCAGTTGCCTCTGTCCTTCTTATATGTATTTGTTTGTATCCATCACAACAACTGGTTCCCCTTTCTATGTTGGTTTGATGATAATGACCTAATCATTGAATAGATTGTCTATAGCCTTGTATTTCAGTGGGGAAAGATTGTATAAAATGTATTTTACTTTGTGGATATCAGGGATGTAACTCACAGCCTGAAACTGTAAATATAGGTGTCTAGTTTGGGGTTACATCCTTGTAGAGGTGAGAAGTTGCTATTTTTCTTTTTGTTTTACAAATAAACAATTTAATGCCAGTTTCAGCTACTGAGCTTTGTATGCAACAGGCTATTTAAAAAAGGTGTTGAGGAGATTGAGGAATATTTAGAGTTATGATAATTATTGGATGTTTAAGATTGTCCCATTGTTTCCTAATTCAAATCTATATTTTAATTAGGAAAAAATACCTGTAATCAGATTTCCTACCCAATGGAAGCAAATTCTGTTCCATCAAAGATGCATGACCAACAGGGCGTGGCTTGGATGGCTTCCCGAGCAGACATGTTTCACTGAGGCTCCCGCTCCGGCCTGCCTGCATAGAGCTGGAACCTGCACCTCACCGCCACTAATCATGGGCAAACCGCGCAAAAATAAGGAAACGGACCCCAGAGGACATACCACCCGTTCTTCCTCGTCCCCCCGCCACTCATTACCGAGTATTTTGGGCAAGGAGCTATGGCCGGGCACCACGAGGCCAAGATGGCGCCGACGCCACAGGCAGCAATCTCACCATCCTCTTCTCTGCAAGCCTCTGTGGACCGCAGAGGCAACAGGTACGGATCCGAGGGTGACCTACCCACTACCCACTTTCCAATCCCCCCTACTGAACTTTCGATCGCCCCCCCCCTCCGGAGGCCATATACTGGGCAGCCTATCGCAGACTTTCCCCCCATGCCTCATAGGGCCTCTATATCATCCGGCCAGCCATCCCCCTCCTGGGATTCCTATCCTCCAGAATGGGACCCCCGCTCCCTGCCACAACGCTCCCAGCCGCACAGGGACAGAGCCCCCTCTCTCTCCCCTCTCCAGGGGGACACAGTCCAGGCTCCGGCATCATCCCAGGCCCTAAAGCCACCAGGATCCCAGGGGGCTTATTCACATACGGGGAGCCCACAAGGCCCACTGCTAACCAAGCACTCCAGCATTACTTCCCCTCCACTACCACCTCAGAGGGGACCCCCCACGCCAGCTTCCTACTCTGCAGTAGTACAGGGCTCCCATGCCCACATTACACCAGACTTTGACCCTGACCCTGAAGCATGTACATCTTGGCAAGATTACTTCTGCTGCATGCCCACAAAACAGGACTTCCGAATGTTAATTCAGGAAGTGCGGGACACATGTAGAACAGAGATTAACATGCTTCGCACTGATCTTCATCAACTGTCCACTAAAGTCGCAACCTTAGAAGAAGAAACAAATGACACTAAAATTGAACTCTCACAAATACATGACCGCTTAACTTCACAAGCTACCACCCTTAGAGACTTCCAACGTCACCTTGAGGACCTCGACAACAGAGGTAGACGTAATAATATTTGGGTCAGAGGTCTACCGGAGGCGACTCAAGAAGAAGACCTGAATGTGACTCTGCAAGCCATTTTCAACAGCATTTTAGGTCGCCCAGAACATCAGCGGGTTAAGCTGGACTGTGCACACCGAGCTCTGCGTCCCCATGGGCCAGGATCTCGTCCACGAGACGTGATCTGTAGGGTCCACAACTACACCCTCAAAGAGGACATTATGAGAAAGGCGCGAAACATGCATGCTATTGATTTTGACGGGGCCTCCCTACAACTTTTTCCAAACCTCTCATGGATCACCCTTCAACAGAGAAGATCTTTGCAACCACTCCTCACCCTCCTAAGAGAACATGACTTTCGCTATCATTGGGGTTTCCCCTTCAGCCTCACGGCAAAAAAAGATGGAAAGTCCACAACCCTCCGTTACCCGGAGGATCTTCAATTTTTCTGCAGAGAACTGGACATCCCGGTACCACCTACCCCTGGATGGGAATCGTTGCCACTACCCCCACCTCGCACAGACCCTTGGATCCAAGTCGCAGGCCGGAAACGCACAAGACCGCGATCTGCAGGTCCTTCTCCTCCACCTCGTCAGCGATGAACTGCTGCTCATCTGAACTCCCCTCTCACCCAGTTGTATCACCTCAGTTTTGCTCGGTTTGTCTCTTCCAATTTCTGTACCTGAGAACCTGGAGACATATCCTGCTCATCCTACTCATTTAAAGTATGGACTTACTTAGCAAACAGATTCTCTCTTGAGTTAGCAATACATGTTTGATTGTGTTTATAAGGTTTAGATAGGACTTACATAACTAGTCGGGTTGTGCCATCTCCCCCCTCATGCTCCTCCTCTTTTTCTCACACCCTCTTCTTCCCTACCCTCTCCACCCTCGCCCCTTTCTTTCCCACCCTTACCCTCTCCTCCCCCCCTCCCCCTCTCCATCCCCCTCTCCTACATCTATCTACACCCGCTCACCTACTCTCACTCTCTCCCCTTCCTCTTACCGTCTGTTTCAGAGGAGGGACATGGCCAGGTGGGAGGGTTATCTCCCCCCTCACCCCTTTTCTGTTTTGCTTCCCCTATAGAGGAATACTATTATGCAGAGGGGTATTTCATATACTTATACTTTTATATCATCGTTTTTGAATTCATAGAACATGTCTTACTATTGCTCCAAATCTCACGTATCAAAAGCTTCAATGGTTTATTCTTTTATTCGAACCAAAGTCATAAGTATAGATATGTCGGTTGCCAGTTAACGCATGCAGGTTCCCTGTTTTTTCTGTTATTTAGTTTTTCTTTTTTTTTTGGATTTAGATGCAGGCAGGCCCGGAAGGGGGTTGTCCTCCCCTCCTTGGGTCCATCCTTTCCTCCCCCCCGGAGCTCTCCGAATGGCTCCTTTTTTTATTTTCTCTGACAGTGGCATTTTTGACTCCGATGTTGGAGGGGGCCCTTTGGAGTCTCCCACCCCATCACTTTGTGTAGGTGGGTTATATTGTGAATGGTTAACTAACCTTAATATTGTACTAACCTTTGTGTTTTTTTCCTGTTTTCTGTACCTTCTTTTATGTTCTTCTCCTACTGCTATTCCCATTTCTTTCCCCCTTCTCATTCTTTTGGGCGCCGCCCGTCTCCGGGACCGGGTTCATGTTCGGGGGGTCGCAGGCCTCCAAACCGCAACCACCATGGAAACCCACTATAGGGACCTCCTATACTCCAAGGCTCTACTACACCCACTAGGTAAGCTATCGTTTCTTTCCACAAAATATCCACCATGATTGACATATTTTCATTAAACGTAAAGGGCCTTAACTCAGCTGTTAAGAGAAGCCTAGCGCTACGAGAGTTCAAACGGTCTAAAGCAGACATTATTTTCATTCAGGAGACCCACCTCGATAAAACAGGCACCATGACATTCGCACGACGGCAATATCCTCACATATACCAGACCTCTGGTCCACATAAACGGGCAGGGGTAGCAATCCTTTTTAAGCAAGGCTCCCCCTTACAGTTGCAATCCCTATACTCTGACCCTTTGGGACATTACCTCATCCTCCGAGGCCTCTGGAGAGGAGCGAATATCACTCTATGCAATATCTATGCCCCAAACACGAATTAAATCCCTTTTTTGTCTAAGGTCTTTGACCGCTTGTTTGAGGCCTCCCATCAATACCTGGTGATCGGAGGAGATTTTAACCTTGTCCACTCTCCGGGTCTTGATAAACATTCAATGGGTCAGGGGAAATCCCAGGCAAACACCAATAGAACAGCCACCCAGTTTCGCCAAATTACTAGGAAATACTAGACTATTTTTTCGTTAATGCCCCGACTTTACGAACATACACGAACTCAGACATTCAGGCCATCTCTTGGTCGGATCATGCACCGATTACACTCTCTCTAACACTCTCTCTGAGCTCCCTTCGTAAATGCCATTGGCGCCTAAACGACTTCCTACTCAAACATGACCCATCCAGAATGGAACTAGAACAAACTCTGAAGTTGTACTTTGCGGAAAATTGCTCCTCTGAGATCTCCGCCTCATCTCTGTGGGAAGCCCATAAGGCAGTCTTCCGAGGCCAATGCATCTCGCTCTCCACTGCCTTAAAAAGAAACGCTAATGCCACACGCAGCGCCCTCTTAGACAGACTTAAGCATCTAGAAATGCGTTTGCTCACATCTCCATCCCTGACAATCCTTAGAGAACTCACTAGTGTAAGGGCTGGACTGAAAGATATCGAAATAGGGAAGATAGAAAAGGCGCTAGTCAGGCTTAGACAGACTTACTACGACAAAGCCAACAAACCTCATACGCTCTTGGCGAAACAGCTTTGTGACAAGGCAGCAACAACTACCACTACACAACTTAGGGAGGCAAATGGCGTCCTCCACTCCCACCCTAACAAAATAGCACAACTTTTTCACGACTTTTATTCTGCATTGTATAATGATCCGAATGTTCCGCATAACCCACCTCCTCCTGACTTATCTCAGGCCATCTATACCTATTTAGTGGAAGCGGACACTCCCAAGCTTACCTCCTTTGCCCTGGAGACTCTTAACGCCTCCATTACAGAGGAGGAGCTAACAGACACAATTAAACTGTTGCCAAATAATAAGGCCCCTGGGCCTGATGGATTACCATACCTCTATTATAAGACGTTTCTACCACATTTACTCCCCCATATGACAAATCTCTTTAATTCATTTCTTTCTAACACACCCATCCCCAGAGATATGCAAAATTCCTACCTGACACTAATCCCAAAGCCAGGGAAAGATCACACTCTTCCGTCCAATTATAGACCGATTAGCACTTCTTAATACAGACCTAAAAATTTTTATGAAACTACTGGCAAATAGATTAAACAACTTCATGCCATCCCTGGTCCATAGGGACCAGGTGGGCTTTATCCCTTGTCGACAGGCTGGGGATAACACCTGGAGGGTTATTGACCTGGTTGAGGTTGCGAACAGGAACACAATGGAGGCAATACTGCTCAGTCTAGATGCCGAAAAAGCCTTTGATAGGCTGGGCTGGCCTTTCCTGTTCGCGACTCTCAACCGGGCTGGTATTGAAGGCCCGTTCCTCCGAGCCATTACCCACTTATACTCGGCCCCAACAGCCCAGGTTCGCACTAACTTTGCCACTTCCTCTACTTTTTTGATCTCTAATGGGACCCGCCAAGGCTGTCCACTCTCCCCTCTTTTATATGCCCTATGCATTGAACCGCTAGCAGCCCATATCAGAAATAACCCAAGTATCCATGGTATACCAGTCCGTACTAGAGATTTCAAGATCTCCTTATTTGTGGATGATGTCCTCCTCACTCTTACCCAACCTCACATATCTCTCCCGAACTTACAAGTGGAGCTGGAGAGATATAGCACCCTCTCGGGTTATAAAATTAACAGTTCCAAGACAGAGGTTCTCCCTCTTAATTTATCTCCCCATACTTTTTCAACGCTTTCACAAACTTTTCCATACTCTTGGCGGTCCTCCTCCTTAAAATACCTGGGGGTACTAATTACACCCACATATGATACTCTATACAAGACCAACTTTCCACAAATGTTCGCCTCTATCAGAGCCTCCCTAAATAAATGGAAATCTTTGAAACTGTCCCTTTTTGGTAGACTTGCAACCTTGAAGATGACAATACTACCTAGACTTCTATATCTGTTTGAGACGCTCCCTATCCCCATTCCGAGTTCACACCTAAAAAAACTTCAGGGTGACCTGATAAACTTCTTCTGGAATTATAAAAGACACCGCGTTGCTAGATCGGTTCTATATGCCCCACGTAATCAAGGTGGACTGGCGTTCCCCAACATAGCTAAGTACTACCTAGCAGCTCAACTAAGACCTATAGCCTCCTGGTGCACCCTACATGCTTACAATCGGTGGACACAGATAGAAAAGTTATGGCTAGCCCCCATACACCCAAACTCCATGCTTTGGAGCTCTGATATACCTCCGGGCAGCGTACAATTGCTAGGACCAATGGCTCTCTTACGTACATTATGGCGACGGGCCAAATTGAAATACCCGCTCACCACCACGTCTTCCCCAGTCACTTCATTCCTATTTACACCCAATATCCCCGACAGCTTAACCTCACAGATGTCCCATTTCTGGATGAATAAGGCCATATTTCGTTATGGACAATTAATTGACCCTAAAACTAGAATGCTACGATCCTTCCAAGAACTGCAAAAGACTTTTGATATTCCCAAGCAGGCCTTTTTTAGTTACCTACAAATACGCCATTATGCACAGTCAAATTTAAGATTTTCTCCCCTGACAGACATTGAAAAGCTATGTTTAGAGGGCTCGTCCCCTAAAGGCATGATTTCCCGCTCCTATCAAATACTGGTCACTGATTTCTCACCAGATGGCCCGCGACATCCATATATGGCTAAGTGGGAGCAGGCGTTGGGTACAGACCTACCCTTAAAAACCTGGCAATCCATATGGAACCAGGCTACTAAAAGCTCCATATGCACGCTTTATAAAGAGAATCAATACAAAATTCTATTCCATTGGTATCAAACCCCTGACCTGCTCCACTCCATATACCCCACAGCTGATTCTCGCTGTTGGAGATGTTATAAGGATAGGGGAACACTATTTCATGTCTATTGGACCTGCCCTCTAATCATCCCTTACTGGGGTATGGTACAATCTAGGGTTGTCCCGATACCACTTTTTTAGGACCGAGTACAAGTCCCGATACTTTTTTTCAAGTACTCGCCGATACCAATTACCGATACTTTTTTTTAAATGTCACGTGACAGTTTTTTTTTTGCTATTTTTTTTTGGGGGGGGGGGGGGGTGTTGAACGTTGTATGTGTGTTTTTTTTTTTTTGTTTTTTTTTACAATTTTTATTTTTTACAATAATATTTTTTTATTCTTTATTTATTTTTTTTTTTTTTTATCAGCCCTTTTGGGGGGCTTTGGTGAGATATCAGGGGTCTGACTCTATCCATACACAAAGGAAGGAGGGGGAGGACGGAGGAACTTAGGGGGAGAACGGAGGGGACAGATAAGGAGAGAGGAATGCAGGGGACAGATAAGGAGAGAGGAACGGAGGGGGAGAATGGAGGGGGACAGATAAGGAGAGAGGAACGAAGGGGGAGTACGGAGGGGGACAGATAAGGAGAGAGGAATGCAGGGGACAGCGGAGAGGCACAGAGGAACGGAGGGGGCACGGAGGAGGATGCAGTGACAGTCAGCTGTGAGCGATCACCGCTGTATGTCACTAAAGCTGGTGAAAGCCGCTGGGGGAGAATCTTGTAACTCCCCCACGCGCCGATCACAGCTGACTTCCAGGTATCGGGGGAAGCGTCGGGAGCATTTGCCCGAGTAAATGCTCGGTATCAGTGCCGATACCGATACTAGTATCGGTATCGGGACAACCCTAGTACAATCCCTACTCCAGTCCATCTTTGATACAGGAGTGCTCCTTGATCCGAGGATTTTTCTCTTAGGCCTTCCACCTACCACCTTCTCAAAAGCATCCAAAAATCTTTTAGCTCAGGTGCTTACTGCAGCACGCTGTCTGGTGGCTCTAAAATGGAAAAAAAGAGAGACTCTCTCATTGACTGAGCTACACTCGAGGATTAGGGATGTTAAGAGAATGGAATATCTTACGGTCTCACTAAATGATACTCTTGAGAAGCACAACCGTATTTGGGAACCCTGGGTTCTGTTTGAGACTCCTGTGACCTAATGATATGTGTCATTTATGTATTTATGACCCGTCCCCCACGGACCTGCCCCGGGTCTGGAGATGGGTGGCTATCCCCCCCCCCCCTTTTTTCCTCCTTTCTCTACTTTTTTCCTTCTTTTTTTTTTTTTCTTTTTTCTATTTGTGAAGTTATATATATATATATATATGTAAAGGGTAGTAATGGATATACTGTATGAGATGTATAACAATCTAGTAAAACCACTCCGTTTCATCACTAACTGTTTATATTGACAGGCTTAACCGCCCAATGTGTGCCAAATTGAAATGTGACACTACGATCTCTTTCTATCCCTGTACCCAATGCTGTAATGCTGTGTTTGTTATTTTTTTTTCTGTGGAAAAAATAATAAAAATTGTCAATTATAAAAAAAAGATGCATGACCAAGGTACCCCAGATGTATCCCACCCTTTTGTATAACTACATGTTGCACCATCAACCTATTACCCCAACTAGATTTACCAAAAAATACCCTGACACAACGGTTGGAGTAAATTGGCCGATTCGGCCCCTTTACTAAACAAATAACAAATTATGTGTTATGACTCAGCAGTAATACTTTCATGCCCTGCCTGTCTCTTACCAGGGCTTGCACTCTCACACCTGCATGGTTAAGTAATCTTCCCTCAGTGTGGCTCCACCCTAGCCTCAACAGGAAACACTATTTAACACCATGTTCTCCAAGCCTGCCTTGCTGAGCAATATTGTGTGTTTGGTTTCCCGTTTCCTGCTTGCCGTGTGCTCTACGTCTGTCTCTGTTACTAATCTTGGCTTGTTCTTGACTATCCCTGCCTGCTTGTGACCCTGACCTTTGGCGTGTACTCTGTCTAACCTTGTCTGCTAGTTGCCCCAACCTTTGGCTTATCTCCTTACAGTCCCTTGTTGTCCTGGGCTGCTGCTTCCTCTCTATCCTCCTGTAGCCTACCGTGAGCATGAGCTGGGAGACCCTGGGAGCCGTGACCTGGAGTCAGTTGCAGAGCATTCCATCCTCACCACTAGAGGCTCTGGTGAACCCCTGCTGGCTCTTAGACTCCGCACCCTGGAGAAACTTATGCTCTAGCTCCCAGTGGGATCCATGTTGGTGCTCCAGTAGACCTGCCTTCCTGAACCACCCAGAGTTCCATCCGCAGCAGTCAGCAGTAGGGTCCACTACTTTAGCGGTGCACTCCTGACTCCAACAGTGTGCATTTGTAACCTGGACTCAGGTGACCTGACATTATGTAAACCAATATTACCAAACAAAAAACATAACATTTTTTAGGTTGCCAATCCTTGGAGGCACCAAGTATCAAAATTTTCCTTGTATCTGTGTAACTACTTCCACGGTCCCTGCCACACTGCACTGGCTTGAGAACGAACCACAATCTGCAGATTCCACCATTGTAACTACCAGTTAATCCACCATAACTGGCATTCCACTGGAGACTCCATACCTATGATAGGTCCCTAATAATCTAATCACAGCAGTTTGTTTTAAAATGCCTCCAAAGATCCAATCGTACTTAACCAGTAAAAAATAAACACAAAACGGACAAACAAGCATAAGATGAACCAATCCAATGTAAAGTGGGTAGGCGGGAATGTTTTTCCTCCTCGTGTTTTCCCCCGGATGTCCAGTTCCCCTTACCTACCCACAACCTACCCTTGCAGTCCCTAACCCACACAGGCTGCCCAATGCCCTGCAGCCCAAGTTAACAAAACAAACTATTAACCATGACTTGCCCGGCTACTCTGTGCTCCTTCTTATGTTAGCCCTGCGCTCATTTTTTTTTTGCTTCGGGCTATACTTGACCAAGGTACCCCAGATGAATCCCACCCTTTTGTATAACTACATGCTGCACCACCAACCTATTACCCCAACTAGACTTACCAAAAAATTCCCTGACACAACAGTTGGAGTAAATTGGCCATTTCGGCCCCTTTATTAAACAAATAACAAATTATGTAAACCAATATTAGCAAACAAAAAACATAACACTTTTTTTGTTGCCGATCCTTGGAGGCACCAAGTATCAAATTTTTCCTTGTATATGCGTAATTACTTCCACGGTCCCTGCTGCACTGCACTGGCTCAGGGACGAACCACAATCTGCAGATACCACCATTGTAACTACCAGTAAATCCCCCATAACTGGCATTCCACCGGGGACTCCATACCTTAGATGGGTCCCTAATCTAATCACAGCAGGTTGTTTTAAAATGCCTCCAAATACCCAACTGTCACAGTGCAAAGTGTAAAAATCGCACACCTTTGTGCCCCGCTAAAAACGCAATGCCCTCTGTACTCTGTCTTGTAAACCCAGGAACCACAGATCTGTGCCCACTGCATTCAGATGAACCATGTCACTGCGAAGATACCACCACGTATCCACCTCCAGTTCCTGATGCCACACTTGAGCTATGAACTTCCCAACCTCCTTGTTAACCTTCACTCTGGCCCTGTTCAACTTATCCACAGACCTGGCAAAACGCCAAGTAGTGCGACCTACAATGTCAGACCAAACTACCACAGTATGAGGAAAGGCCATCTGCAGGTGGAGTACGTCAAACTTCACATCTCAAATTAGGTGTCGGCTGGACCGGACCCCCAGATCATTACCTCCAGCGTGCAAGACCCGGACATCAGGGGGCCTATCCCACCTAGAAACCCTATGTACCTCTGGGGCCACCCTGCTCCATAACAATCCTGGGACACCTACCCACCTGATGCTAGCCTCAGACCTGGGAAACCCCAACTGATGGCCATTAGGCCTGACATCAGCCCTCTTGGCCCCCCAATAAACAAAGGAGTGTCCCAAAATCCATACGAGGAAAGCAGAATCTGAAAAGAAATACATAAAAAACATAACACATAACACGGAACATAACCAAACACAAAACGGCACACATAATACGAATAATATAAAAGACGCCCCCGTGAACTTGGGGAAATGAAATCAAGTGAGGATGCACAAAAAGTTTAAACCTGTCTGACTCCCACCTGCCGATGTGTTTTACCACCGTATTATCCAATCCCCATCGGGCAGCCTCAGTGGCCCCCCAATGCGAAAAGAATGAGAAGAGTAGCTATGTGCCTCCACACTTGCAGCCATGAGACAGCCCCGAAGAACCGACACAATTTAGACAAGGCCAAACCATCCCAATGAGTAAGAAAGGAACCAGTCACCACGGTTTGAAGCTGTAAGTACTCCTCCACTGTGGAAACCGGGCAGATGGGCAAACCAGGAATACGCAGCAACCCAACATGACCCCCCTTTCCCACTTGATCTGTCTTGGATTGATGGATAAAAAGTACTACAGAAGAGCCATTGCAGCGTACATCTGCCGCTGACAAGCCCCCCTGTGCAGCCTTGGATGGACTGACCAACTCACCCACCTTGAGAGCTCCATGAATAGCCAAAGAAAAGGCTGCCCGAAATAAAAAAACTTCGGAACCAGACAAACACCCCACAGGCGTCTGCATAAACAAGGACCGTAGAAAATCAAAAGTAATAGGCCAGTGGCCGTCCAGCACCCTTTGATAATGTCTCAGGCCTATTTTACAAAAAAATCCTTGGTAAAATTTGGGATGCCCCACAATTTAAAAAGGAAGGCCAAACCCGGCCAACTTCCGGTTCATAGCGGAAATGGACAGCGAAACACAGACAAATGAAATAAATCACAACATGTCTGACCTCAGAACTGACAATTTTAACCCCAGCTCCCCCCATTCCCACCAGACCTTAGTGTAGTAAGACCACATCGACTCACTCAAGGAGCTTAGAATCAAACCGGAGGCAATCCCAACGCAATCTGCCACAGCCAAAGAGGACAAGGGTTTTGATGTTGCTCCGCGCCCGGTGCCAACTCCCAGAACCTGTCCAACTGAAAGCGAGAGAGAGCATCAGCCAATGTATTCTCCACTCCTGGAATATGCACAGCGTACAGAAACACATTTTGCTGAAGACAACACAAAACCAGATATTGCAAAAGACAGATTACGGGGGGGGACCCTGACAGAGTGTTGATAACCTGAACCACCCCCAGGTTGTCACAGCGGAGACAAACCTTTTTGATCCGAAACAACTCCCCCCCAGTGTTATGGTGACCACAACCAGAACAAGTTCCAGAAGCACTAAATTCTTTATGAAGCCCGCCTCCTACCATTTGGCGGGCCAGTGTTCCGCACTCCACTGACCCCTTAAGAATGCTCCATAACCAGTAGAGCCGGCGGCATCTGTCAAAAGCTCAAGATCATAGTTGCTGACTGGCCCCTCCATCCAGATTGACCACTCATTGAAAGTGCCCAAAAATTCATGCCACACCAGCAAGTCGGCACTATGCTCCCTATTCAGCGAGGTGCTGAACCGTAGCCAGCAAAATACCACATAAATTTGAAGAGGGAGGGCCAACATACAAAAAGTCATCCAAATATGGAATCACTGAATTGACCCCCACCACATCCCAAACCACCCATTAGAGAAAAGTGCTAAATGTCTCAAAAAAGGCACAAGAGATGGAGCAGCCCATAGGCAGGCAGCGATCCACATAAAAGTCGCCAAACCATCTGCAGCCCAAATGATGAAAACTGCATGGGTGGACTGGCAGAAACCGAAAGGCAGCCTTGATGTCAGTCTTAGCCATAAGAGCACCCTGACCGTAGTGCCATACCCAAAAAACGGCGGCGTCAAGCGAGGTGTAAGACACCGCACACGCCTCAGGGTCAATAGCATCATTAACTGACATGCCTTTTGGAAAGAAAATATGGTGGATCAGGTGAAATTTTTTGGGCTCCTTCTTTGGTGCTTTTCCCAAAGGTAAAACCACCAAATTATCCAAGGGGGATGAGTTAAAAGGGGCGCACATGTGGCCCTGTAACACCTCCTTAGCAAGTTTTTTGGAAACCTCTTCAGAGTGCAACAGAGCTGACTGCAAGTTGTCAGACACGGGATAGATCTGAGAAAGGGAGCAAGGGATCAAGAAGCCCTTCGTGAAACCCGCCTGCAACAACTGAGCTGCAGGCTTATCTGGATATCCACTTAGAAAGGGGGCCATCCTATCCACCCTCTATGGGGTCCTGCCTTTTTCCCCCAGTATCACCGGGACAGGCCCTGCCGGCCTTGAAACAGCGGAACAGGGGGTGAGCCCCCCACAGTGAGAGCATTTGTGTTTATCTCGACAGCCGGTGCCTAATCTACAAGAACCCTCATTGAACTGCCAACACTTGCCCTGCCTTTTTGCGGCCGTTGTCCGGGGGCGGTCGGACTCCTGGCCCCTGCTGGAAAAAACAAAGTAGAGGCCCGTGGTGAGGACACAAAGTTTCATCCATAAACTGATGTCCTTATGATCCCAGCGTAGCAAGAGCCATATAGCCTAACGTTGAGGAAACTGTTCGTCATACCTAAGCCAAGCCACACCCCCATAAACCCTCTGGGCCTCGCTAATGGCATCCAGATAACAAGAGGGGAACAATTCTCAGAGAATTTCTCCCCATTAATGCTCGCAAAGATGGCGAAGGCTTGGAGCCAATTGCTAAGCGTCCACGGAATCAGACGATAATGACACTCTTCCTCGTCCTCTTTCTTGGACTTTTCCGGTTTTAACTGGTCCAAGCTAAACTTTTCAAGAGGCAACAACGTGAAAATTTCCACAAAATTTTTTCCTGCACCTCAGATTTGAGGTGTGCACCCAAAGGACCTTCGAAACAGACATACACCTCGCATTTGGCCGGGTTGGCCAAGCGAACCGAGTTTGTATTCTTGCTAGCATCCCTCTGCAGGTTCGCAGAGGTAGCGGCACCCATCCCTGTAGTGGTCATATCCCCCGACATCACTCCAGCAACATGCCCCAGACTAGGCACAGGAACAGAAACCGCTGGAACCTGGGTCACTGCCTGAACAGCCCCCACGAGTCCGGAACCCAAGGCACCACCGGCACAGTGCTAGCAGAGGAACCTACATCAAAACGTTGCCCCAAGGAACACAGCCCAACCAAAAGTTTATGGACGGCTGCGGAATCTCCCGTCACAACGGGCCCTGGGCCCACTGACCATGGGTAGGGAAGGCCCTGCCCACTGGAGAGGTAGGGATACCTAAACCAAACCTGGGGCCCTGCCCACCCCTAACACCCGACACAGGAGACACAGAAAGTAAAGAAGAGGCAACATTAGATATGGACTTACCAGGCCAACCGGGACCAAATTCCACAGCCGCCATTCCGGAATCCACCATTGATGACCTCAACAGAGTGACGATATCTTCCATGCTGGACAACTCCCCCTCAGAATGTGAGGAATCCTTGTGCTCATCTGGACTCAGGACTGGCGAGGATGATCCACCCACAGAAGGCCCCAGCAGTTCACTGTCCCTCCTGTGCCTCTGCACCGCAGGACTGGCATGCCCGGCCGGTGCTGTGTGGCCCCTCTTCATCCCCTTTGGTGGGAGGGCCCTGCTGCTCTGACCAGTTCCCAAGCTCCATGGATCCTGCCCAGATCTGGGGGTGAGGGGGTCTCTGGCCACTCTGACTGACTGGCTGCGACCCGCTAGTAAACTCCTCCCACGCTGAGCCGCCTCTCCTGTCACCTGGGAGGAGGCCACATGTTCATGCTTCTTCTGCTTGGCAGGGACCGGGGATGGCGCAGGGCTATGTCCCCATCCTGCAGAGCTCTGCCCATGACGGGGATTCCTCCCAGCACCTACACTGGAGCTAGCCAGAGGAGGCTGGGCTGGAGGGTCCAAGTCTAGTCTCCCTGAGTGGCAATGCGCTTGTGGGGAATGTGAAGGGCTAAAACGCTCCGGGGGGCGTGCCCGCTGAGTGTGTCTGCCCTGTGTCTCAGCAGAATTTGTGGCAGAAGCTCCCAGCAGGGCTGCAATCTGGCTCTGCAGCCAATCGGTCCCCATAGAGTCCACCATGGAGTGGAGCTGCACCTCTAATTGCCGGGAATCTGCTATGGGAGAGCCATGGAGGAATGTTTCTTCTTCTCATGTCTGCCCCTGGATGTCCGATTCCCCTTGCCTACCCACAACCTACCCTTGCAGTCCCTCCCCCACGCAGGCTGCCGAATGCCCTGCAGCCCATGTTAACAAAACAAACTGGCCTTGCAGGAAATGTAATTCTTGTATGTGTGCGCTGTAAAATATTTTGTACTGTTTGTAGGTCTTATAGCAGCACCATCTTGAATTTAAATGCATTGTAGGGTGTTCCCCCCAAATATGTACTTGTATATTGGAATAGAACCTGATCAGGTTTTTTTGGGCTGGAGCACCCCTCCCCCTCCTCATTACCTCTTATTTAGTGGCCACCAGTGTATAGGATGTATCCCCTTCAGTTCTCCCACATAGAGGAGTTTAGCTCCCATGGTTGAGACAAAGGATCTTCCATTCTATTACTAGAGTAGGACCCACTAATTCGGGGTACTTTGTCGCAGTAAGTGGGCTTAGCACTATATGACCATATAGTGTGACCAAACCCCCGTATTTTTTGAATATGTTCAGGTGTTTTTAACTAGCCTTGCAGGAAATGTCATTCTTGTATGTGTGCGCTGTAAAATATTTTGTACTGTTTGTAGGTCTTATAGAAGCACCATCTTGAATTTAAACGCATTGTAGGGTGTGCCCCCCAAATATGTACTTGTTTATGAAACAATTCTATAAAAAATTGAGAACAATACCTAACTTACTAATGTTGCCCAGCAAGCACTGCAACTGTGGTAAAGAAAGAAGGTTCACTCAATTCACCTGTGCATCTTATAGACTTTCTGAAGCAAGATTTCAGTGATTTCAGTACCACTGGGAGCCTACTCTTTGCAACTTTCTCTCTTTGCTTCCTTGGTTACCAATCACATTCAAGCTTTCAAAGCTGGTTTAAATCGAATTGATGACAATAATTCCTTAACCACTTGAGTCCCCAAGGCCTTTTTCTCCCTAAACCAAAGTCCCAGAGGCTATTTTTTGTTTTGGTGATGATCAGTTCCACACATTATATGTTTTAGCATTTACAGTGCCTTGAAATAGTATTCATATACCTTGCAAATTTTCCACATTTTGTTATGTTACAACCAAAAATTTAAAGGCATTTTATTTGGATTTTTTGAGTGATAGACCAACACAAACTGGCACATAATTGTGAACTTTTTTACAAATACATTTCAGTGCTCTGTGAGATGTTCAAAGCTTGGGATATTTTTTAAACCTAACCCTGCTTTAAACTTCCCCACAACTTTATCCCTGACCTGTCTGGTGTGTTTCTTGGCCTTCATGATGCTGTTTGTTCACTAAGATTCTCTAACAAACCTCTGAGGGATTCACAGAACAGCTGTATTTATACAGAGATTAAATTACACACTGGTGGATTCTATTTACTAATTAGGTGACTTCTGAAGGCAATTGGTTCCATTAGACTTTAGTTAGGGGTATCGGCGTAAAAGGGGCTGAATACAAATGCACGCCACACTTTTCAGATATTTATTTGTAAAACATTTTGAAAACCATTTATCATTTTCCTTTCACTTCACAATGATGTGCCACTTTGTGTTGATCTATCATATAAAATCCAAATAAAATATATTCATGTTTTTGGTTGTAACATGACAAAATGTGGAAAACTTCAAGGGGTATGAATACTTTTTCAAGGCACTGTACAATCTATCTTAAAATGTTACTAAACCTAGGACCCTGCATTTGTGCACTAGAACATGGAAATGCAATTATTTTAGTAAATATAAACGGCTAAATACATTTTCTTATGAGGAGCAGTATATATCAGTCGTATGACTAGTTTTCATTCTACTCTGACTGTCCTATGAGGCCACAGAACCCCTGACCCTCTGTCTGGACAGTGCTGATTGGCCCTGTGCTGATCACATGCACCCTCCCAAGAAAAAAAAAACTCTCTAGCAATACACACCAAACTGAGCATGTGCAGAGTAACTTATCAGGAGATGGACTGGGGTCAGTAGAAGAAGGTGAGGATCAGAGAAGACAGGATCAAACAGTCATGTGCTTTGTTCTCAGTTTGAGAACAAAGTCACTACTGGTGCCCGGTGGGCTACAAAAAGATGGCCGCCGCCTAATCCCCTCATGTTCAGTGGAGAGGGGAGGCCCCTCCCCTCTCCACTGAACACATGGAGAAAGACGGGAAGTAGCTAAAGGGGAGAGAGAGAGATAGACACCATATGAAGGAGGGCTGTGCTGCTGGGGACACACATGTAAGATGGACTGATGGGGACACCACATGTAAGGAGGACTGATGGGGACACCACATGTAAGGAGGATTGATGGGGACACCACATGTGAGGAGGACTGATGGGGACACCACATGTGAGGAGGACTGATGGGGACACCACATGTAAGGAGGACTGATGGGGACACAGATGTAAGGAGGGGCTCTGCTGCTGGGGACACAGATGTAAGGAGGGGCTCTGCTGCTGGGGACACAGATGTAAGGAGGGGCTCCGCTGCTGGGGACACAGATGTAAGGAGGGCTCCGCTGCTGGGGACACAGATGTAAGGAGGGGCTCCGCTGGGGACACAGATGTAAGGAGCGGCTCTTTTGGGGACACAGATGTAAGGAGTAACTCCGCTGATAGGGGCACAGATGTAAGGAGGGGCTCCGCTGGGGACACTGATGTAAGGAGGGACTCCGCTGGGGACACAGATGTAAGGAGGGGTTCCACTGGGGACACAGATGTGAGGAGGGGCTCCGCTGGGGACACAGATGTATGAAGGGACTCTGCTGGGGGCACCTGATGTAAGGAGGGACTCCGCTGGGGGCACCTGATGTAAGGACGGACTCCGCTGGGGACACCTGATATAAGGACTGACTCCACTGGGGGCACCTGCTGTAAGGACGGACTCCGCTGGGGACACCTAATGTAAGGATGGACTCCGCTGGGGACACCTTATGGCATCTGGTGGCAGGGACACACTCAAGACTCCCACTGATTCTGCATTATGGTGAGTTGAATGATTTCATTTTATATTACAATGTACTAATAGAAATAATGTGCTTCAATCATCCTGACACCATAACAACCATGGTGCCGGGATGATTGAAGTACTAACACCAGGTGTTTGGAGAATCTTTATCTGCTGATTGTTAAACTTTCTAGAATACTCATGTTTCTATTGTTGTGTAGGATATGGGCCTGCTGTCCCTTACTCTCTCCCTCCCTCTCCCTCCATTCCTCGTTCATCTCAGACACTAACCACACCCCCTTAGAGTCACACCATTTAAGCCACGCCCACTATTTCACTGAATCCGTGACCATTTTCACCAAGTGGGAGGGGTCAAAAAGGAAGGGCGGGGGTCTGGCGCCCCCCCATTCTAAAACTTCACCAGCTGCTATTGATCTGCTGATAAAATGTATATCAAATTAGTGTGAATTTTATATCAGTAGCTAAAAGACAAAGCCCAGAGCGAACATACAGTATGTGTTTTACTTTAACCACTTCAGCTCTGGAAGTTTACCCCCCTTTCATGACCAGTCCATTATTTGCGATACTACCCTGTGTTGCTTTAACTAAAAATTGTGCAGTCATGCGACACTGTACCCAAATAAAGTGTACGTCCTTTTTTCCCACAATTAGAGCTTTCTTTTGGTGGTATTTGATCACCTCTGTGGTTTTTATTTTTTGTGCTATAAACAATGTAATTATTTTTTACTAGTAATGGCGGTGATCAGCGACTTATCACGGGACTGTGACATTGCGGTGGACAAATTAGACACTAAGTGACACTTTTTACACTTTTTTGGGAACCAGTGACACTAATACAGTGATCAGTGCTAAAAATATGGACTGTCACTGTACTAATGACACTGCCAGGGTAGGGGTTAACATCAGGGGCGATCAAAGGGCTAAATGTGTTCCTAGTGAGTAGGGATGAGCCGAACACCCCCCTGTTCGGTTCGCACCAGAACATGCGAACAGGAAAAAAGTTTGTTCGAACACGCTAACACCTAACATGAATAATCAAAAGTGCTAATTTTAAAGGCTTATATGCAAGTTATTGTCATAAAAAGTGTTTGGGGACCTGGGTCCTGCCCCAGGTGACATGGATCAATGCAAAAAAAAGTTTTAAAAACGGCCGTTTTTTCAGGAGCAGTGATTTTAATAATGCTTAAAGTCAAAGAATAAAAGTGTAATATCCCTTTAAATTTCATAGCTGGGGGGGTGTCTATAGTATGCCTGTAAAGGAGCGCATGTTTCCCGTGTTTAGAACAGTCTGACAGCAAAATTACATTTCGAAGGAAAAAACCCATTTAAAACTACTCGCGGCTATTGCAGTGCCGACAATACACATAGAAGTTCACTGATAAAAACGGCATGGGAATTCCCCACAGGGGAACCCCGAACCAAAATTAAAAAAAAAAAAAGACGTGGGAGTCCCCCTAAATTCCATACCAGGCCCTTCAGGTCTGGTATGGATATTAAGGTGAACCCCGGCCAAAATTAAAAAAAAAAATGATGTGGCGTTCCCCCTAAATTTCATAACAGACCCTTCAGGTCTGGTATGGATTTTAAGGGGAACCCCGCACCAAAAAAAAAAAAAAAACGGCGTGGGGTCCCCCCAAATATCCATACCAGACCCTTATCCGAGCACGCAACCTGGCAGGCCGCAGGAAAAGAGGGGGGACGAGAGTGCGGCCCCCCTGAACCGTACCAGGCCACATGCCCTCAACATTGGGAGGTTGCTTTGGGGTAGACCCCCAAAACACCTTGTCCCCATGTTGATGAGGACAAGGGCCTCATCCCCACAACCCTGGCCGGTGGTTGTGGGGGTCTGCGGGCGGGGGGGTTAGCTGAATCTGAAAGCCCCCTTTAACAAGGGGACCCCCAGATCCCGGCCCCCCCCCCTGTGTGAAATGGTAAGGGGGTACTTTAACCTACCATTTCACTAAAAAACTGTCAAAAATGTTAAAAATGACAAGAGACAGTTTTTGACAATTCCTTTATTTAAATGCTTCTTCTTTCTTCTATCTTCCTTCATCTTCTTCTTCTGGTTCTTCTGGCTCTTCTGGTTCTTCCTCCGGCATTCTTGTCCAGCATCTCCTCCGCGGCATCTTCTATCTTCTTCTCCTTGGGCCGCTCTTCATCTTCTTCATCTTCTTCTCTTCTCTTCTTCTCTTCTTCTCTTCTTCATTTTCTTCTCCGGGCTGCTCCGCACCCATGCTGGCATGGAGGGAGGCTCCCGCTGTGTGACGGCGTCTCCTCGTCTAATGGTTCTTAAATAACGGGGGGCGGGGCCACCCGGTGACCCCACCCCCCTCTGACACACGGTGACTTGACGGAACTTCCCTGTGACATCACGGGGAATGCCACAGGGAAGTCCCTTCATGTCCCGTGCGTCAGAGGGTCACCGGGTGGCCCCGCCCCCCATTATTTAAGAACCGTCAGACGAGGAGACGCCGTCACACAGCGGGAGCCTCCCTCCATGCCAGCATGGATGCGGAGCGGCCCGGAGAAGAAAATGAAGAAGAGAAGAAGATGAAGAAGAAGATGAAGAGAAGAGCGGGAGCCTCCCCCCATGCCATGGGTGCGGAGTGGCCCAAGGAGAAGAAGAAGATAGAAGACGCCGCGGAGAAGATGCTGGACGAGAATGCCGGAGGAAGAACCAGAAGAGCCAGAAGAAGAAGAAGATGAAGGAAAATAGAAGAAAGAAGAAGCATTTAAATAAAGGAATTGTCAAAAACTGTCTCTTGTCATTTTTAACATTTTTGACAGTTTTTTAGTGAAATGGTAGGGGTAAGTACCCCCTTACCATTTCACACAGGGGGGGCCGGGATCTGGGGGTCCCCTTGTTAAAGGGGGCTTCCAGATTCCGATAAGCCCCCCGCCCGCAGACCCCCACAAACACCGGCCAAGGTTTTGGGGATGAGGCCCTTGTCCTCATCAACATGGGGACAAGGTGTTTTGGGGGTCTACCCCAAAGCACCCTCCCAATGTTGAGGGCATGTGGCCTGGTACGGTTCAGGAGGGGGGGCCGCACTCTCGTCCCCCCCTCTTTTCCTGCGGCCTGCCAGGTTGCGTGCTCGGATAAGGGTCTGGTATGGATTTTTGGGGGGACCCCACGCCATTTTTTTTTTTTTTTTGGTGCGGGGTTCCCCTTAAAATCCATACCAGACCTGAAGGGCCTGGTATGGAATTTAGGGGGACTCCCACGTCATTTTTTTTTTTAAATTTTGGTTCGGGGTTCCCCTGTGGGGAATTCCCATGCCGTTTTTATCAATGAACTTCTATGTGTATTGTCGGCAATGCAATAGCCGCGAGTAGTTTTAAATGGGTTTTTTCCTTCGAAATGTAATTTTGCTGTCAGACTGTTCTAAACACGGGAAACATGCGCCCCTTTACAGGCATACTATAGACACCCCCCAGCTACGAAATTTAAAGGGATATTACACTTTTATTGTTTGACTTTAAGCGTTATTAAAATCACTGCTCCTGAAAAAACGGCCGTTTTTAAAACTTTTTTTGCATTGATCCATGTCCCCTGGGGCAGGACCCGGGTCCCCAAACACTTTTTATGACAATAACTTGCATATAAGCCTTTAAAATTAGCACTTTTGATTTCTCCCATAGACTTTTAAAGGGTGTTCTGCGGCATTCGAATTTGCCGCGAACACCCCAAATTGTTCGCTGTTCGGCAAACTCGAAGCTCATCCCTAATAGTGAGTGCTTGCTAACTGTGTGAGGGGTGCTTGTACTGGGAAGGCAGAGATCTGTGTTCCTGCTTAGCAGAAACACAGGATCACTACCTTTCACACTGACAGAACAGAAATCTGCCTTGTTTATTAAGGCAGACCGCTGTCCTTCTTCTCAGCTAAATGATTGGTGGGTCCCACTGATTGGCTCCCGCTGTGTGCAATCACAGTGGGAGAAGGTCGTCAGTGGCACACGTGCGTTCCCCATACCCGGAAGTGCAAGATTACATACAGGTATGTGATTCTGCACAGGGGAGCCACGTTGCCACTGTATATGTACTGTATATGGTTGGCAAGTGGTTGAGGGAGATTTATTCCCCTCATTGATGCAATATTGCAACACATACAGTAGAAGAAAAACTGTTATGCCCCGTACACACGATCGGACATTCCGACAACAAAATCCATGGATTTTTTCCGACGGATGTTGGCTCAAACTTGTTTTGCGTACACACGGCCGCACAAAGTTGTTCGAATTTCCGATAGCCAAGAATGCGGTGACGTACACCATGTACAACGAGACTAGAAAAGGCCAGTTCAGAACCAAGCGCTGCACCCTTTGGGCTCCTTTTGCTAATCTCCTGTTAGTAAAAGTTTGGTGAGAGACGATGAGAGCTTTTTCAGACTCGTGGTTTTCAGATCATTTTCTGCTGTTCTGTTTGTGCTTGTGGGTTTGTATCTGCTCTTCAGTGCGTGCAGCAAGTGACGCGTGACTCTTGTCATTCTGTTCTTGTTAGTTCGATACTGTTTTTCAGGTCGCTCTTCACAGGCCTTGCTGTTCTTCAGTGCGTTCTGTTACTTCGTTCTGAGCAGCCGACCGTTTTCTAGCCATGTTGCGTATACGTACTCCTCGTAGAGTTCGTGCTGTGTGGGGGCTTGGTGTTGGTGTCCTGACCTTGACACAAGTCCAGTCCATGAACAGGGTGGGAAGGAGTTCATGGACCAAGAATTGGTTGCTTCAGCATGACCAGTTCTGTCACATGCCTTTGCTCCGTGAGATCTGTGAGAATAATCCTGATGATTTCAGCAACTTTCTCCGGATGACGGACCCCGTATTTCACTGTTTGTTGGCTTTGCTGACCCCCTATATCAGCAGGCAGGATACCTGCATGAGGCAAGCCATCACTCCGGAGCAGAGGCTCGTCGCCACCCTGCGGTACTTGGCGACGGGGAGAAGCCTGCAGGACCTCAAGTTCTCGACAGGCATCTCCACCCAGGCTCTGGGGATCATTATCCCAGAGACCTGTTCTGCCATCATCCAGGTCCTGCAGAAGGAGTATATGAAGGTAAGATTTGTATCCTTTAATATCACATTTTATTGTATATAATGTTTGCTAATATTTTGTATTTCTTTCCTCATTCCCTAATTACCATGATTGTAAATGTCCCCTTTGTCCTCATTCATGCTGGATTTTTATGTAATTATTTTTTTGGCCTTCATACATATTTGCCTTCACTTACCTCCCCAGCATGGTCTCCTGGCCCTATATTCGCCTCATGTAGCCACTTAACAATGTATTTTGTCAGCTCCATAGTAGTGCTTTACCCCAAACACCCCCTAAAATGTTTTTAAATGTGATTTGTGCTTTAAATTCAGGCAGAGTGCCAGAGCCTTTTTTTGGGGTTCCCCAAATGAGTTGGAACCCTCCCTCCCCAGCTGCTAAGTCAGCTGATAACAATTATCTATCCTCAATCATCTCTCTGCTGACTTTGCCAAACCCATACACACTATACCCATCTCTTTTGTGGTCAGATGTATGGATGAATTCCCCAAAGCATGTAGTGCAAGGGCCTGTCTGAATACTTTCAAATGGTACTGTTTAAAGTTTTTGTATACTATTATTATCTTGATAGGTAATAGGAGAATTTCCAGATGTGCTCAAATGTGTACAGTGTGTATTTATATCTTTGTCTTATGACACTTCTTACCTGTCCAGTGGGCTGTCAATTGTGTAACTAAGGAGGGACTGGCCAAAGTAATACCCATTATTTAGGCATTCATCTCTCAATGAAGTGGAGAGGGTTACCTGTCCAAGAGCCCCCCCTATAATGTTAGAAATGGCCCATGAGAGGGGGGGTGGGGGAATATGATAGGTGTACCTTATACTTTGGTCTTTAAAAACTCCCTCCAAAAAATGTTATCTTGATGTTGGCCAAGAATGTTTCTGTGTAATCTGCTTTCCCTGTTTATGTGCAAAATGACTAATTTTTTTTTTGTTTTGACTCCACAGTTTCCTTCCACGCCACAAGAATGGCAGACTGTGGCCTCCTACTTTGCCCAGCGGTGGGACTTTCCTACTGTGGAGGGGCAATTGATGGGAAACACGTCCACATCGTCCCACCACCCAACTCGGGGTTGTACTATTACAACTACAAGGGGTTCAATAGTATTGTGATGTTGGCGGTGGTGTCGGCTACTTATGAGTACCTGTATGTGGACGTGGGGAAGAATGGCCGGATGTCCGATGGTGGAGTAATCACCCAGACCGGGTTCTACAGGCATCTCCAGAATGGCAGCTTGGACTTGCCACCTCCAGAAGACAATGTGGGGGGACTCCCATTCGTCTTCGTTGTGGATGAAGAATTTGCGCTGGGGGACAATCTTATGCGGTCATTCCCGATGAGGACCCTCACCCCGGACCAGAGGGTTTTTAATTACCGGCTATCCAGAGCCAGAAGAGTGGTGGAGAACATGTTTGGAATCATGGCCAGCCGGTTCCGCCTATTTCTTACACCCATACACATGGCGGAGTACAAACTGAATCATATTATCCTGGCGTGCTGTGTTCTACACAACTTTTTACGGCAACATTCTGCCAACTATGCTGGCTCAGTTGGGCCTGAGGCCAGAATTCAAAATGAACCAACCCTGACAGCGCTTGAAAGTGGCCGTCCTGGCTTGCCCTCCCTGAGTGCCTGTGATGTCCGGCTAAGATACCTTGAATTCTTTGAGGGTAGGGGGGCTATCAATATGCCAGACAATGTCTAAAACCTTTTTCAAATTAAAAAAAATAATCAAATCTTTGTTGACATTTACTGCTTGTGTTTGTTTTAGCTGACCCTGAGAGAAATGTGGTGAGTCCTGAAAATGGCATGATTGTGTAACATTACAAAGCACTGTTGGGTGTTATTTACTAAAGGCAAAGACACTTTGCACTACAAGTGCACTTGAAACTGCACTTGTAGTGCAAAGTGGATTTGCCCTTAGGAAATAACACCCATTGTCACAGAAAACAGCAATTAGAGCTCCACAAAAATGTTGTAGCGTTGAGACAATAATCCACACATTCTTGATTAACAATCTTTTTAATACGAGGACAATCACATGTGCATTTAGAAAAGGTTTTTAAAACAAACCAACATGTTTGTTGTATAACAATTTTTGGGGTCACATTAGAAAAGTAGAAATGTCCATTTAAGATAAAACAGGCATGTTTAAAACCAACAAAGACACAAATCTTGAACTTACAAAGTTCACATTTGGTAGAACTTGAAGGCAATATCAGACATGAGTATTTAGAAACTGTGTTTGATATTGCGTTCAGATGGGGTGAAGTCACCTCAGGAAAAGCCAAATTCTGAAGATGCACACAAATAGCCGAATGTCAACATGTGCTAGCTGCCATCGGGGGGGATCAAGGGTCGTGTTTTGGGGGAGCAACCCCTTCCTCTCAGCTACTTTATTATTGAGGAAGGGGTTGCACCCCCAAAACGCATCCATTGATCTCCCGTGATGGCAGATAGCACATGTTGACACACTGTGTGCATCTTCAAAATTTGGCTTTTCTACAATTCAACAAAAAATGTTAAATTATAGCACACCATAAAACAAAGGGATTTGGAGGGGTTTTAAACTCTCCCCAAAACATCAATGATGTTCTTATTTTTTTGAAGAACATCATTGATGGTTTTTCTTGATGTTTTCCAAGTCCCTATTACACCCCATGATCTCCCCAATCAGGATCTGTGCACTTTCCGAGGTGAAAGGATCTGGATCTACAACATCACCATCACCTAAAAAGATAGAAACCAAAAAAAAAACATGTATTATAAATATGCCGGCATCCATCTCTTACCTGAGCCTGTTGTCGCAGACACTCACCTGTTGTGGTGCCAATTTCCACCACGTCTTCCTCCTCCTGCTCTGTTTGTCTTGGGTGCATTTCCCCTTCTTCCAGAGGTAGGGGTCTCTGGTCTCCTCGGATGAGGGGTGTCCTCCGAGTCTTTTCTCCCCTATGTAAAAAAAAAATGGTATACTATGCACACAGATATTTGATGGCAGAACTATAAATATGAAACATTGTTTGGAAATGGGGTCCAATTTTTTTTGTGGGTAGAGTTCCAAGATATAGCATTATTCTTGTCCTTTGTCAAGCTTGAATACTTTACCTGTCTTGTACAAGCTTCACAGATGGAGACACTCCTATAGTATACACTGGAGCACCTGTGTGGCCCCCCTAATAAAAAGGGTATTCTTGTGTCCCACACTAGTGCACCATGCATCCAGATGTGAAAACTGCTGCTGAGTGTCCTCTCCTTACACAGAATCTAGTTTGCATTTCATTCTAGTTACAAACCCATCTACCCAACCAAATTAGTTTCAGACAAGTAGGCCCTAAAAAATGTGGCCAAATGCATATGGCCAAAACCATGGTGTTTTCTAGGCCGAACGAACAATGTTTGATACGAATGAATAATGTGCCCATGAACATGAAAGTTGCCATTTTAAACTGGACAACAGTTAAGAAAAGCACATGGAGCAGCACGAACGTAATAGAAATAAAGAATAGGAACACAGGACAACTACTTACTTTTTTGCAGCACTCTCCGGATCTTTCGGTACTGCTCATGCTCTCTTAATTTTAGGTCCGACCACCGCTTCCTGAGCTGATCTTTCGATAGTCGTACCCCGAAATTCCGGTGCAGACTCTTGACCACTTTCACCATGATCTTGGCCTTTCTGACATTGGTGTTGGGGTAAGGTCCATACTTCCCGTCATAGTCGGCCTTCTTCAGGATGTCGACCATCTCCAACATCTCCCCAAAGGACATATTTGAGGCCTTAAATCTTCTCCTTCTGGATCCAGATGTTTCTGGCTCCGGGCTTTCCTCCCCCTCCTCCTCGTTGCTGTAATTAGCACGCATCTGCTGTGTCTCCACCATGTGCTCTTCACCCACTGCGCTGAACGAAAAGGGGCGGGGAATAGACTAGAAAGAACGTCAGGGGCGGGCAGTGTTACACGCATGCGCAGTGTGTATAAAGCGAAACACGCGTGCGTAGTACGTACGATCTGTGAGCGGAGGAAGGAGTATCGGAGGCGCCGATCGTGATAATGAAGGTAAGATCTAATCTTGGGCCTATACTGCTTCTACATTGAGGCCTATATTGTAACAAAGAAAATTTAAATAACACTGCGCTAACCCAATGTGAAAAGCAGCTACATAAAATATGACCAATATTGTAAACAGAAGTAAAAGTGAAATGCAGCGCTAAAAATGATAACCAATGGTAAAAGGCACATCAGACATGGTGACCATTACCAATATATACATAGCTGAAACACATGAAGCATAATACCAAAAAATTAAATATTAGACGGGATATAGTAAAGTCCCAATGTATGGCTATGAATCTGATACAAGAGAGTCCCAAACATAGGCTAAATACGAATGTTGGACTGATGTAGAAATCTTCTCTTGTATATCATGAGTTGTACGATCATGGGAAGTGAATAGATGGAATACGCTTACCAGCAGGAGTGGATTCGGATGCTGATGACACCGAATCAAAAAGGCTCTGAGATCCTTAATGGACGATGGTTGGACGATGGTTGGTCCTGGAAATCCCGGATCTCGAGGGGGATCTATCCTCTATGGTCCACGTCACGACTGTCCGTTCAGAAGCCCGAGGGGGAATTCTCCGCCACAAACAAGTCTCCAGAGCATGGATGGTTCCCAAAAAGATAGATAGGACGCCAATAGTGCAGATCAAATGACGTATTTTATTGGGTATAACCAATAATCAACAAACGATATAAAAACGTGATCACGTGTAAAACAATAAAATCAAGTGTAGGAAAGAGTAAGGCTCACCCGACGTGTTTCGTCCACATGGACTTCAACAGGGGCATCAAACTCCTCTCCTACACTGTACAAATTTATATAAAAACTATGCCAATCATATGGCCAATCAAACACCAGCAATGGAGTCATGTGACAAATCGACTCCTGATAGGCCAAAGAGGAATCAGCTGACTGCCTGGGACTGTCCAATAAGGCCACCCACTAATGGGGAAGGAACGTATCCCTTGACCAATGGGGAATTAATAAGAATAAAGATAATAACAATCAAGATGATAGGGAGAGAACCAAATGATCATGATTTCCGCAGTGCTGTAATCATCTGTTTCCACTCAGTTCTACAATGCATCAGTACATTTGTCATAAAAGCATATACATAATGCCAAAGTCCAGATTGTAAATGTGGGTATCCAGGAAACATTATGCAGGTTATTAATGAAAGCCCCCTGTGGGTCACATGACCACATAATTCCTAGCATGGCCAATCGTATTGCATACTGCACGATCCTTCTTATTGGATCTGTGTAGTAAACAGGCAGAACCACAGGGAAATGATCACGTGACATGTCTGCTGACATAGTCACATGATCTCGAGAGATGAATCACATCTCAATCACTAGAAGCCTGAGAGTCATGTGGCAACAAAGGAAGTCACATGCTCTCCTGTGGCCAATAGAACAGTCTTATATCTCCCACTCGTCCAAACTGTAAGCAGGGAAGGTAATTCCATCCACCACAGCCCAGAAGTGACGGATATAGCGACGGGGACAACCGGAAAGACAGAAGAGAGAAAAATCTCTCTATCTCCTGGTGTCATGCTCCGAAGAGCTACTCCATGTTAAATGTAAATGGCTCAACAATATGTTGAACAATAAGGATTAGAAGTATATGTGCCTCCACTAAAATGTGCAGATATATATACACGTGTGCCATAATAAAATAATAAATGATATGTTAAATTTAGGATATGTAACAATATAAAAATGTGAGTGCATAATGTGTGACACTATTTAGTCAGCAAATGTAAATGTGCAATAAACAAAGCTCAAAAGCAGCAGACAGGGAAAATAGCATCCTCCCCACTGCATAAATAAGTGAGGATGGAATTGAATAAAATTCTGAAATTAAGTGTGGGGGCTTGTGCCTGCTTGTATGTTAGTGAGATGTTCTCCTACTCAAACTGAAAAGGTTCTTTTAGTACGACCCACGTACTGTTTTTTTACAGGTGCCACAGAATACATAGTGTATCTTCTAACTTGCCCCTGTAAAAAACAGTACGTGGGTCGTACTAAAAGAACCTTTTCAGTTCGAGTAGGAGAACATCTCACTAACATACAAGCAGGCAAGACCAACCACATGGTGCCTAGACATTATTTCACACACCACAATCAGGATCCTACTGGAACCCAATTTCTCATAATTGATAAATTTGTTGCTAACTGGAGGGGCGAATCACGTGTGCGAGGAGTCTCAAGACTCGAAACATATTGGATATTTGAATTATGCACTTATTCGCCCCATGGGTTAAACGTAGAATGGGATATTAATTCCTTCATTAACCAAGCCTGATTGTTCTGTATACTGTAAGGGGTTAATATTTATCTTATTGGTCTTTAATACTATTCTCACGGCAGTCCAGTTCCCTTTATTTATCCATAATGTTCTGTCAAGTTTTAGTTATATTCACTTACATTCACCTATTCACACTGCACATTTTCATCATCATTTTTTCAGATTATAGGTCCATAGATTTAAATATTACTGGATGGACACAAATTTCCATATAATTTTTATTTTTATATTTTCACTTTCTCACAGTATTATTATTTTTTTAGTCATGTCCCTATGGGATAGTGACCATGTACGAGGGGAAATTTTCTCCTTCTTTCTAGTGCATTTGGGGATTCAAGCCCCCACACTTAATTTCAGAATTGTATTCAATTCCATCCTCACTTATTTATGCAGTGGGGAGGATGCTATTTTCCCTGTCTGCTGCTTTTGAGCTTTGTTTATTGCACATTTACATTTGCTGACTAAATAGTCTCACACATTATGCACTCACATTTTTATATTGTTACATATCCTAAATTTAACATATCATTTATTATTTTATTACGGCACACGTATATATATCTGCACATGTTAGTGGAGGCACATATACTTCTAATCCTTATTGTTCAACATATTGTTCAGCCATTTACATTTAACATGGAGTAGCTCTTCGGAGCATGACACCAGGAGATAGAGATATTTTTTTCTCTTCTGTCTTTCCGGTTGTCCCTGCCGCTATATCCATCACTTTCGGGCTGTGGTGGATGGAATTACCTTCCCTGCTTACAGTTCGGACGAGTGAGAGATATAAGACTGTTCTATTGGCCACAGGAGAGCATGTGACTTCCTTTGTTGCCACATGACTCTCAGGCTTCTAGTGATTGAGACGTGATTCATCTCTCAAGATCATGTGACTATGTCAGCAGACATGTCACGTGATCATTTCCCTGTGGTTCTTCCTGTTTACTGCACAGATCCAATAAGAAGGATTGTGCAGTATGCAATATGATTGGCCATGCTAGGAATGATGTGGTCATGTGACCCACAGGGGGCTTTCATTAATAACATGCATAATGTTTCCCGGGATACCCACATTTACAATCTGGACTTTGGCATTATGTATATGCTTTTATGACAAATATACTGATGCATTGTAGAACTCTCTGAATGGGCACAGATGATTACAGCACTGCGGAAATCATGATCTTTTGGTTCTCTCCCTATCATCTTGATTGTTATTATCTTTATTCTTATTAATTCCCCATTGGTCAAGGGATACGTTCCTTCCCCATTAATGGGTGGCCTCATTGGACAGTCCCAGGCAGTCAGCTGATTCCTCTTTGGCCTATCAGGAGTCGATTTGTCACATGACTCCATTGCTGGTGTTTGATTGGCCATATGATTGGCATAGTTTTTATATAAATTTGTACAGTGTAGGAGAGGAGTTTGATGCCCCTGTTGAAGTCCATGTGGACGAAGCACGTCGGGTGAGCCTTACTCTTTCCTACACTTGATTTTATTGTTTTACAAGTGATCACGTTTTTATATCGTTTGTTGATTATTGGTTATACCCAATAAAATACGTCATTTGATCTACACTATTGGCATCCTATCTATCTTTTTGGGAACCATCCATGCTCTGGAGACTTGTTTGTGGCGGAGAATTCCCCCTCGGGCTTCTGAACGGACAGTCGTGACGTGGACCATAGAGGATAGATCCCCTTGAGATCCGGGATTTCCAGGACCAACCATCGTCCAACCATCGTCCATTAAGGATCTCAGAGCCTGTTTGATTTGGTGTCATCGGCATCCGAATCCACTCCTGCTGGTAAGCGTATTCCATCTATTCACTTCCCATGATCGTACAACTCATGATATACAAGAGAAGATTTCTACATCAGTCCAACATTCGTATTTAGCCTATGTTTGGGACTCTCTTGTATCAGATTCATAGCCATACATTGGGACTTTACTATATCCCGTCTAATATTCAATTTTTTGGTATTATGCTTCATGTGTTTCAGCTATGTACATATTGGTAATGGTCACCATGTCTGATCTGCCTTTTACCATTGGTTATCATTTTTAGCGCTGCATTCCTATATTGTAACAAGATTAGGAGAGTTTTGCCTGACATTAGGGTTTGTCTCGTGTTGTGTCTTGCAGATAAAATGGATGGCTTCGGAGGGCGTGTCCGGACACTGAGGTGACAAGACGTGCTGCTGAATAGCTCCGCAGAGCCTCCTGTAATCCAGTGCCATCCTGCGGATTTGGAGACTTAGTGAGCCTCAGAACCTCACCCAGGATCCACTAGGCACCTGACGGATCATCCCCTGGGGAAATTCCGGAGTTGGGCCGGCCGATTGAGTTTTTATTAGGCCACGGCCAGCTCCTCACGGCAGAGTCTCGCCGCCATCTTGCGACCTGCAGGTCTTCGGCATCCCCGGGCTCAAGAGGTCGGCTGTATTGGAGGAAGCTGAGTTGTCAGCATCTGTTGCTGTTACCCTGGAGGAGGATCGGGTGGTGTACGGGCGCAGTGGAGACCCACAAACACTGGGGAAATCAAATCTGAACGCCCGAAACCCGTCTCCATCTTGAGGCCTGTGAAGCCTCCAACATCCCCAGGCTCGAGTTCCGCAATCGGCGGTACAAGCGATCGCTAACCTAACCCTTCCTACAGCAGACATCTCCGGAAGCTAAATCCATGTTATAGAAGCCCTGAGAGCCAGAAGAAAAACAGGGGAAAGCTGTTCTCGGCCTGTCACCTACTGCCCAGCTCACAGCCTAGGAAAGCCTGAGGCTTTGGCCTACTTGTGGAAGGCAGCGGCCATCTTGCTACTCCAAAGACACCTCAACTAACTTTCCTTCCACTCTTTCTAAACACCCAGCTGACCTTCATCCTGCTAAACTTGGTGAGTCACCTAATGTATCATTCAACATTCACCTCTCACAACTATATTATAAACATCTAATACTTGTCAGCTCTGCAACACATTCTTTATGGAAAAAAACAGCAGGTCTTTAAAGAGACATTCCTCCCCATACAATTGAAGACAATTGAATCTAAAGACATTATTCTTTATGCTCATGCCCTCTAAAAGCAAAATACTTGATATGTGAAGATTTTGATCATGGCGGGCATGTGAGACTGGGGCTGCATCTCCCCCCATCTCTCCAAGACCCCTGTTGACCGACTTATAGCTACAATATACACGGGAGTCACCTTTTCAGCCTTCCACAACAGCCGTACACTCCATGGGCAAAATTGGGGACCAACTATTCAACAACCCTTAAACCTCAGATTCCCTCCAAGATGGATCGCTTTCTAAGTAGACCGCCATCCACGGTTTTGGGAACTCTCGAAGACACACAGACCACATCGGACATGTCAGACCTAAATACAGGTACTCTTTTTGATACTACCTCTACCCCTAGGTCAGGATCTTCCCCTCTGCTGACAGCAGAAGTTTTGGATGCCAAACTACATTCCCTGCTCCAAGCTATCACCCACAACATCGCACAAGAAGTGGGAAAATTAGCTACAGAATTGAGGGGGGAAATTGTCCAACTAGGAGAAGGCACCGACTCCCTAGAATATAAATTTGATGAAATGGTGCAGTATGTACAGGCGCTGGAAGAAGACAATGCCACCACAGAAAACGCAATCACTCAGCTCCAAACCCAACAGGAAGACCTGGAAAACAGAGAACGTAGGCAAAACTTGAGATTCAGAGGTATTCCTGAAGCTGTGGAAGATAAAGACCTTCGCTCCTACTTTTTAAGCCTCTTCAATGTGTTGGCCCCCAATGTCCCTGACATAGACTGGCGTTTAGACAGGGCTCACAGATCACTTGCGACTAAACCTCCAACAGGGGCTAACCCCAGAGATGTGATTGTCAGGTTTCATTACTATGATAGCAAAGAAGCTCTGTCCTTGGCTACTCGCAACCAATCCCAAATCGAATTCAAGAAATCCAAGATTCAAATATTTAGCGACCTCTCACCTATTACTCTAAATAGAAGGAGAAATCTTCACCTTTTAACCCTGCATCTTCAATCCCACAAAGAAATGTAACGATGGAGTTTCCCCTTTCACCTCTCTGCATCACAAGACGGTATACAATACTCCTTACGTGATATACAGGAGAGCGACCTTTCTACGCAACTTGGGTTTACCACCCCTCCTTGACGAATATCCTCCGCCTCTCCCAACTACTCCCAGACCACTGATGGCTCTGAGTCGCATCTGGACACCGGTGAGACAAAAATCATCCAAGTCAAATTTCACACCCCAGAAGCGCCCTACCTCAAGATTTCCTACTTGAACATCCTTCCCAATGGCTGAGGCTAAATACACCATTTTATTTGACTCCCAGTCACTGTGTTTCTTTTTGAGTGATCAATAACCCATTAGTGGGTTCATATGTCCCCTAACCCAGGGGTTGTGCGGCTTGTTATACTACAGCTGCCCTGATTACAAGGTTGGTTAATAGTTCTTTTTTATTTGTTTTTGGAATCCCGGCAATTTTTTCCCTCCGAAGAGTGGTGGGAGACCTCCCAGTCCCTATGTTCAAGGGTCCTCATGCTCCCCCTCTTGACCCACGGCTCAGACCTGGGCTTCCTGGTGGCACCCAGTCTTCCAGGTTTCTACGTGTTGAATGTTAAATTTTTTTTTTCTTTTGGACTTTTCTTTTTTTTTTTTTTTTCTCATTCATTTTGTTTTTTTTCCTCAGGTTTCCTTTTTCTTTAACCTGAGGCCGCTAATTCTCAGAGAGTCTACTCTACTCAGTCACCTTGCTACCACTGTTACACATGTTCTTAAAATATTTGATATGTATTTCTTTTACGGTATACCATGGAACTCTAACCCTATTGTATGTTGTAAAAAATACTTAATGCTTTTTCTTTTGACTAAGTTGTTATGGCACTGAAATTTTTGACGTATAATGTTAAAGGTTTAAACTCTATTCAAAAAAGATGGTTGGCTTTGAAAGAGTTTAAAGCTTCCAAGGCAGATATAATCCTAGTTCAGGAGACTCATTTCCGCTCTGGGGGATCCCTTAAATTCGCTAGCAAACACTTCCCGACATCTTTTCTGGCCTCTGACCCGTCTGGAAAAGCGGGGGTGGCTACTATTTTGATAAACCGATTCTGTCCTCTACGAGTCACATCTTCTCACTTGGACCCCCAGGGCAGATTTATTATTCTGAACTGCTCATTTCTCACCCATTCCCTCACTATAGTAAATGTCTATGCTCCCAACTCTGGTCAGATTAGCTTCCTATCCTCTCTGTTTGACACTCTAGACACATTTTCCCAACCCTTCATGGTCATTGGAGGGGATTTCAATTTTGACTATGTCTCCTGACAAAGATAGACGCACATTGTTCCCATCAACTTCACCTTCCAAAACTAATCGCCTTTCTAAATCATTCCGTAAACTAATAAGAGCTAAAAATCTACTGGACATTTGGAGGATTAAACATCCCACTCACAAACAATATATGTTTTCTTCGCATTCCCACAAACTCTATTCTAGACTAGATCATTTCTTTATTTCTACACCTCTCTTGACATCAACGGTTTCCTCTGAAATCAACCCAATAACATGGTCAGATCATTCCTCCGTCCATTTAGATATCCACCTTTCCTATACTTCCCCTAAAAATTGTCACTGGAGACTCAATGAGACGTTTCTTCACACCCCTCAACCTAAAGATCTCCTATCTAATGGCTTAATGGAATATTTTCAACTTAATGTAGGTACAGTCTCGGGGCCCTCCACCCTGTGGGAGGCACACAAAGCCTTCTTTCGGGGACATTGTATAGCTATAGGTTCCCGACTAAAAAAAGATGCAGCATTCCAACATTCATCTATCATGTCTAAACTTCAGTCTAAAAATCATTACTAACCTCCCCCATGGTGGTTGGACTCCGGACTGTGGTATCATTACGAAACCAACTTAGATCCCTGACGATGAGCAAAATTGATAAATCTCTTCTTTGGTCCAAGCAGAAATTCTATGAATATTCAAATAAGCCTCATAAAATGTTAGTAAACAAGTTGAAACCCCGTCCTTTTTAATCCTTCCCTGATTTTTTCAGACAAGCTGATGGGACTCCCATTTATTGCCCCCTTACTATGTCTAAACTTTTTGGAGAATTTTATCAACATCTATATAACTGTCTACAGACAGATCCTAACTATAGTTTCAAGCAAGAGAAATTTGATCTTTTTTTTGAACATTTACAACTACCCAAACTTTCACCCGAACATCTCTCATCCCTAAATTCAATAATCACGCCCAAAGAGTTGGAAGAAGTAGTTCTTCCGACCCAGAAATCCCCTGGCCCAGATGGTCTACCTTATTCTTATTATAAAACTTTCCTACCAATTTTAAGTCCCCATATGATTTCTCTATTTGCTTCATTATTCAAAGGGAATACACCACACCAACAATTTCTTCATGCCCATATTTCTGTGATCCCGAAGCCTGGTAAAGATCCCTCCACCCCTGATAATTATAGACCCATTGCATTACTTAATTCAGACTATAAGATTTTCACAAAAATCCTGGCTAATAGATTATCTCATATAATTCCTAGGCTTATACATAAAGACCAGGTGGGCTTTGTACGAGCCAGACACGCAGGGGATAATACGAGACGTACAGTTGACCTCATAGATCTATTAAATAAAACATCCCGACCAGCTCTAGTATTAAGTCTCGATGCACAAAAAGCCTTCGAACGGCTTAGCTGGCCATACCTGTTTGCCACACTCTCTAACTATGGATTTGAATGTCCTTTCATAGCAGCTCTACACGCTCTATATTCATGTCCCTCATCCCAAGTCCAATTAGCTTCTTACTTATCATCATCCTTCTCATTAAGTAACGGAACCAGACAAGGATGCCCTTTATCCCCTCTCCTTTTCATTCTCTGTTTAGAACCCCTAGCAGCAGCCATTTGCATTCACCCTGATATATGGGGAGTTCTGCTATGCCAGAAAGAATATAAGTTGTCCTTGTTTGCAGATGATGTCCTCTTGACTTTGACTAGACCCCATATTTCTCTCCCTAATCTTATAGCTCTATTGAAGGACTTCAGCTCTATATCTGGATATAAAATGAACACAAGTAAAACACAAGCTATGCCTCTACACATTCCACCTTCTGATCTCATCACCCTCGAACAAAACTACTCTTTCCACTGGTGTCCAGACTCCCTCAAATATTTGGGCGTAAACATAACCTCCTTATACTCAACTTTTATATCAAGCTAACTATCCTCCACTCTTTCGGGACATTGACCGGCTCTTGCGTCAATAGGATATTTACCCCATCTCTCTCCTGGGCCACATCAATGTCCTGAAGATGTCTATAATGCCTAGACTCCTTTATTTATTTGATACCCTCCCGATTCCTATTCCCATGTCACAACTTAAAGCCATACAGAGAGCATTTCTTAACTTCATTTGGCACTATAAAGCTCACAGGATCGCAAGCTCAGTAATGTTTGCCCCCAAATCAAGGGGCGGATTGGGAGCCCCAGATATTATTAAATATTATTATGCCGCACATCTTAAAACAATTATCACTTGGTCGTCCAGAATGGCACCCAACGTATGGGCAGAGATTGAAATGAGCATCACTCGGCCGGTACATCCCTGCGCCATGATCTGGGCGGATCTAAATTCATCTATAGGCCAACTTAGAAACATGCCTAGGTCCAATGTTATTCTCTCTTGCCATTTGGAAGAAATGCTCTCCCTTGCTTCCCCATGCCCTCCACTGTTAAATGTGTTGTTCAATCCTGATATCCCTGACAGCTTATCATACAATAAAATGCTTCCTTGGACACAGGCAGGCATTTTTCAGCTTCGACATATTGTACATCCCCTCACCCATACACTACTACCCTTTGAAGATTTGCAAAAAAAATACCAGATCCCTAAACAATTATTTTATTCCTATCTTCAGTTTAGACACTACTTTGCCTCTAAGTCTTCTACTTTGAGCCTAGATAGATCTACCCCTTTTGAACTCCTATGCACTCAAGGCCCCTACCAAACACACCTTATTACTGACATCTATAGGTTTTTACATAACGTGACCCCTATCACCGATACTTCCCATTCTTATATGTAAAAATGGTCCCAGTTAGTAAATCGCTCTCTCTCTCTCCCTCATTGGCAGAAGATTTGGGAGGCTATCTCTAAATCTTCACAATGCGTGGAACAAAAAGAAACGGCTTATAAAATATTATATTTTTGGTATAGAACCCCTGAAATTTTACATAGATACAATCCCAAAACCCCCCGGGTATGTTGGAGGTGCCGTAGAGACACTGGATCACACTTCCACATTTTTTGGGATTGCCCTTTAATACGCCCATTTTGGATGACCGTTCAGACCTTTATACAAGATTTGTTTAGTATCTCTCTCCCACTAGATCCTGTCCACTACTTGTTTGGTCTACTGATCCTTGGTCTCTCTAAATGTGCTCAAAAATTGGCCACCTTTATCCTACTTGCTGCAAAATGGGCTATACCTTTGAGATGGCTTTCACCCTCCCAGCCTTCCCTCTCACAGGTCCTGCAGACCTTAGAACAAATTTGTAGAATGGAACGACTTACCGCAATTGTGCATGATACTCTCCCGCAATTCTCCAAAATCTGGGATCTGTGGGACCATTCGAATCTTAACCCTGGTATTAGTTCTTTACACCCCGCCGATGTACCATTTCTCTGAAACTACCTCTCATTAGAGACTCAGCTAACTGTATGATGGTTTATGTTTAGATTTTTGTTGTATTGGTAGCGATGTGACTGCTTTTCTCAGATATTATATAAGTTGTATACAAAACTTGAATGATTCCGCACATGTTTTTGTTTATATGAAAATCTCTTAATAAAAATTAAAATTAAAAAAAAAAATGGATGACTTCAATGACCACAACTTCCTCCCCCTGTTCATAGACAAATACAGGGAGCTGCCCTGTCTGTGACAGGTCAAACACCCACAATATAATCATAAACAAGAGGCAGGCAGCACTGGAGAAACTGCTGGAGTTGGTGAAGCCGGTGGTCCCCACAACAACCATCCCCTATTTAAAAGCCAAAATTGGTGGCCTGAGTTGCACTTATCTTAGGGAGTGAAAGAAGGTCACGGATTCCCAGAGATCCGGAGCTGCAGCAGATGACATTTATGTCCCCAGACTGTGGTACTATGAGAGACTGCAATTTCTGTCAGACCAGACTGGAGTCAGGGAATCCCTCTCAACCCTTCCTTCCACTCTTCCTTCCACCCCAGCTGAGGCTTCCGATGTCCAACCTGGGACTTCCAGCCAGGAAGAAGGGGAGGAGCCCAGATGGAGTCAGGTATAGCATTCTTCTACACATTTCTGGTCAATAAATAAATGATGTTTACTAGATGTTATTATTGATCACTAATTGCTGATTTCATAAAGTGTTTTACATATCAATAGACAGTAGTTTTGAAAAATACTTGGGACAAGACTGAAAAATGCTGGGCTCAGAATGATAGTCTTTTATATTTGTTAACATTCAATTTACAACAATCGTGTGGTGAAAATTATGTGTGATTGATGAATAAAAAACTAAAATGATGTCCCTTTTTAATACACAGGAAGACCTCAGCCAGGAGGAGGCTGTGGAATGTGGCAGCCAGGAGGAGGCTGTGGAATGTGGCAGCCAGGAGGAGGTGGGGCTAAGTGGCAGCCAGGAGAAGCCTGGGACCAGTAGGAGCCTGACCGAATCGCAGGTTCCTCCCCTCCGCCTTCCATACAAAAGACCGAGGAAGGGGAGTCACGTTCAGGATTCAGCGCTCAGGCTCATTCAGGAGGCTTCTGCATCCCTCAGAGCCACCCCAACTCCTGAAGAGGCCTTTGCCTAAATGGCTGCCACCAAACTGCAGGGCATGCAGGAGAGTCAACGCAAGCTGTGTGAGGACCTTCTGTATAAAGTCCTAACTAAGGGGGTGAGTGGTGAAATCACACCCAATACCCACCTGAGTGAGTTGGCCCATCCCCCTCCTCCTCCTCCTGCTGCCACATCTCCAACACCAGAGCCACAGCGTGGAAGGAAGCATGGAAGGAAGACCAGAGAGTGATGATCCTGGGTTCAGTCTGGTCTGGCAAAAGCTGCAGGCTCTTGTATGACCACAGCCTGGGGACACAGATGTCATCTGCTGCTTTCCGGATCTCTGGGACTTCTGGACCAGACTGCACTCCCTTAGATATGGAATCCTCAGGCCACCAATTTTCCCTGGAAATAATTGATGTTTGCCCTGGGGGTCAAAGGCTTCGCCAATTTATGCTGTTTCTCCAGCGTTGCCTCCCTCTTTGTTTGGTTGCGAGCCCTTAATAAAGGAATTTTTTGTTTCAATTATACTTGCCTATGTGTGTTTTCCTTAAAAAAAAAAGCACTTCATTCTTCTCACATTATAAAGAAGAAGAGAGTGTGCTGTGTTAAACAATTTAAAAAATTGCAGCGTGACGAAAGTGCTGTATCCATTCCGAATGCTAATTTTACCAGACCGAGCTGTTCCGTCTCTGAATTTCTTCTGAGCATGCGTGGCACTTTGTGCGTCGGAACCCACACGGTCGGAATTGACGCGATCAGATTTTGTTGTCAAAAAATTTTATAGCCTGCTCTCAAACTTTGTGTGTCAGAAAATCCGATGGAAAATGTCCGATGGAGCCCACACACGGTCGGAATGTCCGACAACACGCTGCGATCGCACATTTTCCATCGGAAAATCCGACCGTGTGTACGGGGCATTAGCGTAATATTAGGATAAGATTCAGTTGAATTGACAAGGGCACAAATAAGCACAACAGCAACTTCTTGACAGGTTTGGCAAATGCTAAAAATCCGAATGCCATTTTGCTAACTTATAGTATGGGTAAAAGTATTAAAAGTAATGGACACATCATCATTTTTCTAGGTAAATATGTTTCTAAAGGTGCTATTGACATTAAAGTTTCACCACATGTTGCTAATAACCCTTGCAATCCATACATACAAAGAAACCAAAACATAATAAATTATGAAATTATGTGTAATAAAATGGAATGACACAGGGGAAAAGTATTGAACACATGAAGAAAGGAAGGTGCAAAAAGACATGGAAAGCCAAGACACCAGCTGAAATCTATCAGTAATTAGAAAGTAATCCTGCCCCTTGTCAGTGCAAATTAATATCAACTGGTTCAGTTTCAACTGATGAGTTAGTCAAGACCTTCGCAACCTTATTGTGGCAAAACATACTAATGGCATTGGTTACAGATGGATTTCTAAATTTGTTAATCTTCCAGTGAGCACTGTTGGGGCCATAATCTGGAAGTGGAAAGAACATCATTTCACCATAAACCGGCCACAACCAGGTGCTACTCGCAAGATTTCTGACAGAGGAATGAAAATAATTATCAGAAGAGTTGTCCAAGAGCCAAGGACCACTTGTGGAGAGCTTCAAAAAGACCTGGAATTAGCAGGTACAATTATTTTAAAGAAAACAATAAGTAATGCACTCAACTGCCATGGCCTGTATGCATGCAAGATTCCATTGCTGAAAAAAAGCACATTGAGCTCCTTTAAAGTTTGCTGCACAACACTTAGACAAGCCTGTGAAATACTGGGAGAATATAGTCTGTTCAGATGAGACCAAAACTGAACTCTTTGGATGCCATAATACACACAATGTTTGGAGGTCAAATGGCACTGTACATCACCCCAAAAACACCATACCAACAGTGAAGTTTGGAGATGGGAACATCATAGTGTGGGGCTGTTTTTCAGTATACGGTACTGGCAAACTGCATGTCATTAACCACTTGACCACTGGGCACTTAAACCCCCTTAATAACCAGACCAGTTTTCAGCTTTTGGTGCTCTCACATTTTGAATGACAATTACTCAGTCATGCAACACTGTATCTATATGAAATTTTTGCCTTTTTTCACACAAATAGAGCTTTCTTTTGGTGGTATTTAATCACCGCTGGGTTCTTTATTTTTTGCGCTATAAAAGAAAAAAGACCGAAAAATCTGTAAAAAAATGCATTTTCTTCATTTCTGTTATAAAATTTTGCAAAATAGTAATTTTCTTCATATATTTTGTCCAAAATTCCGCTACATATCTTTGGTAAAAATAACCCAAATTGGTGGATATTATTTGGTCTTTGTGAAAGTTATAGAGTCCAAAAGCTATGGTACCAATATCTGAAAATTGATCACACCTGAAGTACTGACAGCCTATCTAATTTCTTGAGACCCTAACATGCCAGAAAAGTACAAATACCCCCCAAATGACCCCTTTTTGGAAAGAAGACATTCCAAGGTATTTAGAAAGATGCATGGTGAGTTTTTTGAAGTTGTAATTTTTTCCCGCAATTCTTTGAAAATCAAGTTTTTTTTAACTTTTTTTTCTTCACAAAATTGTCATATTAGCAGAGTATGGCTGGGTATGGCAGAGTATTGTGGGTTATTGCAGAGTATTGCGGGGTATTGCAGAGTACTGCAGGGTATTGCAGAGTATTGCAGAGTACTGCGGGGTATTGCAGAGTACTGCGGGGTATTGCAGAGTACTGCGGGGTATTGAAGAGTACTGCGGGGTATTGCAGAGTATTGTGGGGTATTGCAGAGTATTGCAGGGTATTGCAGAGTATTGCACAGTATTGTGGGGTATTGCAGAGTATTGCACAGTATTGTAGGGTATTGCACAGTATTGCGGGGTATTGCGGGGTATTGCAGAGTATTGCGGGGTATTGCGGGGTATTGCAGGGTATTGCACAGTATTGCAGGGTATTGCAGAGTAGTGTGGGGTATTGCAGAGTATTGCGGGGTATTGCAGAGTATTGCACAGTATTGTGGGGTATTGCAGAGTATTGTACAGTATTGCGGGGTATTGCACAGTATTGCGGGTTATTGCACAGTATTGCGGGGTATTGCAGAGTATTGCAGAGTATTTCACAGTATTGTGGGGTATTGCAGAGTATTGCACAGTATTGTGGGGTATTGCACAGTATTGTGGGGTATTGCAGAGTATTGCGGGGTATTGTGGGGTATTGCAGAGTATTGCACAGTATTGCGGGGTATTGCACAGTATTGCAGGGTATTGCACAGTATTGCACAGTATTGCGGGGTATTGCGGAGTATTGCAGAGTATTGCAGAGTATTGCAGAGTATTGCGGAGTATTGCGGAGTATTGCGGAGTATTGCGGGGTATTGCAGAGTATTGCGGGGTATTGCAGAATATTGCGGGGTATTGCAGAGTATTGCAGGGTATTGCAGGGTATTGCAGAGTATTTCAGGGTATTGCAGAGTATTGTGGGGCATTGCAGAGTATAAAACAGAAAAGAAGGAGGGCGAACCAACCTAGTGCATTACCACTAATAAACTTTAATGCAGCATAAAAACAGCAGAAATAATACTCACAAATGAGCTTGCAAAACCAGCTTTGAAAAGGGCGCAACAGCGCTGTTTCTGTGAATCGACACACCAGGACCTATTGCCAAGAGGGTCAAACCGGTGCAAACGGCTAACGCATTTTGGGGGAGCACCCCTTTCTTCAGAGCCTGAGCGGGCAATGGTTGGTCTCTCAAGCTTCTCTCTTTATAAATGTGCCTGTATCTGCCACACCCAATTGGTGGCGACGCCCCCCCTCCTCAATAGACATGCATGATTTGAGGTATGTGTGGTCGGCGCCTACATTCCCCCCCCTCCCCACCTGTGGTGGTTGTCCGGAGCGGCTGCGCCCTGTGCTATGTGGTCCATGCTGATAGCACTATAGATCCTTTGGCTCATTATTTAGCAGGCAACATTGAGTGATGCCTGTTATTGTTTTTTATCTGGCTCAAATAGAGATCGCACTCAGAGGGATGGGTCCAGGGAGGGTTAGCCCAAATGGGTGGGTGTTGCCTATGTCTTTTGAGGAGGGGGGGCGTCACCACCAATTGGGTGTGGCAGATACAGGCACATTTATAAAGAGAGAAGTTTGAGAGACCAACCATTGCCCGCTCAGGCTCTGAAGAAAGGGGTGCTCCCCCAAAACGCGTTAGCCGTTTGCACCGGTTTGACCCTCTTGGCAATAGGTCCTGGTGTGTCGATTCACAGAAACAGCACTGTTGCGCCCTTTTCAAAGCTGGTCTTGCAAGCTCGTTTGTGAGTATTATTTCTGCTGTTTTTATGCTGCATTAAAGTTTATTAGTGGTAATGCACTAGGTTGGTGCGCCCTCCTTCTTTTCTGTTTTTTTCTAGCTTGAATACCCATTGTTCAAAGGAGGGCTGCAAGACAGTAGGCATTACCTCTTTAGGCGGTCGCACCACACGTTTGGTTCATGGACACCTGAGCGCAGGAGAGTTTTTTTACTGCATTGCAGAGTATTGCACAGTGTTGTGGGGTATTGCACAGTATTGTGGGGGTATTTCACAGTATTGCACAGTGTTGCAGGGTATTGCAGAGTATTATACAGTATTGTGGGGGTGTTGCAGAGTATTGCACAGTATTCTGGGGCATTGCAGAGTAGTGCAGGGCATTGCAGAGCATTAGGAATGGCTGAGCATGGATGGATGGATGGCTGGATGTCACTGTGCAGCGCTGTGGGCACTACACATCCAGCCCACAGCGCTACTGCCATCCATCCATCCCCCTCTCCGCTCACAGTGTACCGATCAGTACACAGAGGGAGGGAGAGGAACCGGCGTCATGAGATGACGCCTGTTTGTTTACATGTGATCGCTCCGTCATTTGACAGAGCGATCACATGGTAAACGGCCGCGATCAGCGGCCATTTACCGGGATCCGTGATGCGCCGGGTCCTCTGGACCCAGCAGTCACGGATGTGTTCGGGTGCACTCCCCAGGGGGTGCGAGAGAATGGAATTCTGGGAGGACATCATAGTACGCCCTCCCAGAGTTAAGCAACCGCCCTGCAGCCGTCGTTTCGGCTATGGGCCAGTTGTTAAGTGGTTAAAGGAAGGATGAATGTAAAAATGTATCAAGACATTCTTGATAAAAATCTGCTGCCATCTACCAGGATGATGAAGATAAAATGAGGGTGAACATTTCAGCAAGACAATAATCCCAAACACAAAGCCAAGGAAACTCTCAATTGGTTTCAAAGAAAGAAAATAAAGCTGCTAGAATGACCCAGCCAATCACCTGACTTGAATCCAATAGAAAATCTATGGAATGAACTAAAGATCAGAGTTCATAGAAGAGGCCCATGGAACCAAGATCTGAAGACTGTTTGCGTAAAAGAATGGGCCAAAATCACACCTGAGCAATTTATGCGACTAGTTTCTCCATACAGGAGGCGTCTTACCAACAAAGAATTTTGTATGAAGTATTAAATAAATTTCAGTTAGCATGTTCAACACTTTTTTCCTGTGTCATTCCATTTTATTACACATAACTTAATTTCTGAACTTATTTGTTTTGGTTTCTTTGTATATATGGATTGCATGGGTTGTTACCAACATGTGATTAACCACTAAGTCACCGCCCACCGTCATATGACGGCGGGACGAGGCTTCTATTGTTCTGGGCAGACGTCATATGACGTGATCGCCCTCCCGAGCCACTAGGGGGCGCGCTGCGTCGCTCGGGACCCGATGCGCGTGCCCGGCGGCCGCGATGTCCGCCGGGCACCCGCGATTGCTGGGTAACAGAGCTGCTCCTGTCAGAGAGGAGAGGAGACCGATGGTGTGTCCCTTGTACATAGGGACACCGATCGGTCTCCTCCCCTAGTGAGTCCCCTCCTACCACAGTTAGAATCACCTCCCTAGGTCATACATTAACCCCTCGATCGCCCCCTAGTGTTAACCCCTTCCCTGCCAGTCACATTTACACAGTAATCAATGCATTTTTATAGCACGGATCGCTGTATAAATGTGAATGGTCCCAAAAATGTGTCAAAAGTGTCCGATATGTCTGCTGCAATATCGCAGTCACAATAAAAATCGCAGATCGCTGCCATTACTAGTAAAAAAAATAAATAAATGAAAATGCTATAAACCTATCCCCTATTTTGTAGACGCTATAACTTTTGCGCAAACCAATCAATATACGCTTATCGCTATTTTTTTTACCAAAAATATGTAGAAGAATACATATCAGCCTAAACTGAGGAAAAAATTTGTTTAAAAAAAAAAAAAAAAATTGGATATTTATTATAGCAAAAAGTAAAAAATATTGTGTTTTTTCAAAATTGTCCCTCTTCTTTTGTTTATAGCGCAAAAAATAAAAACCACAGAGGTGATCAAATACCACCAAAAGAAAGCTCTATTTGTGGGGAAAAAATGATAAAAATTTCATTAGGGTGCAGTGTAACATGACTGTGCAATTGTCATTCAAAGTGCGACAGTGCTGAAAACTGAAAAATGGCTTGGGCAGGAAGGGGGTGAAAGTGCCCTGTATTGAGGTGGTTAAAATGTGATGTCAATAGCACCTTTAGAAATATATATCTACCTTGAAAAATGGTGACGTGTTTAATACCTATTTTACCTGTTGTATATTTTTTCACACTTTTTTCACTTTTTTTTTTTTAATTCATTATTTTTTTGGGGGGGTTTGGATCTGGTCAGTGCAGAACAGGTTCAAACCCCCTCATGCAGCTTTGTAGCAACAGATCACTTCTAATGCCCCGTACACATGGTCGGACATTGATCGGACATTCCGACAACAAAATCCTAGGATTTTTTCCAACGGATGTTGGCTCAAACTTGTCTTGCATACACACGGTCACACAAAGTTGTCGGAAAATACGATCGTTCTGAACGCGGTGACGTAAAACACGTATGTCGGGACTCTAAACGGGGCAGTAGCCAATAGCTTTCATCTCTTTATTTATTCTGAGCATTCGTGGCACTTTGTGCGTCGGATTTGTGTACACACGATCGGAAATTCCGACAACGGATTTTGTTGTCAGAAAATTTTATAGCCTGCTCTCAAACTTTGTGTGTCGGAAAATCCAATGGAAAATGTGTGATGGAGCCTACACACGGTCGGAATTTCCGACAACAAGGTCCTATCACACATTTTCCGTCGGAAAATCCGTCCGTGTTTACGGGGCATAATAGTGATCTATTGCCAGCTGCAGGAAGACAATAGTAGTAATCTATTGCTGCAGGGAGAGGAGGGACAGGCGTGAAACAGCTTTGGTCCAGCCTCCCTACTCAGAGGAAGTGATGCGATGTCATGAGTGATGTCACATCCCTCACAATGTAAATGATAAAACATCAGAGGCGGAAGAAAAAAATAAATGGAGTGGACAGCACACAAAAAGGAAAATAGTGGGAAAAAAGGAAACCAATCTATTTAACTACTACAAGCAAGTTGAAATAATATTTTTCTTTACTGTTTATAGGGATCCTGAAGGCCTCACAAAAAAATGTAAAAGGTCTGTATACAGCCTCTGAGCCAAAGGTTAGGCACCAGGGCTACAGACAAACACATTTCAGTCTTTGTTACACATAGGGATGAGCCGAACACCCCCCTGTTCGGTTCGCACCAGAACATGCGAACAGGAAAAAAGTTTGTTCGAACACGCAAACACCGTTAAAGTCTATGGGACACGAACATGAATAATCAAAAAAGCTAATTTTAAAGGCTTCTATGCAAGTTATTGTCATAAAAAGTGTTTGGGGACCTGGGTCCTGCCCCAGGGGACATGGATCAATGCAAAAAAAAGTTTTAAAAACGGCCGTTTTTTCAGGAGCAGTGATTTTAATAATGCTTAAAGTCAAACAATAAAAGTGTAATATTCCTTTAAATTTCGTAGCTGGGTGGTGTCTATAGTATGCCTGTAAAGGGGCGCATGTTTCCCGTGTTTAGAACAGTCTGACAGCAAAATGACATTTGAAAGGAAAAAAGCCATTTAAAACTACTCGCGTCTATTGCATTGCCAGTCCGACAATACACATAGAAGTTCATTGATAAAAACGGCATGGGAATTCCCCACAGGGGAACCCCGAACCATAATTTAAAAAAAAATGATGTGGGGGTCCCCCTAAATTCCATACCAGGCCCTTCAGGTCTGGTATGGATATTAAGGGGAACCCCGGCCAAAATTTAAAAAAAAAAATGACGTGGGGGTCCCCCTAAATTCCATACTAGACCCTTCAGCATTTAAATAAAGGAATTGTCAAAAACTGTCTCTTGTCATTTTTAACATTTTTGACAGTTTTTCAGTGAAATGGTAGGGGTACTTGTACTCCCTTACCATTTCACACAGGGGGGGGGCTGGGATCTGGGGGTCCCCTTGTTAAAGGGGGCTTCCAGATTCCGATAAGCCCCCCGCCTGCAGACCCCCACAACCACCGGCAAGGGTTGTGGGGATGAGGCCCTTGTCCTCATCAACATGGGGACAAGGTGTTTTGGGGGGCTGCCCCAAAGCACCCTCCCAATGTTAAGGGCATGTGGCCTGGTACGGTTCAGGAGGGGGGGGCGCTCTCTCGTCCCCCCTCTTTTCCTGCGGCCTGCCAGGTTGCGTGCTTGGATAAGGGTCTGATATGGATTTGTGGGGGGACCCCACGCCGTTTTTTTTTTTTTTTTTTTTGGCGCGGGGTTCCCCTTAAAATCCATACCAGACCTGAAGGGTCTGGTATGGAATTTAGGGGGACCCCCACATCATTTTTTTTTCATTTTGGCCGGGGTTCCCCTTAATATCCATACCAGACCTGAAGGGCCTGGTATGGAATTTAGGGGGACCCCCACGTCATTTTTTTTTAAATTATGGTTCGGGGTTCCTCTGTGGGGAATTCCCATGCCATTTTTATCAATGAACTTCTATGTGTATTGTCGGACTGGCAATGCAATAGCCGCGAGTAGTTTTAAATGGCTTTTTTCCTTTCAAATGTCATTTTGCTGTCAGACTGTTCTAAACACGGGAAACATGCGCCCCTTTACAGGCATACTATAGACACCCCCCAGCTATGAAATTTAAAGGAATATTACACTTTTATTGTTTCACTTTAAGCATTATTAAAATCACTGCTCCTGAAAAAACGGCCGTTTTTAAAACTTTTTTTTGCATTGATCCATGTCCCCTGGGGCAGGACCCAGGTCCCCAAACACTTTTTATGACAATAACTTGCATATAAGCCTTTAAAATGAGCACTTTTGATTTCTGCCATAGACTTTTAAAGGGTGTTCTGCGGCATTCGAATTTTCCGTGAACACCCCAAATTGTTCGCTGTTCGGTGAACTTGCAAACAGCCAATGTTCGAGTCGAACATGAGTTCGACTCGAACTCAAAGCTCATCCCTAGTTACACACCAGTACTGAGTCTTTTACATCCTTTCTTACACCTTCACTAGTGATTGTATTTTACCTTCACAATTCTTTAAAATCATGTAGAATAGAGTTAGTAAATTAAAATATCTGGAGTTTTGAATGTGTTGTTAGGCTTCTTTGTTTAACAATGTTTATTTATTTTCCATTTAATAATTTAATTCCACTTAAGAGACTACATTTTATGAACAATAACATTTTGTACTGCATGTATGTTTTGAACAATGTATAATTTCTTTATTTAAGTAATGATGATATATTTGATTTTTATTTTAGGCGGTTTCAAAATATTACACATAACTACACATTGGCTTCAAAGAGGATTGTTAATATCATTGAGGGGCATTCCCAAGAATCGAGTTAGGGAAAGACAGGGAAAGCTTTGGTAGCAGCTGAGGCATTGTAAAGTACTTTTGGGTGTCCTTGTGCATGCCCTGCATCCCAGGCTCGGGACCCCTGTCATCTAAAGATCGGAGAACTAGTGGCTCGGTTCCAAGTGAGTGCAGCAGAAAAGGTTAAAGAGACCCAAGAGAAGGAAGACAGCTAAGAGAAATGGGAGAGATGAAATTTTATGGAGAATCCGAAACATCCTAAATCATGTTTCTCAAAGTATAACACAAGTTCCTGAGCATTGCATTGTGGGTGCCTAGACATAACTCAGGTCCCTTCAACACCCCTCCTAAACATTACCAATTTTGATTTTTGTTTTGGATAAAACAAAAAAAACAAAAAAGTCTTTGCTTAATGCCCATCCTAGGCAGGCTATATTACATGGTATCTAGCTATCAACCATTACAGCTTGCATAGACTATTGTTTTTAGACAGAAGAACCCTCTCTGAAAGACTTCTGATGAGATAAGAGGATCCAAAAGAAAAAAGGACCCAGAGTCTGCATGTAATGAACCTCTATAGCTGCCATCATGCACAAATTACAAACCATACATAAAAATGCAGATTTTAATATTTTTTCACAAATTAATTATATTATTTTCATTAAGCCAAACACAGTGTTGACTGAGTGACTGATTTTTTTTCAGTCTTTCTAATACCAGGGGTTAGTGCAAGTAGTCCAGTTGTCAAACCTAATTTGAAATCTCAGATCATATATGTATCATACCATATGATGTTCTCATCATTAGGGATGGTTGGAACATAATATTAATATCCATGCTATATACATACAACTAATCAACTAATAGATACAGTTTAGATGTGTGTTTTTTTTTTTTACATTCTCATGGAGTTCTTCAAATGTTTTCTATTTTTCAAGCTTATATTTATTTAAACACTTAAACAATAAAACCTGACAAAGGGTAATGACTTACAAAGTTTGCCATCCTAATATATATATTTTTTTTATTATTAATATAACATTTTGTGTGATTATATGATCCTCTTGTTACAAGATGTATTACATGCAGGGTGCACAAAGTCGTTAAGTTTTGAAATGCACATGCACATGACAATGTAAAATACAATAGCACAAATTTAAATATAACAAAAGCTAATTTGCAACTTAATAGAGGTAATTTGCATATGTATTGTTTGTATTCAAATCCTGACCTTGCATGAAGCTTTTGTTTACGGAAATTAGGAACAGAAGGTCTTAAGAAAAGCTCTTTAATTTAGTCACTGTTTTAAGCAGTTTGCCTTCAAAGAAAACAGTGTAGCCCTTTAAATATAGAGCAAACACAAATGTTTCTTAAAAGGAATAATAAAAATTCATTGTCATGATTCCAACATGTGAAACTGAAAAGAGTAGATTTTATTCTATACTGATTTTTATAAAATCATCTACTTTGTACAATTCTTGATATATTCATGAAATGCTATAAAACTACATAAAGCAAATATATAACACAAACTGCTTGAAAGTTTATTTAGGGTCAAAACCTTTGTTTTAGAGTAGGGAATGTTTTGTTTTTTTTTTTCTTTTTGCTGTGTCTCATTGGGGAGATTTTCCTTCACTCCCCTGTTGTGGATCCATAGCATCAAGTGAGGGAAAGCTCTTCCAAATTTGCTCTTATGCCGCCTACAGATGATCGGAATTTCCGACAACCAAACCGTGGATTTATTTCTGACAGATGTTGGCTGAAACTTGTCTTGCATACACACGGTCGCACAAATGTCGGAAAAAAGGAAGTTCAGTAGTCAGTGCACCACCCTTTGAGCTCCATCTGCTAATCTTGTGTTCATCTTGTGTTAGTAGAAGTTTGGTGAAAGACAATTTGCGCTTTTCAGCCTCGTGCTTTTCAGTTCATTACTGCCCTTCAGTTTGTGTTTGTGGGTTCGTATCTGTTTTTTAGTGCATTCTTTTATAGTTCGCTTCTGTTTTTCAGTGCGTTCTTGTCCGCTCGTTTCTGATTTTCAAGTCACTCTTCTCAGGCCTTTCTGATTTTCAGTGTCCTGCATCCGGTTTTGAATGTTGATAACTCAGACAGTCCACACCAGAAGACTAGAAGACATAACTAACACCTTGTCCGACTCGAGGCCTCTAGTAGCAAGATGTGTTCCTCCTCTCCTGACACAGTGAGTTCCCTACTGGGGTGTTAGGAGACGAGGTGGAAAATAAAGCCATCAGACATTTATAGGTCCGAGACGGATTAGTAATCGCCTCTTTAAACCCCTCGGGTCGCACAAGGTCTTCCTAAAGACTGTCTTTACCTTGGTGAACATTATTGAACTAGAATTTATATACTTATTCTGTACAATGACTCCATTTTCCAGCTGATATCTTGAATGTAATGGTATTACTTGTTATCCTTTTGAAAAACCAATAAAAAAAACTTTAAAACTGATTTTCAGTGTGTTCCATTAGTTTGTTCTGAACAGCTGACCATTTTCTAGCCATGTTGCGGGTACATACTCATCGTAGAGTTCGTACTATGCAGGGGCTGGGTGTTGGGGTTCTTACTTTTGACCCAAGCCCAGTCCATGAACAGGGTGGGGAGGAGTTCATGGACGAAGAATTGGTTGCTCCAATGTGACCAATTCTCTCATATGCCTTTGTTGTGGGAGATCTGTGAGAATAATCCTGATGATTTCAGGAATTATCTCCGGATGACGGACCCGTTTTTCTGTGTCTGTTGGCTTTGCTGTCCCCTTATATTAAGAAGCAGGACACCTGCATGCGACAAGCCATCGCTCCAGAAAAAAGGCTAGTCGCCACCGTGCAGTACTTGGCGATGGGGAGAAGTCTGCAGGACATCAAGTTCTCGACAGGCATCTCCCCCCAGGCTCTGGAGATCATTATTCCAGAGACGTGTTCTGTCATCATACAGGTCCTGCAGAAGGACTATATTAAGGTAAGTTTTCTCCTTTAACATCACATTCTATGTATGTAATGTTTGCTAATGTATTGTATTTCTTTCATCATTCCCTAATTACCATGATTGTAATATGCTGTGAATGTCCTCTTTGTCCTCATGCATGCTGAAAGTTTTTAATGCTCCTTTTTTGTCCTTCATGCATATTTGTCTTCACTAACCTCCCCAGCATTCTATGCTGGGCCCATACACACCTAGCCTAGTCACTTAAAAATGTATTTTTTCAGCTCCATTGTACTGCTTTACCCTAAACACCCCCTAAAATGTGTTTAAATGTTATTTTTGTCCTTAAATTCAGGCAGAGTGCTAGAGGCTTTTTTTTGGGGTCCCAAACTAATTTGGAATCCCCCCCAACCCCTAAGTCAACCGATACCAATCCTCTATCTGCTGACTTTGCCGATCCCATACACACTATACCTACCTCTTTTGTGTTCATATTTATGGATGAATTCACCAAAGCACGTAGTGCAAGGGCCTGTCTGAATACTTTCAAATGCTACTGTTTAACCACTTCAGGATTTACCCCCTTCCTGACCAGAGCACTTTTTACAATTTGGCACTGCGTTGCTTTAACTGCTAATTGCGCGGTCATGCAATGCTGTAACCAAACGAAATTTGCGTCCTTTTCTTCCCACAAATAGAGCTTTCTTTTGATGGTATTTGATCACCTCTGCCGTTTTTATTTTTTGCGCTATACACGGAAAAAGACCGAAAATTTTGAAAAAAAATGATATTTTCTACTTTTTGTTCTAAAAAAAATCCAATAAACTCAATTTTAGTCATACATTTAGGCCAAAATGTATTTGGCCACATGTCTTTGGTAAAAAAAATGTCAATAAGTGTATATTTATTGGTTTGCGCAAAAGTTATAGCGCCTACAATCTAGGGTACATTTTCTGGAATTTACACAGCCTTTAATTTATGACTGCCTATGTCGTTTCTTGAGGTGCTAAAATGGCAGGGCAGTACAAAACCCCCACAAATGACCCCATTTTGGAAAGTAGACACCCCAAGGAAATTGCTGAGAGGCATGTTGAGCCCATTGAATATTCATTTTTTTTGTCCCAAGTGATTGAATAATGACAAAAAAAAAAAAAAAAATTACAAAAAGTTGTCACTAAATGATATATTGCTCACACAGGCCATGGGCATATGTGGAATTGCACCCCAAAATACATTTAGCTGCTTCTCCTGAGTATGGGGATACCACATGTGTGGGACTTTTTGGGAGCCTAGCCGCATACGGGGCCCCGAAAACCAATCACTGCCTTCAGAATTTCTAAGGGCGTACATTTTTGATTTTACTCCTCACTACCTATCACAGTTTTGAAGGCCATAAAATGCCCAGATGGCACAACCCCCCCCCCAAATGACCCCATTTTGGAAAGTAGACACCCCAAGCTATTTGCTGAGAGGCATGTTGAGTCCATGGAATATTTTATATTTTGACACAAGTTGCGGGAAAGTGACAATTTATTATTTTTTTTTTTGCACAAAGTAGTCACTAAATGATATATTGCTCACACAGGTCATGGGCATATGTGGAATTGCACCCCAAAATACATTCTGCTGCTTCTCTTGAGTACGGGGATACCACATGTGTGGGACTTTTTAGGAGCCTAGCCGCGTACGGGACCCCGAAAACCAATCACCGCCTTCAGGATTTCTAAGGGTGTACATTTTTGATTTCACTCTTCACTGCCTATCACAGTTTCGGAGGTCATGGAATGCCCAGGTGGCACAAACCCCCCCCCCAAATGACCCCATTTTGGAAAGTAGACACCCCAAGCTATTTGCTGAGAGGCATGGTGAGTATTTTGCAGCTCTCATTTGTTTTTGAAAATGAAGAAAGACAAAAAAAAATTTTTTTTTTCTTTTTTTAATTTTCAAAGCTTTGTGACAAAAAGTGAGGTCTGCAAAATACTCACTATACCGCTCAGCAAATAGCTTTGGGTGTCTACTTTCCAAAATGGGGTCATTTGGGGGGGGGTTTGTGCCACCTGGGCATTCCATGGCCTCCGAGACTGTGATAGGCAGTGAAGAGTGAAATCAAAAATTTACGCCCTTAGAAAGCCTGAAGGTGGTGCTTGGTTTTCGGGGTCCCATACGCGGCTAGGCTCCCAAAAAGTCTCACACATGTGGTATCCCCGTACTCAGGAGAAGCAACAGAATGTATTTTGGGGTGTAATTTCACATATTTCCATGGCATGTTTGAGCAATATATAATTTAGTGACAACTTTGTGCAAAAAAAAAAAAAAAAAATTTGTCTCTTTCCCGCAACTTGTGTCACAATATAAAATATTCCATGGACTCGACATGCCTCTCAGCAAATAGCTTGGGGTGTCTACTTTCCAAAATGGGGTCATTTGGGGGGGTTTGAACTGTCCTGGCATTTTATGCACAACATTTAGAAGCTTATGTCACACATCACCCACTCTTCTAACCACTTGAAGACAAAGCCCTTTCTGACACTTTTTGATTACATGAAAAAATTATTTTTTTTTGCAAGAAAATTACTTTGAACCCCCACACATTATATATTTTTTTAAAGCAAATGCCCTACAGATTAAAATGGTGGGTGTTTAATTTTTTTTTTTCACACAGTATTTGCGCAGCGATTTTTCAAACGCATTTTTTGGGGAAAAAACACACTTTTTTACATTTTAATGCACTAAAACACACTATATTGCCCAAATGTTTGATGAAATAAAAAAGATGATCTTAGGCCGAGTACATGGATACCAAACATGACATGCTTTACAATTGCGCACAAACGTGCAGTGGCAACAAAATAAATACATTTTTAAAAGCCTTTACAGGTTACCACTTTAGATTTACAGAGGAGGTCTACTGCTAAAATTAATGCCCTCGATCTGACCGTCGCGGTGATACCTCACATGCATGGTGCAATTGCTGTTTACATTTGACGCCAGACCGACGCTTGCGTTTGCCTTAGCGCGAGAGCAGGGGGGACAGGGGTGCTTTTCTTTTTTTTTTTTTTTTTTTCTTTATTATTTTTTTTCTTTTTTATCTTATTTTAAAACTGTTCCTTTCATTTTTTTTTTTTTAATCATTTTTACTGTTATCTCAGGGAATGTAAATATCCCCTATGATAGCAATAGGTAGTGACAGGTACTCTTTTTTGAAAAAATTGGGGTCTATTAGACCCTAGATTTCTCCTCTGCCCTCAAAGCATCTGACCACACCAAGATCGGTGTGATAAAATGCTTCCCCAATTTCCCAATGGCGCTATTTACATCCGGCGAAATCTAAGTCATAAAATGCTCGTAGCTTCTGGTTTCTTAGGCCATAGAGATGTTTGGAGCCACTCTGGTCTCTGATCAGCTCTATGGTCAGCTGGCTGAATCACCGGCTGCATTCTCAGGTTCCCTGTTGAGACAGGAGAGCCAGAGAAAAACACGGAAGACGATGGGGGGGGCATTCTCTCCCACTGCTTGTAAAAGCAGTCTAGAGGCTAATTAGCCGCTAGGATTGCTTTTACATGAAAGCCGACCGCTGGCTGAAAAGAATGATACCAAGATGATACCTAAACCTGCAGGCATCATTCTGGTATAACCACTCAAAGTCGTGAATGCTGTACCTGAAGACAAAAAAATGGTTAACAATAAAGCACAGTAAACGGTAAAGTATAAAAAATTGCATACCTGAAAAGCAAACATGATAAAACATAATAACATAAAACATTGCAGAATAGAATACAGTAAAAAAGAGCAGAACAATAGAGAGAATAGAGAGAGAGAGAGAGAATAGAGAGAGAACAATAAAACAACAACTATTATTTTTTATTTTATATTTTTGTTTGTGTTTTTTTTTTTTTTTTTTTTACACTTTTTTTGTAACTGTAACTTTTATAACTGTAACCGGTTCCAGGTTCGGGTCTCTCAAAATGCGATGGCATCTTGGGAGACCCTGTGAAAGTGTGTCCTAGTCTGTGCAATGCTGTACCCTACGCTAATACTCAGCTAGTGAATGGTAGCGTTCAAAACATTCACCAATGCAAAGACCAGGATTGTCAGGACAGGAGGGACAATAATAGCGGGTGTCACGCCTATATCCGCGCTTGCTGCAGACACAACATCTTTTTTGGGGGGGTTCGTTGGGTAGGGGTACTCGGGAGGACATAAAGAAAATGCCTCTCATGCAGCCGACTGCATTTGGTTGGGGATGTGAATGGGGGAAGTACGGGCGCTGCAGAAGTGGTGGGTTCCCAATTAGGATTGGCGAATGCAGCAGGAAGGGCATTATGGGCACGACGGGCCTGTGTTTGTCTTCTTGGTGGCAGCGGGACACTATTTGTGCTTGCCACCTCACCAGCTTGAACTGCACTTATGGGACTCGCCACGTCACCAAGTGTTACTGCAGTGCTGGTTTGACTATGACCAGGGTGTACTAGGCCGCTGGCGCTTGCCAGTTCACCAAAACGCTACCAAAAAAACTGTTAGCGATCGCAGGGATCAGGCCTGACTCTGCGAACGCTGCAGTTATGCGTTTAGTGTTTTGTAAGTGACAGTGATCGATCGATACTGCACTTGGGTGGGCTGGGCCGGGCGGAGGGGCAAAACGCAGGTGCTAGCAGGTATCTGGGCTGATCCCACTAACACTGCGTTTTTGGGAACCCTAAACTGCTGGGGACGCCAGTATAGATCTGATCGGATCAGATCAGATATTGATCAGTTCAGATACTATACCACTAAGGAAGGTGTACAGTGCGTGCGTGGGTGTTAGTGCTACTGGCACTAACCTGACGCTGCCTGGGGCTGGTGCTTGCCAGTTCACCAAAACGCTACCAAAAAAACTGTTAGCGATCGCAGGGATCAGGCCTGACTCTGCGAACGCTGCAGTTATGCGTTTAGTGTTTTGTAAGTGACAGTGATCGATCGATACTGCACTTGGGTGAGCTGGGCTGGGCCGGGCGGAGGGGCAAAACGCAGGTGCTAGCAGGTATCTGGGCTGATCCCGCTAACACTGCGTTTTTGGGAATCCTAAACTGCTGGGGACGCTAGTATAGATCTGATCGGATCAGATATTGATGCGTTCAGATACTATACCACTAAGGGAGGTGTACGGTGCGTGGGTGTTAGCGCTACTGGCACTAACCTGACGCTGCCTGGGGCTGGTGCTTGCCATTTCACCAAAACGCTACCAAAAAAACTGTTAGCGATCGCAGGGATCAGGCCTGACTCTGCGAACGCTGCAGTTATGCGTTTAGTGTTTTGTAAGTGACAGTGATCGATCGATACTGCACTTGGGTGGGCTGGGCCGAGCCGGGCGGAGGGGCAAAATGCAGGTGCTAGCAGGTATCTGGGCTGATCCCGCTAACACTGTGTTTTTGGGAACCCTAAACTGCTGGGGACGCTAGTATAGATCTGATCGGATCAGATATTGATCCGTACAGATACTATACCACTAAGGGAGGCGTATGCTGCGTGCGTGGGTGTTAGCAGTACTGGCACTAATCTGACGCTGCCTGGGGCGCGGCATATCACCGCCGGGCGATCAGGGGGCTAAATCTTTATTCGGTAATAAACGGCGGGTGCCCTGACACTATAAAAAATAAACGAACTAACCAGCGTCACCCGTAACGGTTATACAGTGATCAGTGGTGAAAGGGTTAACTAGGGGGCAATCAAGGGGTTAAAACATTTATTAGGTAGTATATGGGGGTCCCTGTCGCTATAAAACGCTGATGGCGAACCTAAATATTTACCTCACTAACTAGCGTCACCAGCGACACTAATACAGCGATCAGAAAAATGATCGCTTAGCGACACTGGTGACGGGGGGTGATCAAGGGGTTAAAACTTTATTAGGGGGGTTAGGGGGGTATCCTAGACCTAAAGGGGGCCTAACACTCACTGTCCTAACACTGTAACTGTCACAAACTGACACCAATACAGTAATCAGAAAAAAAAAAAAACCTGCTTGGTGTCAGTTTGTGACAGGGGGGGTGATTGGGGGGGGGGATCGGGGGCGATCGGGGGGGGGATCGGGGTGTTTTGTGTGCCTGGCATGTTCTACTGTGTGTGTGTGTGTTGTGCACTCACATTGCAGTCTTCTCTCCTCGGCCCGGAACGGAAAATACCGAGCCGAGGAGAGATGACATCATTTCCTCTGCCTCTGTGTACAATACAGAGGCAGGGAAATGATCCCATTGGCTGGGAGCGATCGCGAGGGGGGGCCACGAATGGATGGCCTCCCCCTCACCACCGATCGCCGGGGGAGATTTGCCGACCGCCGCAGGCACCGGGGGGGGTCCGATTGGACCCCCCACCCGCGGGCAGGCAAGGACGTACCTGTAAGTCCTTTTGCCTGCCCGTGCCGCTCTGTCGACGTATATAGTCGTGCGGCGGTCGGCAAGTGGTTAAAGTTTTTTTCTCCTATTATCTTGATAGGTAATTGCAGAATGTAAAATTGTGCTTCAATTTGTACAGTGTGTATTTATATTTTTGTATTATGGCACTTCTTACCTGTCCAGTGGGCTGCCAATAGTGTAAGTAAGGAGGGGCTGGCCAAAGTAGTACACATTATGTATGGTTCCAGCTCTCAATAAAGTGGAGAGGGCTAGCTTTCCTAAACATCCCCCCCTAAAAATGTTTACAATGGGCCATCAGAGGGGTGAGGAATCTGATAAGTGGACCTTATATTTTTGTCTTTAAATACTCCTTAAAATAAATGTTATACTGATGTTGGCCAAGAATGTTTGTGTCTAATCTGCTTGCAATGTTATGTGCAAAAGTACTAATTTTTTGTTTTATTGTTTGACTCCACAATTTCCTTCAATGCCACAGGAATGGCAGACTGTGGCTTCCCAATTTGCCCAGCAGTGGGACTTTCCCAACTGCAGAGGGGCAATTGATGGGAAACACGTTCACATTGTGCCACCCCCCAACTCGAAGTCATACTATAACAACTATAAGGGGTTTAATAGTATAGTGATGTTGGCGGTGGTGTCAGCGACATACAAGTTTTTGTATGTGGACGTGGGGAAGAATGGCCGGATGTTGGATGGTGGAGTCATCGCCCAGACCGAGTTCTACAGATGGCTCCAGAGTGGTGGCTTGGGATTGACATCTGCGGAAGACCATGTGGCTGGTCTACCATTTGTCTTTGTCACTGATGAAGCATTTGGGCTTGGTGAACACCTGATGCGGCCATTCCCCATGAGGACCCTCACCCCGGACCAGAGGGTTTTCAACTATCGGCTGGCCAGAGCCAGAAGAGTGGTGGAGAATGCTTTCCGCATAATGGCCAGCCAGTTACACCTATTCCTGATGCCAATACACATGGCGGAATATAAACTAAGCCATATAGTACTTGCATGCTGCATTATGCACAACTTTCTAAAGAGAAATGCTTTGAACTATGTGGCCTCAGCTGGGCTTGAGGCCGGATTGCCAGATCAGTCAACCCTGATGGCACTTGAAGCTGGCCGTCCTGGCTTGCCACCCCAAAGCGCCCACGAAGTCCATCAAAAATATCTGGAATACTTTGCGGGTAGGGGGGCCATTGATATGCCAGCAAATGTTTGAGAAACATTTTTAAAATAAATTTTTATTTTAAACTGAAATAATATTTCATTTGATTTAATGCTTGTGTTTCTTTTAGCTGTCTCCTAGGTTCTCCAATGGGCTTTTCTTTTTGCCCATTTTCTTTAACAGTGCAAACGTAATTTATTTGATACACGAGGTGACAATCTCTTCTTCAGATAACTATTATGTTGTGGGTCTGCTACACACACATTTTTGTTGTTAATGTATGTAATGCATTAATGATAAAAAAAAGCACATCCTTTTCGGCACCATGAATTAATTGTTTTGAGTCCCGAAAATGGCCTGATTGGAGCAAATTTTAGAGCACTGTGGGGGTTATTTACTAAAGGCAAATCCACTTAGCAGTACAAGTGCACTGCAAAAGTGCATTTGAAAGTGCACTGAAACTGCACTGAAAGTGCACTTGCACAGAGTTCCCCTTAATATCCATACCAGACCTAAAGGGCCCGGTAATGGAATTTTGGGGGACCTCACCGCATTTTATTTTTTATTTTTCAATGACTTTCAATGACTTTTATGTGTATTGTCGGGACCGACTATTCATTAATAGCCGACACTAGCTCTAGCATTTTTAGATGACTTTTTTTCCTTTAGAAATGTTTTTTTGCTCTCAGACTGTTATAAACATGGGAAACATGCGCTAATTTACAGGCATACTATAGACACCCCCCAGGTATGAAATTTAAAGGAACATTTCACTTTTATTGTTTCACTTTAAGCTTTATTAAAATCACTAGTCCCGAAAAAACGGGTGATTTTTAAAACTTTTTTTTGCATTGATACATGTCACTTGCACTTGTGAAATGAGATTCTTCTTCCACAACATCCACATCAACTAAAATTAAAAAACACACCATGTATTATAAATATGCAGGCATCAATCTATTACCTGAAGCAGTGGTCTCAGATACTGACCTGTTGTGGTCACTATTTTGCCCACTTCATAAACCTCTCCTTCCTCCACATCCTCAGATTGTGGTGTGCTGAGTTCCTGGTGTCCTCAGATGTCCCGAGTCTTTTCTCCACTATGTGAATAAAAAAAAAGGTATACTTAGCACACAGATATTTGTGGCCAGAAATATGAATATGAAACATTGCTTGAAGTGTCGTACAATTGTCATGGAGACACCCCTAGTATCCACTGGAGCACCTGTGTGGGACACCCTAAAAAGTTTGTTCTGGTGTCCCACACTAGTGCATCTGTGTCCAGATGTGTAAACAGCTGCTGAGTGTCCTCTCCTTACACTGAATCAAGTTTGCATTTCATTCTAGTAACAAACCCATCTAGACAACAAACATATTTTAATACAAATAGGCATGAACAAATATAGTTAACCTGCATGTGCCAAAAACATCGTATTAGTGAGCGAACTAACAATGTGTACTACGGAAGATCTAATGAACAATGTTTACTTTGAACAATTACCATGTCCACAAACCTGAAACTTGCCATTTTAAACTGTACAACAGTAAAGAAAAGCACATGTACCAGCACAAAAGTAATAATAATAATAGGAACACATGACAAAATACTTTTTTGCAGCACTCTCTTGATTCTTCTGTACTGATCCTGCTCCCTCAATCTGAGGTCTGACCACTGTTTCCTCAGTTGATCCTTGGATCGCCGTACCCCAAAATTCTTCTGCAGACTTTTCACAGCTTTAGCCATGATCTTGGCCTTTCTGACATTTGGGTTTGGGTAAGGTCCATGCTTCCCATCATAGTCGGCCCTTTTCAAGATGTCCACCGTCTCCACCATCTCACCAAAGGACATATTTGAGGCCTTAAATCTCCTCCGGGATTGGGACATTTGTGGCTCCAGGCTTTCATCATTCTCCTCGTTGCTGCTGTCTGCATGCACTTGCTCTTTCTCTGCCATGTGCTCTCCCACTGCACCGAAAGAGAAGGGGTGGGGAATATACTAGAAAGAAGGTCAGGGGCGGGCGGAGTTTCACGCATGCACAGTGTATATAAAGCGTAACACGCGTGCGTCGTACGTACGATCTGTGAGAGGAGGACGGAATATCGAAAGCACTAATCGTGCTAGCGAAGGTACAATTTTAACTTGGAGCATTAGTGGCCTATACTGCTTCTAGATTGAGGCCTATATTGAGACAAGATTATGAGAATTTAGCCTGTCAATAGGGTTTGTTTTGTGTTGTGTCTTGCAGATAAAATGGATAGATTCAGCGATCACGACTTCCTCACTAGCTTCATTGATAAATACAGGGAGCTGCCCTGTCTGTGGCAGGTGAAACACCCTTTTTATAATAATAAAATAAAGAGGGAGGCAGTGCTGGATCAATTGCTGGAATTGGTGAAGCCGATGATTCCTACGGCAACCATCCCCTATTTGAAGTGCAAAATTGGTGGCCTGAGGAGCACATATAATAGGGAGTGCAAAATGGTTCAGGATTCCATGAGATCAGGAGCAGCAGCAGATGACATTTATGTCCCCAGGCTCTGGTACTATGACAGACTGTGTTTTTTTTGTCAGACCAGAATGAAATCAGGCCATCACTCTCAACCCTTCCTTCCACTCTTCCTTCCACTCTTCCTTCCACATCAGATGAGGCTTCTAAAGTCTAACCTGGGCCTTCCACCCAGGAAGAAGATGTGGAGGAGCCCAGCTTGAGTCAGGTATAGTGTTGTTCAACATATTTCTGGTCAAAAAATGAATGATGTTAACTAGATGCTATTATTGATCACTAATTTCTGATTTAACAAAGTGGTTTACATATCAATAAACAATAGTAGCCAAAAATGATTGGGACAAGAATGAAAAATGCTGGGGTCAGAATGATAGTCTTTTCTATTTGTCAACATTCAATTTGCAACAGTCATGAGCTCAAGATTGTGTGATTGATGACCAAAAAAACTAAAACTATGTCCCATTTTCATACACAGGAAAGTCTCAGCCAGGAGGAGGTCGTGGAAAGTCTCAGCCAAGAGGAGGCCCTTGAAAGTCTCAGCCAGGAGGAGGTGGGGGTAAGTGGCAGCCAAGAGGTGGCCGTGCCCATAGCCTGGCCAAATCCCAGGTTCCTCCCCTCCGCCTTCCAACAAAAAGTCTTAGGAAGGGGAGGAACGGGGAGGAGTCAGCACTTTCTTTGATTTGGGAGGCTACTGCAGCCCTCAGAACCACCCCCAATATTCAAGAGGCCTATGCCTGCATGGCATGGTTATTCTAAGTCCATCATAGAAAGAGGGCTATCTATAGCCCAAAGGACACCCCGCATAAATTTACTTACTGACAAACCTTCTACAATCCGAAGATCCAGGAATACTGTGTCTATCCCCACTTTTTCAACGACCTTTAGCTTGGAATTTCATAAAATTAAAAAAATTGTCACTAAACATCTTCCTATTTTAACCCATGATCCCATTTATTCCAAGATTTTGAATAAGGGGGTTCATGCAGTTTCCAAAAAAGCTCCTTCTTTAGCCAGTATCCTGTCACCTAGTTTTTTCTCAAGTAGAATAAACAACAGAAATTGGTTATCCTTTCAAGGCACTTTTAAGTGTGGTGGCAGAGGCTGCTCGTATTGCTCATTTATTAAAGAAGGTGATTCGTGATTTCATCAATTGCAACACACGATATGTTGTATATGTCATTACATGCACCACCTGTTCAATTCAGTATGTAGGCAGAACAATACGGAGACTAATAGATCACCTATATGACCATCTTTATGACATACAAAAGGACCATGCTACAAATGTCGCTAGACATTGGAACAGTGTTCACCATAAAGACATCCCCAGTTTAGTGATTCAAGGTGTTGACAAAGTTGTAAAACCTCCCAGGGGTGGGGATAAATTTAACCTTCTGTGTAAGAGAGAAGTTCGGTGGATCTTCTTTTTAAACACAAGATGCCCTTCAGGACTTAACTTTGAATGGGACGTTTCCCATTTTTACCGACAATAGGCTTATCATTTAGTTTGATAATGTCTTGTGTCTGTTTGTTCCTGCTCCCTTTTTCACTTTTTCACTTTTTGATTTTCACCATGGTATAATGCTATATTAATTTAGTCCTTAATATCCCTACTGGATAGCAGTTACTTAACCATTATTCATATTATCATAAAAAATATTTTTCTTTCTTTCTTTGTTCCAGTACTGGTAAAACAATTTTAATTATAACATTGTCCTGTTTTGGTTTACCTGGTTAGTCCACCATAGTCTATACTGTCCGCAGCAAGCTAGCACACAGTTATACAGAGGCATATGAGCACGGTTTTTTATGTAACACTAGCAGGGTAAATCTATTATTATGCTTATAGCCTCCCTTTTTTTAGTTATGGTTCACTTTTTTGTGCTCAGCATGGTTCATACCGTTTGAGCGATCATTTCTTCTTTTTATGCTCAGTGTGGGGCACACTAATGCATTTTCTGCAGCATCATAAGTGAGACTACAGGTCAGTTAGCCATTCCTTGCTCCTTTTCACTCTGTTGAGCCTAGTTTAATAGTTTATTGCTCCCAATGATGTTAGTCACATAGATTTTACCTCAGGATTTCACAACGGGGAGTCTCATATACATTTTCTGTTCAATCTCAGCTGTCTGGTTATTTTCAACGTTATATCTAGCGCTGCTTATATTGTTAACAGCAGGCTAGGTTACAGTTACCGGGAGTTTGTACATTTTCTGTTATAGGCATACCCTTGTTAGTCAGCCAAAAACCTTTTTTTTTTCCAAAATTATATACATCAATGTATTTTATGTCTTCCTACAGCACCAGAAGTGAGACTCTATTGCTACAATCTTTTCCCATTAACATTTTTTCACTCCTCAGTGTTCAGTCCAACCAATGTCGTCTAGGTAACCTTATCAAATTATTCTACATTGGTATAGGACACACCAATGCAGTTTATATCCTTTGTAGCATCAGTAGTGAGACTCTGGTGTCTCAGTTTTTCTGTCATCGTTTTTCTTTATTACTGCTCATTTTGTGGTGTTTAGTGTAATCGTTGCCCGCAGCAGCAATGGCTACATTGTCATCACTTCAGAGTGTTTCAACAGTACGGGCCATACATTCTATTGATTTAGTTGTGTTTCTTTTTGCTACTTAAACAAACAATGTAGCTCATTGAGACTGGAATTTTCCCAACCATTCATTGACAGGTTCTAGTTTTCACTAACATTGCCTGGGTTTTCATTCAATACTTGTTTCCACTTTTTTGTGATGTCCAGTGCTATTTATATCTCTTATTTTTCAGTGTTTAATTTAATTCAATTTTTGCTTTATTTTTTGTACAGAGACGCTTTTCTATATGCAGCGGTGCTAGTCTGCATGGATAGGAGTCAATACTCTGTTCCATTATATTTTTCTCCTATCAATGGGGTAGGGACTTTTCTTCTGTGAGTCACTTTAACCTTAACTTTTCTATTTTGAACATTTACCTAGTCTTAGAGCTATGGGACCGGCTTCCTGTACATCAGTTATGGACTTTAGTATTCACTTTAATTTATTCTTGTGTATCCTTTGTTTTTGAAACGAGTAAAAAATAAGTTTTTCTTTTGCTATTTTTCTACAGCCAGTCACAAGTAACGATGTACTTTGATAATTGAAATTACAGATAGGAATGGCCACTGTTCAATTTTGACTTTCATCTGTATATGTATTCTGATGCACTTTTTGTCTCTTTTCAGACATTCGGCTCATCATTTTCTTATATAGTAGACATTCCATCCTATGTTGGGTTTTTCTTATTGCCATTTCTGATATATTCTTACCATGGATCCATTCATATGGCTGTTCTCATCTATATACTACACCAATGTTTACATCAATATTTGGGACAGTTGTATTAATATATATACTTTTTGTATCTGTTGATTTGTCTCCAATGTTTAGGTGGGTCACATGGTTACGAATTCAATTTCAATCATACAGCATGTGTGTTCATTTAATTGCCTGTTAATGAGCATGGGAGGTTACACCCTGTCCCTCCCTTCCTCTTTTTCCTTTATATGCACTTGTGTTTGTTTGATCAAACCTAGCTATGAGTAAGCATCTTTGAATATGAAACGCGTTAGCTATTTTATGCCTGCTGTGTCCACCTTTTGTTTTGTTTGCCATTTTGGATTTTAAACGCAATTTTCCAATAAAGATGTTTTTGCATGGAGTGCGGCAGTCCAGGACTCTTTTCTTCTCGCAGACTTGAGCACAGCCAGCACCCAGCATTGTGCGGTAGGACGGGAGTTATCTAAGGGATTACAGAGGCTTATTAGAGTGGCCTTTCTCTCGCCCCTGCATGGCTGCCAGCAAGATGCAGTAAATGGAGGTGGACCAACGCCTCATTTGTGAGGAAGTGACCTATCAGGCCCTAAATAGGGAGTTGAGGGGTGAACTCACAAGCAAAAGCCATGTTTGTGAGTTCGTCCATCCTCCTCCACCTCCTGCCACAACTCCAAAACCAGAGCTACAGCCCGGAAGCAAGCGTGGAAGCAAGCGTGGAAGGAAGACAAGAGAGTGATGGTCTGGGTTCAGTCTGGTCTGACAAAAGACGCAGGCTGTTGTAAGACCACAGCCTAGGGACATATATGTCACCTGCTGCTGCTCCTGATCTCTCAGAATCCTGGACCGGATTGTGCCCCCTATTAAATGGACTCCTCAGGATACCAGTTTTGCCTGTCAAATTGATGTGTGCCCTGGGGTACAAAGGCTTCACCAATTTCACTAGTTTATCCAGTGTTTCCTTCCTCTTTATTTTGTTATGACCCCTAATAAATGTCTATTTTTTTTATCACAAATACTTGGCTATGTGTTTTAGTTAAAAAAGGACAGTTTGTTAGTAGGCTGGTACATTTCAAAAATACAATGTCAAATTAATAAGGGATAACAACACCAATCAATCTCCGTAAGGCTAAAAATGACAAGATAATAATGGTGTTGTGGTAACCTGACACACAAAACGAAAAAAAAAATATTATGGAGATCACTAGAAAAAAATAAATCATGAGATCTTGATAAAAAAAAAAAGTAGATCACTAGAAAAAAAAAATATAAACATTATTCTGGAGATCTGTAAAAAAAATAAAGATTATTCAGGAGATCATGAGAAATAATAAAGAAATCAGTTTGTCAGAACTCTGTGTGAATATCAGCAGCAAAACAATTTCATTATTCTAGCATTATAAAGAAGAAGAAAATGCGCTGCATTAAAAGACTTAAAAATTTGCAGCTTAACGAACGTCTCATACTTGATTCAGAGCAATAAACGGATTTTGTTGTCGGAAAATTTAAGATCCAGCCCTCAAATTTTTGTTGTTGGAAATTCTGCCAGGAAATGTCTGATGGAGCCTACAGACAGAATTTCTGACAACAAGCTCACATCGAACATTTGTTGTAGGAAATTCCGATCATGTGTACGCGGCATTAGAGATTTGTCACAAAAACAGGTATCCTTATTAGAAGATTGTCCCTATATTCCTTTTCTCAGTGTAAAGTGTAGTGGGATTTTCTGTCATGTTCTTTCTCTGTGACAGTGGATACCTTGGCTAACAGAAAAGGATAAATCCAGTAGGCACACAGATTGCAAAAAAAAATCTTGACAGGGATTCCATTCTTTTCAAACTTTATTGAAAACCACATTAAAAAAGTAGTTTTGGCTTTAGATCATTTTAAAGTAGAACCTAAACTTTAAAACTAGGCTCAAGCCTGGTACACACAGGTACAGTGGGTCGAACTAAAAAAAACTGCCAGCTCCAGTCGGAGCCGCTGTACTAATTATGCATAGTTAGTACAGACATCCCAAACTGCAAAAACTCATTTCAGGCAGGTGGTAAACTCATTTCAGGGAGGTGGCGCACTGCACCCCCCCATGGCGAAATGTGGGCACGGCTTAATTTGCGCTACATATTGGGCATGGCTTAAAAGGCTTAAAAGTCTGAGATGACTTAAATAGGGAATGTACAGTGCGGAGTGTTCGGTGGTGGGTAGTATGTGCAGGAGAGGAGTGTGAAGTGTATGGTGGTGGGTATTATGTGCAGGAGAGGAGTGTGGAGTGTACAGTGGTGGGTATTATGTACAGGAGAGGAGTGTGAAGTGTATGACGGTGGGTATTATGTGCAGAAGAGGAGTGCAGAGTGTATGTATTGGGTGTAATGTGCAGGTGAGGAGTGTACAGCGGTGGGTAATATGTGCAGGATGGTGTCAGTAGTTATTTATTTAGATTTTTTTTACAATTACATTTTTAGTATTTTTTTAATTCTTTTTGGGGGTCAGTGAATGTTTTCAGTACAGCAGTGGATTGTGTCAGATTTAAAAAAAATTTTTACAATTTAATTTTTTTATTTATCTTTACAATTTATTTTTGTATTTTTTGTTTTTAACAATGGTTGGGGTGGGGGAGGGGGGTAGTGGACAGTGTCAGGAGAGCAGCGGACGGTGTCAGTGTTTTCTTGTTTTTATTACTTTTTACAGTTTTGTTTATTATTTTTTTTTAATCATTTTTAAAATATTTTTTTTCACAGTGCTTCTGGGGAAGGGGGTGGGAGGACAGTGGGCCAGAGGAGAATGGAGGGGGGGTGAGGGAGGAGGACAGTGGGCCAGAGGAGAATGAAGGGGGGGATAGAGGAGGAGCAGAGGAGGAGGACAGCTGGCCAGAGGAGAATGGAGGGGGGGTGGAGGAGGAGGACAGCAGGCTGGAGGAGGGCAGAGGACAGCGGGCCAGAAGAGAATGGAAGGGGACACATGGATGACACCACTGCTGCCCAGGATCAGCCCTGCAGCCGGGAGATCGCAGGGCACTCGTGGGTGTCTGGGAGCACACTATCAAATGTGGGAGACACCTGCACCTCACGGGAGACTTGGGATGTCTGTTAGTATAGCGATCTCCCCTGCTGAGCTGTTTTGTTCTGACAGGGGGGCGGTCCCCCGTCAGACCACTCAGATCAGTTCTCTCTGCCATTGGCTGGGAGCGCTGATTGGAAGTCAGTTGGCTGCTTCTCTCAGGTAGGGTTGCATACACAAGGGCAGAATGTCAACCGTTTTTTTTTTAACCGGCCAATGTTTCCCAAGATCCAGCCCATGTGTATGGGTCTTTACTTTAATCAACAACTAAGGAATTTGGAAAGGAGGTTTGAGGAATGATTACTCCAAGCTTATTTTGTGGTGCTCCTGTTCTGCCTCAAAGTTGATGTGGAATGCTGTGATCTATAGGAGCTCTGCATTATGTTTTCTAACATCAGCAGAGCTTTTATCAACCCACTTCCTATAAGTCCAGGACATCAAGGGCCTGCACTTCTCCTTGAACTCACTGAGGAATGCTACAATGAGCAGTGCTGCATCATTATCACCTTAAACTACGAAGAGGGTTCTTTACTGTAAGAGCGGCAAGGATGTGGAATTCCCTTCCACAGGCGGTGGTCTCAGTGGGGAGCATTGATAGCTTCAAGAAACTATTAGATAAGCACCTGAATGACCGCAACATACAGGGATATATAATGTAATACTGACACATAATCACACACATAGGTTGGACTTGATGGACTTGTGTCTTTTTTCAACCTCACCTACTATGTAACTATGTAACTATATTATGTGGTGCCACTCTCTGCAGCCTTTAGGGCCCACTCAAGAGTTGGGCTGCTCCAATGAAGGTAAAAAGGGCACATGGTGGAGAATTCCAGGCCAAGAATTTATTATAAGTGAAAAATGTTTGCCAAATTCAATAATTGATTAGAAACAGGCTGATTTTCAGAAATTAGATATCTGTGAAGATCACTAGTATAGTGCAGTTTAAAGTGGTTGTAAACCTCAGACATGAAAAATTAACAAAGCACATCCCACTATAGTATGTACTAAACTGAATCCAAACCTCTGAGTCTGATTCCACTGTGATCTCTCCTTTATTTAGAAGGATTAAGCACAGGTGAGCATAAGATTGTGAGGGGGCTTAGGAAAAAATAACTGTAACTGTACTATAGTTAAATCTACACTTTGAATTACACTGCCTTATACCCCCAAAGTTACAGTTATAGTCCACCAAACATACAGTATATACTGATATTAAACAAATAACTGAAGGGTCAGAAGCATACAGTTCCCATTCACGCTTGTACCAACTAATATTGTCTCCTAAAGCAGGGGTATCCAAACTTTCTAAAGAAAGGGCCAGTTTACTGTCCTTCAGACTTTTGGGGAGTGGACTGTGCCCAGTGGAAGTAAGGGGGAGAAATAGGTAATATCATTGGAAGAAATGGTGCCCCATTTTTGTTGTCAGTGGAAGGAATTATGCCCCTTCTTGGTGTCCATGGAAGGAATAGTGCGCCATTGTTGGTGTCAGTGGCAGGAATTATGCCTCGCTTGTTGGTGTTAGTGGCAGCAATAATGCCTTAAGAGCCATATAAATACAAGCAAGGGCCACAGTTTGGAGACCATAGTACTAAAGCTTTACCTCAAAGAGCATTAATTTGTAGTGACTTGTAGTAACTGAAAATCGGAATAATTTAATTTGCTAAATTTTTTTATCCCTGATGTGGTAAGCCATATACAGTATGTCTAAAAGTGAAAATTGTTGCATGCCAGTGACACTTTTTTATCCATTTTAGCTGCAGCATTGCATGGTAAAAATAGCGAGCAGCAAAAATATGTTTTATTTTTTTATTTTTTATTTACTAGTTCTTCCAGAGCTGAAACATGCTGTGCATTTTACATTGTAAACATAACTTTGTTTGAGATATGGATCACATTGATGGCTAAACAAACCATACAAATGTTAGCACCTGCATTTTAGTTATTATAATGACTGCATAGTGATGATGAGTAATCATAAGAACACCATCTGGAAATGTCCAAAGGTCACAAAGATGGGAAGGGACTTTGTTTACTCTGATGTTATTGGTTGAAAATATCACATTTGAATATGTGAATATGAAGGCCTTTTACATACTTCAAAAGGATCTTATCTTAGAAATACATTTTTATTACAGCCTTAATTAAAATCTCATTGTTATTTAGTGTTTTAACCTTAAACATGGTATGCTTGCTAGACTAACCTTTGTGGGTATTTTTATATAAATGAAGACTGCATGTTTTTTGTTTATTTCATGCATCTAATTATTTTTTTTTAAGTCTTATAATTTGTGATGTTCAATTATCATTTCTATTTCATTATGTACTTACAACATTATGATGAATTTGGTTTATCACACCATTTGATTTAATGAGAAGAAGAATGACTAATGAAAAAAATATGAAATTACCATTGCTTTGTATTCTGGCACAGAATACATACGTTTTGCACTATGTTCATCCTTACTAGATTTATCTAGAATTATATATATATATATACACATGTACTGTGTGTATATATATATATATATATATATATATATATATATATATATATATATATTGTCAAAAGCAATAGAATACCTTCCTTTACATGCACATGAACTTTAATGGCATCCCAGTCTTAGTCCATAGGGTTCAATATTGCATTGACCCACCCTCTGCGGCTATAACAGCTTCAACTCTTCTGGGAAGGCTGTCCACAAGGTTTATTAGTGTGTCTATGGGAATGTTTGACCATTCTTTCAAAAACACATTTGTGAGGTCAGTCACTGATTTTGGACGAGAAGGCCTGGCTCACAGTCTCCTCTTTAATTCATCCCAAAGGTGTTCTATTGTGTTGAGGTCAAAACTCTGTGCAGGCCAGTCAAGTTCCTCCACCCCAAACTCGCCCATCCATGTCTTTATAAATAACCTTTATAACCAAGTATAACTAATGGAAAACTTTATTTTGGTTTTGGATAGGGTGGAGATGGATTAGAACACTTATTAGGTGTTTACTATGTCTGTACCCCCATTAGGCAGATTCACCCTCTCTATTTGTTCTGTTTACCATTATCCTTGTAAAAGAAAATCACACTTTTTGTTTGGGTTGTCCCCAGAAAAGTAATATAGGGATAATCTTCCAATGGGGACACTGGGCACGATTAACTAAAGGTTATTGCATGTGTTATGATGGTCACGTGATCACTTAACACATGCAATAATGAAAATGTAAATTCACTATTGCTCGTATGCAGTATTTAGCACAAACACCAGAAGCGCCCATTAAATACTGTATTAAAAGGCATTAAAGTAAATTCACAGAAGGAAATAAATAAAAAAATAAATTCATGCGATAATTAAGTACTGGTCCAAACTTGCAAAAACTATGGCAATGCTCGGACCCCCTAGTGATTAGTTTAAAAAATAGGCAGGAAAGTGCAAGCTGGAATAGGTGCCACCTAAAGTTTACTCAGGAGTTGTTTCTGGAGGCTGCCAGACGGCATAGCAAAAAGGATGGAGCCCTTTGAATCCAGTCTTCTGGAATTTAAAGCAATGCAGAAGAGGAGGAGGAGAAGATCTCAAGTGGTCCTTTTTAAGGAAAGAAGCTTTAAGGAGCGCACACTGCTGGATCAATTTGCGGATGCTAATACCCTGCAGAAGTTTAGGTTATCCGAGCCACTTATCATGGAGCTTTATACCCAACTCATAGGTTACCTTGAGCCATCAACCTTGGGAAGCCATGCCATGCCAGTTATTACTAAATTGCTGGCTGCCTTATACTTTTTTGGAAAAGCATCATATTAGATGTTTGCGATAACTTACCATGCAGTTTTATGCAGTATTTAAGGCATACTTCGGAAAGATAACTCATGCAAGATTTTAAAGTAAGTTTCTTTGTGAATTGCACTGTTTGCATTGTTTTTTTTTTCAGAACGTTGTGCGTTTTACCGCATTCTCGGATGCTGTAAAATATCGCTCAGTGAATTGTGCCCATTATTTCTGATGACCTTGGGTGCCCCAATGTATTCCCTTAATTTGCAGGAAATTCCTCTCATTTCCTGTTTTGGGTATGGGACAAGAAGTAAAGGTAAAGGTAAATCTCCCCAATGGGACAGAGATTGCAAAAAAAAAGAAAAAACCCTCCCTTACTGAAAAACGTTTTGCCAATAGTTCTACTAATTAAAAGAAAAACAAAAGTCAGTAAACTACCAGAATCCAGGGCATACATACCTTTTTATTGCCTACCGTCACTATATGCAGTATATATATATATATATATATATATACAGGCATACCCCACTTTTAAGTACGGGGTTTATTTACTAAAGCGGGAAAGTGCAAAATCAGGCTCACTTCTGCATAGAAACCAATTAGCTTCCAAGTTTTATTACCAAAGCTTAATTGAGCAAGCCGAGGTTAGAAGCTCATTGGTTTCTATGCAGAAGTGAGCTTGATTTTGCACTTTCCAGCTTTAGTAAATAAACCCCATTGCGTACTTAAAAGTGGGGTATGCCTGTGTATATATATATATATATATATATATATATATATATATATATATATATATATATATATACTTTAAACCTTAAATGCGTTTATTTTATACAGTTCACTCTTTTTTTACTACCTGGTATCTATCAAAAGACTGCATGACATTTTGGTAATAGAAATTCAGACAAAAGTCTGAGGGTGAGGGTGAGCCAAGACAGGTGAAAACTGATAACACAAATTCTACTGACTAGTATTCTAGTTCATTGTCAAGGAGGCTGCCATAGTTAAACAGGATAACAATCACATTTGATCTTGGTGCTTTGTACAGAATGCTTTTTCTGCAATGTGACTCCTGTTAGCAACTCATTCCAGAAATTCAATTATTTAACAAATCCAATTTTCATTTAAAAATTGCCAAATATTTTTAAACATTACAGATGTTGACAATTTGTGCATCAGTTCCTTTCACAAGCTCTGATCAATGTGCACATTGGGAAGATGTTTTCAGATTGTCCAGCCAGCCCTTAACCTTTTTTTTTGTAAAATACACAAATTATTGCAGCTAATTTAAATGCAAGCCGTGTAAGTACCTAAATTTGACTTGGCATTATCCTCTTGCAATCCACTGCATACACTAATATTGAGAGAAGCATGAGGATTTGTGCTGCAGTACTTATGTACTATTACTAACCCTAATGCCCCATACACACGATAGGACTTTCCACCAACAAAACCGTGGATTTTTGTTCGAAGGATGTTGGCTCAAACTTGTCTTGCATACACATGGTCACACAAATGTTGGCCAACAATTACGAACGTGGGAACGTGGTGACATACAACGAGCCGAGATAATGGAAGTTCAATAGCCAGTGCAGCTCCTTCTGCTTGATCCCGAGCATGTGTGAACTTTTGTGCGTCGGACTTGTGTACACACGATCGGAAATTCCGACAACAAATTTTTGAGAACCTGCTAGCCAACATTTGTTGGCAGAAAGTCTGCCAACAAATGTTCGATGGAGCATACACAGGGTCAAACTCTCAGCCAACAAGCTCACATCCAACATTTAACTAACCCTACCCTAAGAACTTACAACAATTCAAAATAAAAGTTAGATATTTATATGCAAATAGTGTCTCACTCATATTCAGATATGCTGTAATTAAATGCACACGTTCAATTGACTGAGGGCCAAAAATACTGATCATGTGGATGTTATTTCCGAAAATTATTTCTACTGCACAAAGTAAAGTGTTGCATTCCTTGTGGATTAAACCCCTGTGAAAAAAAAAATTAATCTAGCATTGTCTAAGTCAATAATTCACTAAGTTTGCAACAGGAACTTTATTTCTACTAAACTAGAAATATATACTGTGGCAGGGTGAGCCCAAGCCACTGGTTAAAATGGTGGTTTATGCCAGATTTTCTAAGAAGCAAGCACACTAATGGCACAGATGTGTGCTGGCTTCAAATGAGAGCCATAGGTAGAGCTCAGAGCCCAACCCTCCCAAGGGGGTCATTGTTTGAAGGAAGCTGTGAGAGGTGCTGGTGTGCACTATGGTGTCCAGGTCAGGAAAGAATAAGGCATGAGCCTGTGACAGAGTCCATGAGGGACAGTGCAACTAGGAAGCTGTAGAGAAGGTTCATGAGGAACAGAGCAGCTAGGAAGCTGTAGCGAGAGTCCATGAGGAACAGAGCAGCTAGGAAGTTGTAAAGAAGATGCAGAGCTGGGGTGCAGCATCTGTGCATAAACACTGAGATGTGTTTCATGGTCAGGAGGACCAAAAAGGTACTAATTGGTAGGAGGATACCACCAGAGAGCCAGGAGGCTGAATGTTTTGTTTGATTCATTGATGGTGAGAACTCCATGTGCGGGAAGACATACCTGTATGAATTTTGACTTTCTTTTAAATAAAAGTGGGCAGGAAAGCCCTGAAAACTATATCACCTAGTGTGGAGTAAACTCACTATTTTGGCCCTACCATTGGTCAAAGAAACCCCAATGTGTCACAATACATACCTACTTTAGTTCATATTGGGGAAAAAATATCACACTGGCCCATGTTTTTATTTATTTTTTTCATAAAGTTATTTTTACACATATTTAAAAACTGAGGTTTAACAAAAGAATGCAAAATAGATTTGGGAGACTAAGTACTGCCTACACTGGAATTCAATCATGATTATGCTGGGATTCACTAATGACTCCCTGTGTACTAGTATGTACTAGTATGCCATAGCTCCCAAACAGTGGTCTGGTAAGCCTGCTTTAAAATATTGCAAACCTTTATTAAGCAGGGCAGAAGCTTTCTATCTTGCAGACATTAGGCCACTGTGAAAAACACTATTATTCATTCCTCATCTTGCTCAATCAGACACAAACTCTATATCACACACACATAAATACTGCTGTATCCCTGTAATACAAGTTAAAAGTATCATGTTCCTATTCTGCTGATATTAGAATACCCAAACTACAATTGCTGTATTTGCTCAGTCTTTTAAATATCACACACACACCTTGACAAGTTTAAAAATAAATATTAAATATGTGACTTTTTGGGTGCAGAGAGCCATTTGAAAATTGTTGTTCAATATGATTATTAAACAGGTGTGAATGTGATTTTATGACTTTGAATTGATAAAAAGTTGAGGGCACTAGTGAAAATACTGAGGGCATCTCAGCAAGAAAAAAACATACCTTGATTCATGAGCTTGTCATTAAAGTATATGTAGGGTTATTCTTTCATATCAAGTTTCTAACATTCTTGACTCCATGGTGTCTTTGTCATCACAGATTTATGCATTTGAGATTAAACAATAGTGAGTCACTTATTAGGAAGGGGTATTAGGCTCTAATTTTAGCATGTTACTGGTACAACTATTAACTGTAATAATTTAAAGTGTCTAATTTTGAGCTCTTTGGGGTAGGTGATGATGATACAGCGGTGAAGAGACATTGTAAATTGGGAATTACTTAATCTGATAAGAAAAATATTAGTTGATGGTTTATAATGAATTATACTTGTTCAGGCATTTGTCTAAATTTTGGACTTTCAGCCTGATCAGCAGAAGTTGAACATCATACATAGTAGTGGGTTTTTCTCCTGCTACTATATAAGATGGCTTCCTTTTATCGCCATCCTGGTTGTTAACCTCCTGCATTTTTAGGAACCAGTGACTTCTCCAATAATTTGTAAATGTAATGTAATGTAAGCAAAGTAGCCAGGATACTTTTAAAAAATGGCATGGGAATTGCCCCCATAGTTCATACAATACCATTAGTTGTTGTGCCAGCATGCATGCGTGCCCCTTTGTTGACGGAATCTGGCTGGCCTGAGGACACTGTGCCAAGGAGGAGGAGGAATAGCGGCATGTAGTCTGTTTTAATCTCTGGCTGTGTTGGCATAGGCAGCATCCCCATCTCAGCATGTAGTCCTGTTCTTGGTAAGTGCATGCAATAAGGTGGTTCTATAAGACCCTTCAAGGGAAACATAAACAATATGACCACATGACCCATCACATCATAATGGTAATTGTTTATATGGAAACAATTGATAAAGCTGTTAATATTGCACAGTGGGATGAAGATACTTCCAAGGTTTCTACGAACATTGGTCAATGGTCATTTATAAAGTGATATAATAAATTGCTCATCCATGTCTTTATGGACCTTGCTTCCTCTGGATCAACTCTGGGTATAGGATTGTGTATATGGGATTGATTGATTTTATTTTTTCTTGATTTGGTTGAACTGGATGCACTTTTTTCAGTCTGACAAAGTATGTAACTTGCTTTGTGCACTGGTTCACAGTCATGTTGGAACAGGAAGGGGCCCATTCCAAACTGTTTCCACAAAGTTTGGAGCATGAAATTGGCCAAAATGTCTTGGTATGCTGAAGCTTTAAGAGTTCCCTTCACTGGAACTAAGAGGCCAAGCCCAACCCCTGAAAAACAACCCCACACCATAATCCCCCCTCCACCAAATGATTTGGGACAGTGCACAAAGCAAAGTCCATGAAGACATGGATGAGCGAGTTTTGGGTGTTGTAGGAGAAGTTCTCTCAGGCTCTGCCTGAGTTTGGAAAGGGTGTTGGCAGAGGTTGCGGTAGGTGAGATTTTGTTTTGGGATTCTATCTTTCATATTTCTGAAGTCAGGGAATTAAGTTTCAAAGTGTAGCTTCTTTTTGTTTTAGCACCTAATTGGATAAGTATTCCTCTCATGAATGCTTTGTGGGCATTCCATAGGGTATAGGGGTCGTCTACCGAGGACTCATTATTATGGAGGAAGTCCTGGAGATGCTGTAAGACTAGGGAAGAGGTTTGGGGCTCTTGTACAAGTGATATTGCAGAGTCAGATGGGAGTAGAGGGGGGAATATCCTGCTCAGCTAACAACAGTGTTATTGCAGCATGGCCAGACCATGTGATATCATGTATGTGGGTTGAGGACACCTTTTGAAGTAACCATTTGTCCATTAGGAACATGTGAAAAATATTCACAAGTAGCAGCAATGCCTGGGTGAAAAAAAGGTGTAGTCCCTCTCATTGGCATGATGGCATCTCCTGGCATCATACCGTTCCTCTGTATGAAGCAGATGTCTTAGTGACGTGGTGCGGTTTACCTTTACAGGCTGTAGAATCCATTTTAGGGTCTTTTGTTAGATTAAAGTCTCCCTACATGAGAAGGTGATTGTATTTTAAAGAGGTTACATGCTTGAGCAGCTTTCGTAAAAAGCGGAGCTGGTGGGAGTTCAATCTGTATACTACTACAAGAGTGTATGGCTGTGAGTTGATATCACAGGTAACGATAATGTATCTGCCTGCTTCATCTAAGATGGTTTCCCTGGGTTGTAAGGAAAGTGTGTTCTTCAGAGCCAGCAAGACACCTCTTTTTTTGTGATCAGGTGTACACGCCAAGAAAATATGTAGTCTTTATGTGAACAATGCGGGGCTTTGGAGGTTTGGAAGTGGGTTTCCTGTATGCACAGGATGTACGCCTTATGTCTATCAGGTTCTCTCCACATAGAGAATCTCTTTGCGGGGTGAATAAGCCCCCTTACATTAAATGAGAGGCATTTAAGAGTCATTGGTGATGGCTTGGGTAGTGGTGATGGTGTAGTACTCACTATTCCAATGAGAAGGCATCTGATGTGAAGTTGTCTCTATTGATGTGGCTGTTGGTAGTTTGAGGTCATCAGGTTGGAAAGTTCTCCCTTTCCAGCATGATTCTGCAGGTTGCGGTGTGCGCAATGCGCTGGCTAGGCTTGTGATGAATACGATGAGCAAAGTGTGCTGGACACCTCTGAGCGTATCAATAAGGGTATGAGAAAAACAAAACAAGGGTAAGGTTAACAAAAAGAACAAATATGCAACCATAAAAGTGGGGGGAAACAGGAAGTTACACATTGTTCCTCCTTAACCAGAGAGAGATATGAAGAGTATGATGCGTTTTGTTCATGAGCCTCTTTTGTTTTTTTTGGCTATTTTATGTGACACTATTTGCCATTCATCTTGGAGCGACGGCGGTGGCAACATATGCGTAGCAGTTGGTGCATGCTCTGGGATGATACCCCTTTTGCTGCAGGGATCCCAGGCCTTCCTCTATTGAGTTGACTGAGATTGTAATCCCATTGTGAGTTATAGAAAGTGTAGCCGGGTACTTCCACTTGTGGGGGACTTTATAATTTCTCAAGGCTTTGGTAATGGTCACTAAGTTGCGGTGGTGCTGTAGGGTGTACCTGGAGAGGTCTGGAAGTAACTTCAAATTTGCATATTGGGCTAGTACATTTTCTGATCTACAGAATGAACTTAGGAGTTGCTCTTTCACATGGTAGAAGTGCACCCTTAGCATCACATCTCTGGGTATTTCTCCTGGTAGAAAGGATGGCTTAGGTACCCTGTGGATCCTATCTACAGCAAGATCTTGTGTAGATAGGGATGAGGCCAGTGCAGAGAACAGATCTTGGATATGATGGTGCAATTGTGTGGCAGGGGCATACTCTGGAATACCCCTTAATCTTATGTTGTTCCTCCTTGATCTGTCCTCCAGGTCTGCAATTTCATCTGTCATCCAAGTTATGTTCTCATTCTGGGCAGTATGAACATCCACTAAGGTATTGAATGAAGAGGTGTACTCACTCATTTTATGTTCTATATGGTCCACTCTGTCCCCCAGGGCCTGGACTTCAACCTGACATCGGCTAATTCCTGACAGTATGTCAGTATGTCAGACTGCAGGGATGCCCTTAGGGAGGGCAGCATCTCTTTAAGCATTCTGTCAGATATAGGAACCCATGCTGGTGTCAGCTTACAGACTTGCTGGGGACTCCCTGCGCAACTAAGTCTTTTCTGGGCTCCTTGTTGATGGGCTGGATCTATTGGTTTGGCTGGGAGCACTGGATGCAATGTTGTGGCTGCTGGACGTGGCCGCAGCCTTGTTATCAGGGTGTGCCAGGCAGGCCCACCACCATTTTGTTGGAGCCCGCGCGAGGCTGAGGAGAAGAAGCCAGACAGCTTATGAGGCTGTGGCGGTTCTTTGTGGCATCTTGTCATTCCCGGGCGCTGCGGCAGGTTGTGGGTGATGTGGATGGCGGTGGATGGAGCAAGCAGGCCTCGATGGAATCGTATGCTCTCCGGCGGCCGAGCGAAGCTCCTGGCTCAGATGTCCATCTTGGAGCTCGGTTATCACACCCACGCTTTTAATTCTACTATACTGTTCATAAGCAATGTCTCCAGAAATAAGCAAAATAATAATATATATAAATAGGTTGCAAAAATAGATCAATATTAGAAATGTGTATATATATATATATATATATATATATATATATATATATATATATATATATATATATATATATATATATATATATATGTGTATATGTGTGTGTAGGAGGAAATGGGAGTACCTGGATTAAAACCTTAAACTTAAGCACAGAGAAAACCTGCAAACTCCGTGCAGGTAGTGTTGTGGTTGAGATTCATCATAAATACTATAGTAAAGATTACCAAGAGCTTACATCAAGAAAAAATAAGTAATGAGTGATACACAATTTACGTATAATGTACTAAATTTGTTTTGAAGTAGAAAAATTAAAATCATCTTGAAATCGAAAAACTCTTGCTAAATTAAAAAAGGGTGATCACACAACTAGGTTCAGATGGAAGAAGCTTCATCATACATGAAATATCTAAAGTTTATTGCTTCATTGATATCTGCTTTCGGATATGCAGTTCATTAATAAATACACCTTTAATGCTTAAAGTGAAACAATAAAAGTGTAATATTCCTTTAAATTTCGTACCTGGGGGGTGTCAATAGTATGCCTGTAAAGGGGCGAATGTTTCCCGTGTTTAGAACAGTCTGACAGCAAAATGACATTTCAAAGGAAAGAAAGTAATTTAAAGCCACTCGCGGCTATTAATGAATTGTCGGTCCGACAATACACATAAAAGTTCATTGATAAAAACGGCATGGGATTTCCCCACAGGGGAACCCCAAACCAAAATTAAAAAAAATGGCGTGGGGGTCCCCCTAAATTCCATACCAGGCCCTCCAGGTCTGGTATGGATATTAAGGGGAACCCCGCACCAAAATTAAAAAAAAATGGTGTGAGGGTCCCCCTCAAAATCAATACCAGACCCTTCAGGTTTGGTATGGATTTTAAGGGGAACCCCGCGTCAAAATTTTTAAAAAAAATAGCGCGGGGTCCCCCCAAAAATCCATACCAGACCCTTATCCAAGCACTCAACCTGGAAGGCCACAGGAAAAGAGGGGGGGACGAGAGAGCGGCCCCCCTCCTGAACCGCACCAGGTCACATGCCCTCAACATTGGGAGGGTGCTTTGGGGTAGCAGCCCCCCAAAGCACCTTGTCCCCATGTTGATTCTCTGCTTCTTGCTCCGGTGTTCTCGTCTGGCATCTTTCTCCGTGGCGTCTTCTTCCCCACTTCATTCTTGGGCCACTCCACATCCATGGGAGGCTCCCACTGTGTAACGCTTCTCTTCTTCTGACACTTCTTAAATAATGGAGGGTGGGGCCACCCGGTGACCCTACCCCCCTCTGACGCACGGGACTTGACAGGGACTTCCCTATGGCTTTCCCCATGATGTCAGAGGGGGCGGGGTCACCCGGTTATGTAACGGGTAACCCCGCCCCCTCTGACATCACGGATAAGCCCCCCGCCTGCATACCCCCACAACCACCAGCCAAGGGTTGTGGAGATGAGGCCCTTGTCCTCATCAACATGGGGACAAGGTGCTTTGGGGGCCGCTACCCCAAAGCACCCTCCCAATGTTGAGAGCATGTGGCCTGGTATGGTTCAGGAGGGGGGCACTCTCTCGTCCCCCCTCTTTTCCTGCAGCCTGCCGGGTTGCGTGCTTGGATAAGGGTCTGGTATGGTTTTTTGGGGGGACCCCACGTCATTTTTTTTTAATTTGGCGCGGGGTTCCCCTTAAAATCCATACCAGACCTGAAGGGTTTGGTATGGATTTTGAGGGGGACCCCCACGCCATTTTTTTTTTTCATTTTGGCTCGGGGTTCCGCTGTGGGGAAATGCCATGCCGTTTTTATCAATGAACTTTTATGTGTGTTTACAGGCATACTATAGACACCCCCCAGGTACGAAATTTAAAGGAATATTACACTTTTATTGTTTCACTTTAAGCATTATTAAAATCACTGCTCCCGAAAAAACGGCCATTTTTAAAAATTTTTTTTGCATTGATACATGTCCCCTGGGGCAGGACCCAGGTCCCCAAACACTTTTTATGACAATAACTTGCATATAAGCCTTAAAAATTAGCACTTTTGATTATTCATGTTCAAGTCCCATAGACTTTAATGGTGTTCGCGTGTTCAAACAAATTTTTTGCCTGTTTGCATGTTCTGGTGCAAACCGAACAGGGGGGTGTTCGGCTCATCCCTAGTGTTTAGGCATGACATTTCTACTTGATGGAAGAGTTATGCTTTTCCCTACTTTGAGAAATTTGCAGAACTCATATCTTTGACAGAGGTAGGTCCCTATGGTTCACACTTGCTGCCTCCCCTCCTTTACTGGCCAGCCAGATTGCATGCTCAAATAAGGGTCTGGTAGAGATTTTAGGGAACATCACATATTTCTTTGTGTGGGGTTCCATCTTAATATCCATGTCAGATACAAAGAGTCATGTACTGTATGTATTTTAGGGGGGACCCCATGCCATTTTTTTCTGTGTGTGGGATCCCCATTTAAGATCTATACAAGACAGCTATCTAGGATAAAGGTCTGGTACGAATATTAGGGGGATGTCCATGTAATTTTTTTCCTTCAAAACAACCAAAACATCATTGGTTGTTATGGTGTACCACATCTGTGCATCAGCTGGTGTCCTAGCAACTGATGACATCATCAGTTGCTAGAATGTGAGTGGCCAGCTCACTAGGTTTCTTCAGTTGCTTGGAGGCAGACAGCTGCTTGCATTTTAGCAACCAATGATGTTTGCAGTCCACACATCAAGAAGTTGCCGTTCAGGTGCAGTAGTAATAATGGCACTAACTGAATTACTTCTAGGCTGTAGCCAGAGGTTTGCTTCAATTGATGAAAGCTTTATTGATTTTGCCCATTCACCAAATTGTGAAAACTGAAAGCAGCAGAAGTTTCCTGTAATAAAGACTGATTATCTCTCCCCTTCCCCCACTCCTCTGTACAGGAAAACAAAAAGTCACACACCGATGATGTCACTTCCACCTGTCAATGTCTATCCCCTACTATTAAGCCTGTAAGGGTGAAACTTGTCATAGAGGGGTGGTTCCAATGCAGGCAGCATGTTTTGTCCATGTTAATAAAGTCTGATAAGGGGAAGTGATGTCATTGTTTCCTATTGTTTTCCAATACAGTGTTTACATGGAGTGAGGGGTGCATCTGCTGTTAAGGGGAATTAATGGTGACTAGTGTGATAGAATCTTTCCTGCACTGTACCTCCCCCTCATACAGTTTTCTTCAGGCATTCTGTAATGGGGACCTGTTAGGTTCCTTCTACAACTCTACTCCCTATATATAAATGTGACCTTGGTGGTGTGGATGTGTCATTGCCATCATCCCAGGTACATATGGAAAAATATAAAAACCTCTAATGGGATTTTTAAGGCAATGAGTTTTAAGTTTGTTTAGAGTAAAATCCAATTTATTAAGTATCATTCAACATAAAAACATACATTTTAAATTATACACATAGCATTAAACATATAGATACAAATAGAAATAAAAATTCAGGACATAGAAATAATTCTATATATACATCCGATAGCAGTTGTAGTCAAGAGTTTGCATATAGAAGAATTTAGTGTGAAACAGAGAGTGATGTGTCACACTACCCAATACGGTCACCCTAAATGGCCACTCGGATATGGGGTAGTGGAATTTCCAACGCGTTTCAACATTTAGCAGAGTCAAGTCTTCTTCAGGGAAACTACATCACAATCTAAACAATCAGAAAAAGTCAAATCAAAAAAAAAAAAAAAATCATACTGTTACAATTTGTACATATATGCACCATACAAATCTCCTGCATTGGTTGGATTCTCTAGTGACTTACGTTCTCCCAAGGCAACCCGGGTTGAGCATATTGCACGCCAGGGGTCGGAAATACCCCACACCCAAGATGGCCTGGACTGTCCTATTCCTCTACAAGGCGGCTGGATATGTAATCAAAACAACTCTACTCCCTACACAAGATATATGCAGCACAGTGATGTTGTCTTTGATACTTTTAAAAGGTGATAACTTGGTTTTCAGAAGTGAAAGCTTTTGTGTCCAGGGTTCAGCTTACAAAATGACTTCCAGGCATTGGTGTGCGCAACCTATTGCATTAGGGTGTGCACCCCAAAGCTCAAACACACATGGGTGTATATTTGTATATAGTATATATATATCTCCCTGCCAAACTCTTAATAAATATATATTCAACTATGTATATTTACACATATATACTGAGTAGGGATGAGCTTCGAGTTTGAGTCGAACTCATGTTCGACTCGAACATCGGCTGTTCGCAAGTTCGTCGAACAGCGAACAATTTGGGGTGTTCACGGCAAATTCTAATGCCGCAGAACACCCTTTAAAAGTCTATGGGAGAAATCAAAAGTGCTAATTTTAAAGGCTTATATTCATGGTATTGTCATAAAAAGTGTTTGGGGACCTGGGTCCTGCCCCAGGGGACATGGATCAATGCAAAAAAAAGTTTTAAAAACGTCAGTTTTTTTGGGAGCAGTGATTTTAATAATGCTTAGTGAAACAATAAAAGTGTAATATTCCTTTAAATTTCATACCTGGGGGGTGTCTATAGTATGCCTGTAAAGGGGCGCATGTTTCCCGTGTTTAGAACAGTCTGACAGCAAAATGACATTTCAAAGGAAAAAAAATCATTTAAAACTACTCGCTGCTATTAATGAATTGCCGGTCCGACAATACACATAAAAGTTCATTGATAAAAACGGCATGGGAATTCCCCACAGGGGAACCCCGAACCAAAATTGAAAAAAAAAAAATGACGTGGGGGGGTCCCCCTAAATTCCATACCAGGCCCTTCAGGTCTGGTATGGATATTAAGAGGAACCCCGGTGAAAATTTAAAAAAAAATGGCGTGGGGTCCCCCAAAAATCCATACTAGACCCTTATCCGAGCACGCAACCTGGCAGGCCGCAGGAAAAGAGGGGGGATGAGAGAGTGCCCCCCCTCCTGAACCGTACCAGGCCACATGCCCTCAACATTGGGAGGGTGCTTTGGGATAGCCCCCCAAAATACCTTGTCCCCATGTTGATGGGGACAAGGGCCTCATCCCCACAACCCTTGCCCGGTGGTTGTGGGGGTCTGCGAGTGGGGGGCTTATCAGAATCTGGAAGCCCCCTTTAACAAGGGGACCCCCAGATCCCTGCCCTCCCCCCTGTGTGAAATGGTAAGGGGGTACAAAAGTACCCCTACCATTTCACAAAAAAACTGTCAAAAATGTTAAAAATGAAAAGAGACAGTTTTTGACAATTCCTTTATTTAAATGCTTCTTCTTTCTTCTATCTTCTTTCTTCTATCTCCTTTCTTCTATCTTCCTTCAGTTTCTTCCTCCATCTTCTTCTTCTTCTGGTTCTTCTGGTTCTTCCTCCGGTGTTCTCGTCCTGCATCTTCATCCGCGGCGTCTTCTTCCCTTCTTCTCCTCGGGCCGCTCCGCATCCATGATGGCATGGAGGGAGGCTCCGGATGTGTGAAGCTTCTCCTCTTCTGACGGTTCTTAAATAATGGGGTGGGGCCACCCGGTGACCCCACCCCCCTCTGACGCAGGGGACTTGACGGGACTTCCCTGTGGCATTCCCCGTGACATCAGAAGGGGCAGGTTACGCAACGGGTGACCCCGCCCCCTCTGATGTCACGGGGAATGCCACAGGGAAGTCCCCGTCAAGTCCCCATGCGTCAGAGGGGGGCGGGGTCACCGAGTGGCCCCACCCCCCCATTATTTAAGAACCGTCAGAAGAGGAGAAGCGTCACACATCCGGAGCCTCCCTCCATGCCATCATGGATGCAGAGCGGCCCAAGGAGAAGAAGGGAAGAAGACGCCACGGATGAAGATGCAGGACAAGAACACCGGAGGAAGAACAAGAAGAACCAGAAGAAGAAGATGGAGGAAGAAACCGAAGGAAGATAGAAGATAGAAGAAAGAAGATTTTTATATAGTGCCCCATCGTTGGTGTCAGTAGCAGGAATAGTGCTCCAGCATTGGTTTCAGTTGGAGGAATAGTGCCCCATCATTGGTGTCAGTGGGGGGGAAATTTTGTCCTATTGTTGGTATCAGTGGATGAAATAGTGCCCCAAGGGCGGAATAAAAGCAAGCAAAGGGCCGCATCTGGCCCCCACGCCACAGTTTGGACACCACTGCTCTAAAGGATAAGTTCACCTTTACGAGAAAAATAATAAATGTGCATATCTTTTCAGAAAAAAATGCATTTATTGTTGGGTGCAATGTCAGTCTCCTGCAGACTCTTCTCCAGCTTTCTACCTGTACCTCTGTACAGGCTTTCTGTTAGAAAGATTGCTTTGAATGAATGACACAGGTGTGCGGGCAGAGACTTGCACAGCCATGCCAATTTTTAATGTGACAGTGGCTACGCGGGAGAGGAACCCCTGACTGCTGCCACACAGGAGAGGGGGAGTTGGAACATGTTACATGTTACATGTTACACTCTAAATACAGTTGAAACATGTAACATGTTCCAAGGATGTGTATACTTGGAGTGCCTCTCAAAGCTGGAGGATAACAGGTGTCCCTACCAGTATTCAGAAAGTGGGAGCAGGTGCCAGGCAATAATTCAGAAGTGAGGGGTGGGGTAAGACGCCTCTCAAAATAGGCCCAGTGCTTCAGATGTGGATATGGCTGTGTATGGCCTCAGCCAGTGCTGCTCTGGCCACTCCCTCTGACATGTTTTACCCCGCCTTCTAGGGCTTGGTCACAGAGGTCCTCAGGAGGTCACCAAGCCCAGGACCTCTGTGACCACGCACCAGTAGGCAGGGCAAAACATGTTAGGGGGCATGGCCGGAGCAGCACTGGCTGAAGCCATACACAGCAATATCCACATCCGAAGCACTGGGTCACATTTGAGTGGCATCTTACCTCACATATGTTCTAAAGATTAACTTTTAAGCAGATCCCAATCTAACAATGGCAGATACAATCTATCATGTGCACATTTTATCAACCTGTATTGTGGCTTAGGTGACAGCCAATAGTTACTAACTGCAGGAACAGAACCAATAAGAGCATGATTTACTAAAGGAGTAGAGGCTGTTCATGTATCAAAGTGCATGTTGTAAGGCGAATGTCAGTGAAAATGGTAAAGCTGAGTTTGCTATAAATACCCAATCATTCGCAACAGAAATGTTGAAAACCAGACTTTTGCTAGCACATGATTGAATATTTAAACTGAATAGGAATTCACCATATTCACTAACATACATTTTCAAAAGTGATTATTCATTTTGCTAGGTGAACAGCCCTGATTCTTTAAAAATCAACTCAATAATATTTTGTTTTGCTTGTGTTTGTTAGATGTTAATAGACTAAGATGGTATGATACAAGTCACTACAATCAAAGTATAACGTGATGCTGACTGTTACATAGTTACATAGTTAGTCAGGTTGAAAAAAGTCCATCTAGTTCAACCATAAAAAAAATAAAAATAAATAAAAAATATCATACAATCCCATATACCCAATCCTATACCCACAGTTGATCCAGAGGGAGGCAAAAAACCATAGAAAAGCAGGATCTAATTTGCTACAGCCAGGGAAAAAATTCCTTCCTGATCACAGAGAGGCAATCGGACTTTACCTATAAATGTCAGTACCCAGTTATATTATGTACATTTAGGAATGAATCTAGGCCTTTCTTAAAGCAATTTACTGAGCTGGCCAGACCACTTCTGGAGGGAGTCTATTCCACATTTTCACAGCTCTTACTGTGAAGAAACCTTTCCGTATTTGGAGATGAAATCTCTTTTCTTCTAGACGTAAAGAGTGCCCCCTTGTCCTGAGTGTTGACTGCAAAGGGAATAACTCAACACCAAGTTCACTATATGGACCCTGTATATGTTTAAACATGGTGATCATATCCCCCCTTAATTTCCTCTTCTCAAGAGTGAATAAATTCAGTTCCTCTAATCTTTCCTCACAGCTGAGCTTACCTATGCCTCTTATCAGTTTGGTTGCCCTTCTCTGCACCTTCTCCAGTTCCCCAATATCCTTTTTGAGAACTGGTGCCCAAACTAATGATTTGTACAGGAGCAAAATTATATCTCTCTTTCTCTGGAGTCCATACCTCTCTTAATACAAGAAAGGACTTTGCTCGCTTTGGAAACCGCAGCTTGGCATTGCATGCTATTATTGAGCTTATGATCTACCAAAACCCCAGATCCTTCTCCACCATTGATTCCCCCAGTTGTACTCCCCCTAGTATGTATGTTGCTTGCATATTCTTAACCCCAAGTGCATAACTTTACATTTATCAACATTAAACCTCATCTGCCACATAGTCACCCAATTAGACAGTGCATTGAGGTCAGCTGGTAAATAGCTTAGTGTCATCTGCAAAGACACAAATGTTACTTTTAATCCCAGACCCAATATCATTTATAAAGTTATTAAAAAGTAAAGGTTCCAGCATTGAACCTTGGGGTACACCACTGATAACCTTAGACCATTCAGAGTAATGCCACGTACACATGATCGCACATTCCGACAACAAAATCCATGTTTTTTTCCGACGGATGTTGGCTCAAACTTGTCTTGCATACACATGGTCACACAAATCTTGTTGGAAATTCCAAATGTCAAGAACGTGGTGACGTACAACACGTACAACGGCACTATAAAAGGGAAGTTCAATAACCAGTGCGCCACCTTTTGGGCTCCTTCTGCTAATCTTGTGTTAGTAGAAGTTTGGTGAGAGACGATTCACGCTTTTCAGCCTCGTGCTTTTCCGATTGTTATTGCTCTTCAGTTTGTGCTTGTGGGTTCATATCTGGTTTTCAGTGCATGTAGTCAGTTTGCATTTGTTTTTCAGTGTGTATTATTATAGTACGTATTTGATTCTTAGTGTGTTCTTGTCCACTCGTTTCTGATTTCAGCTCGCTCTTCTCAGGCCTTTCTGATTTTCAGTGCGTACTGTTAGTTCGTTCTGACCAGTGGACCATTTTGAAGCCATGTTTCGGGTACGTACTCGTCGTAGAGTTCGTGCTGTGCAGGGGCTTGGTGTTGGGGTTTCTTAATTTGACCCAAGCCCAGTCCATGAACAGGGCAGGGAGGAGTTTATGGACAAAGAATTGGTTACTCCAGCGTGACCAATTCTCTCATATGCCTTTGTTGCGGGAGATCCATGAGAATAATCCTGATGATTTCAGGAATCATCTCCGGATGACGGACTCCGTTTTTCACTGTCTGTTGGCTTTGCTGTCCCCTTATATTACGAAGCAGGAAACCTGGATGTGGCAAGCCATCACTCCCAAGCAGAGGCTACTCGCCATGTTGCAGTACTTGGCGACAGGGAGAAGTCTGCAGGACATCAAGTTCTCGACAGGCATCTCCCCCCAGGCTCTGGGGATCATTATTCCAGAGACCTGTTCTGTCATCATTCAGGTCCTGCAGAAGGTCTATATTAGGGTAAGTTTTCTCCTTTAGCATCACATTCTATGTATTAATGTTTGCTAATGTATTGTATTTCTTTCATCATTCCCTAATTACTATGATTGTAATATGCTGTGAATATACCCTTTGTTCTCATGCATGCTTGAATGTTTTTGTTTTTTTGTCCTTCATGCATATTTGCCTTCACTAACCTCCCCAGCATGTTATCCTGGGCCCATACACACCTAGCCTAGTCACTTAACAATGTATTTTGTCAGCTCCATAGTAGTGCTTTACCCAAAACACCCCCTAAAATGTGTACAAATGTTATTTGTGTCCTTAAATTCATGCAGAGTGCCAGAGGCTTTTTTTTGGGGTCCCAAAATCATTTGGAATCCTCCCTCCCCCCTCAACCGCTAAGTCAACCAATACCAATCCTCTATCTGCTGACTTTGCCAAACCCATACACATTATACCTACCTCTTTTGTGGTCAGATTTCTGTATGAATTCCCCAAAGCATGTAGTGAAAGGGTCTGCCAGAATACTTTCAAATGGTACTGTTTAAAGTTTTGTTCTCCTATTATCTTGATAGGTAATTGCAGAATGTAAAAAAGTGCTTCAATTTGTACAGTGTGTATTTATATTTTTGTATTATGACACTTCTTACCTGTCCTGTGGGCTGCCAATAGTGTAAGTAAGGAGGGGCTGGCCAAAGTAAAACACATTAATAATGCATTCAGTGCTCAGTGAAGTGGAGAGGGTTACCTGTCCAAAACATACCCCCTCAATTTTTTACAATGGGCCATCAGAGAGGGTGAGGAATCTGATAAATGGACCTTATATTTTTGTCTTTAAATGCTCCTTAAAATAAATGTTATACTGATGTTGGCCAAGAATGTTTGTGTCTATTCTGCTTGCAATGTTTATGTGCAAAATTACTAAGTTCTTTTATCTTGTTTAACTCCACAGTTTCCTTCAACGCCACAGGAATGGCAGACTGTGGCTTCCCAATTTGCCCAGCGGTGGAGCTTTCCCAACTGCGGAGGGGCAATTGATGGGAAACACATCCACATCGTGCCACCCCCCAGCTTGGGGTCATACTATTATAATTACAAGGGGTTTAATAGTATTGTGATGTTGGCGGTGGTGTCGGCGACATATGAGTTTCTCTATGTGGACATGGGAAGGAATGGCCAGATGTCGAATGGTGGAGTCATCACCCAGGCAGAGTTCTACACACGGCTCCAGAATGGTGGCTTGAATGAAATTGCCACCCGCTGGAATGAATTACCACCTGCTGAAGAGAATGTGGAAGGACTCCCGTTTGTTTTTCTCGCTGATGAAGCGTTTGGGCTGTGTGATCACCTGATGCGGCCGTTCCCGATGAGGACCCTCACCCTGGACCAGAGGGTTTTTAACTACCAGCTGGCCAGAGCCAGAAGAGTGGTGGAGAATGCTTTCGGGATAATGGCCAGCCAGTTCCGCCTATTCCTTACAGCAATCAACATGGCGGAATATAAACTTAACCATATAATCCTTGCATGCTGCATTCTCCACAACTATTTAAGGAGAAATTCAATAAACTATGTTGCCTCAGTTGGGCCTGAGGCCAGACTTAACGAATAAACTATAACAGCGCTTGAAGCTGGCCGTCCTGGCTTGCCCCCCCAAAGTGCCCACGAGGTCCGTATCAAATATATGGAGTACTTTGCACGTAGGGGGGGCATTAATATGCAAGAAAATCTTTCATAAACATTTTTTAAAAAAATTTTAAGTTAAACTGAAATAATATTTCCTTTGATTTACTGCTTGTGTTTCTTTTAGCTGTCTCCTAGGTTATCCAAATGGCTTTTTATTCTGACCATTTTTTTCAACAGTGCAAACGTAATTTATTTGATACATGAGGTGACAATCTCTTCTTCAGCTAACTATTATGTTGTGGGTCTGCTTCACACACACCTTGTTTTTGTTGTTAATGTATGTAATGCATTAATGATAAAAATATTCATAATTTTCAGCACCATGAATTAATTTTTGTGAGTCATGAAAATGGCCTGATTGTGGCAAATGTTAAAGCACCGTGGGAGTTATTTACTAAAGGCAAATCCACTTTACACTTGAAAGTGCACTGAAATTGCACTGAAAGTGCACTTGTAGTGCAAAGTGTATTTGCCTTTAGTAAATAACCCCCATTGTCACTGTAAACACCAACTTACTTAAAAAAATTTAGCATTGAAAGAAGAAGCCACACATTGTTGATTAGAAAAATGTTATGTACATTCACATATATGTTAGAAAAGGGTTTTTGAACAAACCAACATATTTTTGAAATAACATTTTGGTGTTAACTTAGGAACTTACAAAGTTCAACTTTGATAAATTGAAGGCAATGTCAGACATTAGTTAGTATGTTCAAACTGTGTTGATCTTGCCTTCATCAGATGGGGTGATGTCATTCCTGTGAAAGCCAAATTACGAAGATGCACACAAATTGGGAGACAAAATGGGGATTTCCCTCTTGATCCCATGCCTAATATCAACATGTGCTAGCTCCCATCATGGGGGATCAATGGATGTGTTTCGGGGGTGCAACCCCTTCCTCTCAGCTACTTGAGGAAGGGGTTGCACCCACAAAACACGTACATTGATATCCCGTGATGGCAAATAGCACGTGTTGACACACTGGGGTTGATTTACTAAAACTGGAGAGTGCACAATCTGATGCAGTTGTGCATGGTAGCCAATCAGCTTCTAATTCAGTTTGTTCAATTCAGCTTTGACAACAAAAACCTGGAAGCTGATTGGTTTCTATGCAGAGCTGCACCAGATTTTGCACTTTCCACTTTTAGTAAATCAACCCCACTGTGTGCATCTTCAAAATTTGGCTTTCAATATACTTCCAAAAAAGTTTAAAAAATATTCAAAATAACAACAAATTGAAGAATTTAGGTGTTTTATATTCTGCCTAAAACAACAATGATGATTTTGAGTTTTTTTTCAACATCATTGATGTCTTCCTTGATCTTCTGTAAGTCACAATTGCACACCGTGATCTCCCCGATGAGGATCTGTGCACTTGCACTTGTGAAATGAGTTTCTTCTTCCACAACATCCACATCACCTAAAATTCAAAAACATAACATGTATTATAAAAATGCAGGCATCCATCTATTACCTGAAGCTGTGGTCTCAGACACTCACCTGTTGTGGTCACTATTTCGCCCACTTCATAAACCTCTCCTTCCTCAACATCTTCTGGTTGTGGTGTGGGGATTTGCTTTTCTTTAGGAGGTGGGGGGTCCCTGGTGTCCTCAGATGTCCCGAGTCTTTTCTCCCCCTTTTTTTGTAAATCAAAATAAGGTATACTTAGCACACAGATATTTGAGGCGAGAAATAGTAAAATGAAACATTGCTTGGAAGTGTCATACAATTGTCTTTTTTGGCAGAGTTCCAAGCTGAAGACATTATTTATTTCTCTTTATAAAGATGGAATACTTACCTTTTTTGTACAATTTTCACACGTGGAGACACCCCTAGTATCCACTGGAACACATGTGTGGGACACCTAAAAAAGGGTGTTCTGGTGTCCCACACTAGTGCTCCTGCATCCAGATGTGTAAACAGCTGCTAAGTGTCCTCTCCTTACACTGAATCAAGTTTGCATTTCATTCTAGTACAAACCCATCTAGACAACAATGTCATAAACTTCTTTTAATACAAATAGGCCTGAACAAATGTACATAACCTGGATCTGCCAAAAACATTGTATTAGTGGGCAAACGAATGATGTTTACTATGAACTATTACTGTGCCCGCTGTTGTGGAAAATTTTATTTATGTATATTGTCAGATGCCCCCAGTGTCTGTTTTGCTGCAATACTCTCATTTGAGGGTATTTGCACATACAGATGCTGGTGGAAGACCATTGGATGCGGAAACCTTCCCGTGGACACGGCGGATCTGTTTACCTTTTTAAGGATGTCTGTTTATGTCTCTCCAAGGAACTGGCCACTCCATGGCGACTGCATTTCAACTCCTAAGTAAACAAGTTTGCGTACCTTGGGAACCATAGTATAATCATACAATATTATGGCCCACTGGGCCATGGTATAGTACGGCTCGCATCACTGGTAGCAGTGGGAATGTGCACACGGCTGTGTTCAAAGCCATGTGCTTGCTGCATGGTTTTGCACACCACCGTCTGCACTCGTCACTACTGCTTTTATATTTGATTATATGCATGTGTGTCATTGGTTCTTTTGAATGAATACAAGTGTCTGATTGGCTGATTCTGAAGTCAGCAGCCTCTTTTGTTATCCATGTGTTTAGTATAAATAAAAGCCACTTGGCTATTTTGCTCAGGATTTTACACGGAGCTTGAAGTGATACCAACGTCTGTTTGTGTTACTTGGAGAGATAAATGAGCGCGCTTTCCCGGCATTATATAAGAGAGCTTTTTGTGCTTTTAAGCGCAAAGAAATTATATGCTTATAGGGAGAAGTTTAGATTTTCCCTGACATTAATGGCGAGCCAGAAAGGAAGCCAACAGATCTTCTAAATTCAGCGGACCTCGAGGGGGAAGAGACCTCCAGAACCAGAACCAGCAAAGGCCGGCCTATGGTAAGACAACCATACTTCAAGTTTTTTGAACATTTTTGCTGTTCTGTGTTTGGGATCTCGATTCTCTGTCCGCTGTATGAGGTAAGATCTGCCAGGCAAAGAACCTTATGTTTTTGTTTTTTTTGTCGCTCTCTGTATAATGACGGGACTTTTATTGTAGGTTATACTTTTGTCATTGTAAGTAGGTCTATTAGTTGGGGAAGCACCTATATTTAAATCCTCTATAGGTCCCATTTAATACAAACCTAAAGTGAATGTTGTGTATGACTGAGCAGGCTGTGTAATTGTATGTTGTGTATGACTGAGCAGGCTGTGTAATTGTATGTTGTGTATGACTGAGAAGGCTGTGTAATTGTATGCTGTGTGATATGTTTGTGATGTATATGAGAAATAGAAATGGATGAATTGTGATTTTTACCTTTGTATGGGACCAAGTCACATGTCCCCATAAGTGTAAAAATATTTTTAAAGGGTTTGGTTTTAAGTTGAAATGCCTGTCGCATATCCAAGTGCCCATGTATTGTTGGGACATCACAATAGGAGCTGTTTACACCCTGTGGGGGGTCTCAGGTTTCTAGGTAATAACATGGGGGGAGTTTCTGTTGACTTTCTAACTCTCAGAGTTAGATATTGTGTTGTATTTGCGACAAGAGTGTATTGTTTAAGACTTTTTTCATGTTTTATGTAACTTTGGCGTTTTGGATATATTACATAATTGCATGGTTCGTGGGGTTTGAGTGGAGACATCAGTCCATCCTGAGTGTGGGTGTGTGTCTGCTGTTGTCCCTGTGCATTGTGTCTCATTGAGATGCTCATATTAGTTTAAAGGTACCCATATAGTGCCATCGGTTTGCGCAGGGCTCCACACGTGCATCGTATGCTCACGTCGGTCCCTGCCCTCGGGGAGCCCGCAGTCCGGGGTCCCCGGTTTGCATTCATGTACTAGGGCCAATTTTGGATGGAGGCCAATTGGCCTGCCAGCAAGTCTTTGGAGTGTGGGAGGAAACCCGAGTGCCCGGAGGAGACCCACGCAGGCGCAGGGAGGACATGCAGAGACCGGGCGGGTGGTGTCATGGTTGGAATTCAAGCCAGCTGCCCTTTTTGCTGCTGGGCGGGGGTGCTAACCACTACACCACTGTGCCACCCAATATTGTTTCATTAAATATACCTATATTTCAGTATAGGCCCTAATTGACATAGCCTAAAGTGTTTGTCTAGGGATAAGTGTTAATATTGGTGACTCAATTGGTGTTTCAATTGTATAGTCAGTTTTTGTAGGAAGAAATCCTGGTTTGTCTTGTCATTTGTTAATGTCGGCCATTTTTCTGTAGTCCGGGTTTCATTCACCATTTTGCCGTGGACCATTTTTCAATTGCTGCAACTGCCTTTTTGTTTCTGCTGATTTTAGTCTCGAGCGAAATATCTCTGGTTTTGTACTGAATTCCAGTTCCAGTAGAATCATTTAGTTTTTATTCCAGTTGTTTTAAAGAAGTTTATGTTTCTAGTGAAGAAATCTCGATTTTGGCAGGATCAACAACTAAATTTCATGTGTTAATGGTGCCATTTTTTTTGTGGCTGCCGTGGAAGGAAAAAGAACTCCTTCATCCATCTTTTTGCAGGAGTTTCAGTTTTTGGCTTTTGTTACACTGTTGTGTGGTATTTCCGTAAAAACTTTTGGTTTTCCTAGGGGATATGTGAGTCAAGGGGGATTCCCTCCCATTTGCAATATGGGGGCTTATTCCAACCACTCCGGGACAAAGAGTTTTTATCTGTTGATGTTAGCCATAGATTTTTCTAATGTCTTGATAGACAAAATATGAAGCTATTTGAGGCTTCCCCTCCCCCTCCCTCTTCCTACTCAGGTATGCAACAGGAAGTTGGTGGGAGGGGCTTGGCATCTTTTGACTTGTGTTTGGAAAGACAAAATCATTTTTATTTTTAAATTAAATGAAGGTTTATACTGTAATACAGTTTTGGGTAGAGAGCAAACAGGAGGCATCCAAGTTATTGTAATATCTAGGTACAGACGGAAGCCATAAGATTGTTTTTGTTTTGAATAGCGAAGGATTTCATGGTGTTTTTGTAGTTGTCGGACGAACACGTTTAGAGGGCTGTATATCGTGAGACTGGTCGGGCCGTGTATAATAGTCGGAATTCCAGTTCGTGATTGTATTAGCATAAACGTGAGGAGTAGTACGCTAACAGCCCCGCTCAGGCCGTGTAGAATAATCGGAATGCGGGGGTCGATTATGGTGACAAAGGCGCAAACCATAATCGCTCCGAAAATAAAGCGCAGGGTTCTCTGGACGCAGAGTTCGCCAAAAAAAAGCGATTTGAATCGTCATGGGCAATAGGTCGTCCATGCACCCCAGTCAGACAGCTACATAATACATGAAATCTGAGTTCTGAGGAAAAGGCCATTAAACTCCAGAAAGATTGACATAAGTGGTCCAAGGATACTATTTTGGGTATCCCTCTGGAGTTGATGTAGCGCGACTGCGGCTTCAGAAATCTGTAATGTTGAGTGAGTTGATGGATGCGTAGTATACATTTGTGTGATTAAAAATACACAGGCTTGTTTTTGAACTTTGTGTGGCTGGTCCATGCAAAGATTTTGAAATGCTCTCGTGCCTTTCAAATTGTATTCTTTTCTATCGCTAAAAGAATGAAGGCAGCATTCCATCTGGTCGTTTTTATTTTTTTCGTTTTTGGGAACTATAAAATATCTCCCCCACATTTGTATCTAAATGTTTGTCTTTGTTTCATTGTTTGTATGTGGTAACAAGATGTTTGAACCTACCGCGACAGCCCTCTTGCTGTTGTATTTTAAGTAAAAACGTGAAATTAAGACTTACAGGGGGTTTAGTTATTATCGGTTTTGTGGAATGTCAGTGACAATTTACCAATGTACACGAATGTTGTATTGTTTACCATTCTTTGAAGGATAGAGTAATAACTTTTGTTTATAAGTATCTTTTCAGGTCCAAAGAGTTTCTGGAAGTGTGTGTACAGGTGTATAAGAAGGTAAAAGTATCATAGGCTATTTCACTGTTTTATTCTGCACCATTCTAAACCCTGCATGTCTTCCTCCAGTTTGTAATGAGGAGGGAAGAAAAGGGGGGATGAGAGTGGTGAGAATAACACATTTTCAAACCAATAATACTAACCTTTGTAATTCTAACCAAGTTTGTGCCAAGACTGTCTTTCTTTGATGGAATTTGAATCAGCAAGCAGCAGTCCCATCCCAGATGCTAAGAACCTTTTTGTCACTGGTTCCAGGTATTACACCCCGGATGGTAAGCCACGCACAGGTTATGCAGTGACCACAGTCCTGATGTCTGGGTTATTGTCATATGAGGTTTGTTTGAAGGTCAACCAAAAACAGAATTGTACTTTCCTCATTAGCTGTCAACTACATTCTCAGCTGATGCAGTGGGTGCAATCACTGTAACATGAACTTCAAAAGGTCCACCACAGGGTTCACGAGTCCATCCTGGACCCTGACACAATAACCAGTTTACATTCTTTCCAACCAGGTGACTGGGCAATTGTAAAGAAGCTTGAGGGATGAGACCACGCCAGACACTGCAAGAAGCGGATCAACTACAAAGAGTAGAGGAGTATCTTTGTTCATTTATATTTTTTTGTTTAATAAATTTTGGCAAGGGTAACGATGAAAAGCATCCCAACTAGCTAAGAAAGAGAACAGGACACATGGTCGGGTCTACTAGTGCCCCAGCGATGACGGCGGTACATGCTACGTGACATTCATATTGGTGTGAAGAGTTTTGACAGACTAGTAAAATCCAAACAGACACCTGTCAAAAGAACTTAACAGAACATTCATAGAGGGTAAAATTAATTATAATTTTAACAATAGCTCTGCTTCTTGCCAGCTTTGGTATCGGGATAACTAGGTAGCCCACAAGTGTGCTACAACTGAAGTTTGGTATTAATGCGGATCTACAGCTTATAAGGTAATTTCCCGTAAGGCAAGAGGTTCATGTGTGCTGATGAAACTCGTCCCAGCATCTTATGTCGTGGCCGATCGTGAGGATCTGATGGCGCGAGAGAAGGTAAGAATGGCAGGGACAGCTGGAAGGGAATTGCTTGTACACGGTGGGGGCTTGAGCTTATGAAACGCTTGAACAATTTCTCATCCATTGAGGATGGGATGTTTCATGTAACGGTTGAAGCTACAAGGAAGTTCCCACAGTCCAAGGGGGTTTCTGGGAATTCATAAGTAAAGATTGTTATATCTGGATCAGGGATAGTAGTGACAAAGTTCAGGCCCATATGGATAAGGTTTAGATCCCTACAAGGCAAAGCCAGAGCTATAGCTGGTGAAGGTTGGAATCCTTTTAAGGGTTTGGGAAACTTGGGGGATTTTTTATTTTCCATCGGATCATGGTTGAAGGAAGTAGGGGTATATATACTCATGTTGTTTTTATTTCTATTCCTTCTATATGTCGTGATGAGGTGTTCCTGTTGCCTGATTGGACGCGTGACCAGAGCCAGAGCAGATGACCACATCTTCCTCACCGAGATGAGACGCCCCGAAGCCCAGCCCACGTACGAGACACAGAGGATCCCAGATCGACCGGCGATTACTACAGCTCACCATGTCGTGTCCTCCTTATAAGTCATTCCTCCTGAAGAATAGAATCTACAAGTCAAGCCGCATTTTCCTTTTTTATGGACTCATATGGACTGTAAGGACTGATACATTTCCAGGTGTAAGAAGAAGATCAAGATTCATCGAGGGACACATGGGAGGATATGACAAAGAGGAGGAGCTGTTGTGGAAAATTTTATTTATGTATATTGTCAGATGCCCCCCAGTGTCTGTTTTGCTGCAATACTCTCATTTGAGGGTATTTGCACATACAGATGCTGGTGGAAGACCATTGGATGTGGAAACCTTCCCGTGGACACGGCGGATCTGTTTACCTTTTTAAGGATGTCTGTTTATGTCTCTCCAAGGAACTGGCCACTCCATGGCGACTGCATTTCAACTCCTAAGTAAACAAGTTTGCGTACCTTGGGAACCATAGTATAATCATACAATATTATGGCCCACTGGGCCATGGTATAGTATGGCTCGCATCACTGGTAGCAGTGGGAATGTGCACACAGCTGTGTTCAAAGCCATGTGCTTGCTGCATGGTTTTGCACACCACCGTCTGCACTCGTCACTACTGCTTTTATATTTGATTATATGCATGTGTGTCATTGGTTCTTTTGAATGAATACAAGTGTCTGATTGGCTGATTCTGAAGTCAGCAGCCTCTTTTGTTATCCATGTGTTTAGTATAAATAAAAGCCACTTGGCTATTTTGCTCAGGATTTTACACGGAGCTTGAAGTGATACCAACGTCTGTTTGTGTTACTTGGAGAGATAAATGAGCGCGCTTTCCCGGCATTATATAAGAGAGCTTTTTGTGCTTTTAAGCGCAAAGAAATTATATGCTTATAGGGAGAAGTTTAGATTTTCCCTGACACCACGAACCTGAAAGTTGCCATATTAAACTGCACAACAGTAAAGAAAAGCACATGGAGCAGCATGCAAGTAATAATAATAATAGGAAGACACGACAACTACTTACTTTTTTCAAGAACTCTCTTGATCTTTCCTTGTCAAAAGAAGTTTATTGAGTATACAATGTTATAAAGATACATAAAGTAAGTTTACAAGGATCTATAAAGTAAGCTCATTGTTTTACAGTAGGGTTTATATAGGTAAATATCATGAAATTTCAAATATTAAACATTGGGTTCACGTAAACCTAAATTAAAGATATATATCATTTCCTTAGTTACTTTTGTAGGTATTTAAATGATTTATACCTACTATACATATTGTTTACAAGTAGAGTGTATATAGGTCAAATAAATTCTGATAATGAGCTTTAATCGTAAGGTGGAGAAAAGGAAAGAGAAAGAAGAAAAAGGGTTGAAAGGTAGAGGTATGGTCCACAAGGTTGTCCCGCTCGTCAGTTTATTATTCTTTTTAGTTCTCTTTGAAGCCTTAGAATGGGTGTCTCTGTAAGTCATTTAATCTGTTACCATGGCAACAGGACAGAGTCATTGAAATTTGACAGGAACTGTTGTTTTATCCAAGGGTGCCAAAGTTTTTCAAATTTTGGAATTTGATTTTGATCGATGGCTACCATCTTAGCATGGGACATTGTATTATTCATTCTATGAATTGTTTCTGCTAGTACCAATGTAGGAGATTTCCATGCCTTGGCCACTGTTTGTTTTGCAGCCGTTATTAGTTGGATCATAAGTTTGAATTGAGAGAGTGTTAACCATTCCGGTTTTAGATTAAGTAAAGTTAAATATGGATCTGGTTGTATTATCTTTTTAAATATTTTAGATGCAATCACGAAAACTTCCTTCCAGAAGGTTTGGATTACTGGGCACGTCCACCATATGTGTAAATATGTGCCTATTTCTGGGCATCCTCGAAAACAAAGAGCTGAGGTATTAGGTGAATATTTTGCCACTCTAGCGGGTACAAGGTACCAGCGAGTTAGGACTTTATAATTTGTCTCCAGTGCTAAGATGTTGGGTGAAGATGACTTAGATGTGAGCCATATGTTAGACCAGTCCGTGTCTTCTAAAGTTCGTCCCAGGTCCTCCTCCCACCTCTGAACGTAGGAGGGTCTATTAAGATTTGCTACTCCATATAATTGATTATAAAGTGATGAAATTGTACCTTTAGCAAGTGGATCTTTTGTACAGATTGATTCAAAAATGGATAATTGGGATAATGGTGTATCCCCCTTTAGGAATGGTGTATAGAAATTTTTGATTTGGAGATATCTAAATATCTCAGAGTTTGGTAGATCATATTTTTCTCTAAGCGATGGGAATGAAAGGAATGATTTAGATGCTATGAAGTCATTTAGTGTCTGAATGCCTGATGTTGTCCAAGCTTTAAAAGAATTTGGGTAGATCCATGCCGGATAAAAGGCCGGATTTCTGATAAAAGAAAGGAGAGGATTGTGTGGAGATTGTAACTGATATTTGGTTTTTAGTTTATCCCAGAGAGATAAGAAGTGTTTAGTTATGGGATTATGAATTTTAAAGCGGTCTTTAGGATCAAGCCATAATAAATTTGATATTAATAGAGGGTCATTTTCTGAAGCCTCTATAAATACCCATAATGGGATTTCCTGTTTTGCATGGTATTTGGACAGACTGGCCAAATGTGCTGCTCTGTAGTAGTTAGTAAAATTAGGGTATCCCAGGCCTCCTTTATTTTTGGGAAGATGTAGTGTGTGTATAGGTATACGTGGTTTAGAAGAGCCCCATATAAACGAAGTTGCTCTTTTTTGTACTATTCTCAAAAAATAGGAAGGAATTGGAATAGGGAGGACTCTGAATAGATAAAGCAATTTGGGTAGAATAGTCATTTTGATTGCATTAATTTTCCCTATCCAGGATAAAGGAAGTTGCGACCATTGTTTTATTAGATTTGTGATCTGTCTTAATACAGGAGGATAATTGGTTGAGAATAAGTCAGAATGAGATGCTGTTAAATGAATTCCAAGATATGGGATTGATTTTTCTGCCCATGTGAATGGGAGTGCAGCCTTAGCCGGGATCAATTCCATGTTTGTGAGTGAAATATTAAGCACTAGGCATTTCTTAGGATTAATCATAAGGCCGGATAGGGCTGCAAATCCATCAAGAGCTGGTATTAAGTTAGGACCAGAGACCTGTGGTGATGATAGAAAAAGTAATATATCGTCTGCAAATATACATAATTTGTGTGTAATACCTCCTACTTCAATGCCAGTTATAGTTTGGTTTGTTCTGATGTATTGGGCCATGGGTTCGAGTATAAGGGCAAATAATAAGGGAGATAATGGGCAACCCTGTCGGGTACCTCTTTCGATATTAAAGGCTTCAGATTTGTATCCAGCATATTTTATATAGGCTTTGGGTTTATTATATAATGCTTTGATCCATGTTAAAAAGTGGGGTCCAAAACCCCATTTTTGTAATGAATATTGCATATATTGCCAGGATACTGTGTCAAATGCCCTCTTAATATCGAGAGATAGAAAACATAAAGGGATTTTCCGTTTTTTAGCAATATGTGCCAATAACACTGCCCTGCGTATATTATCGCCTGCCTGCCTATTTGGCATGAAGCCTACTTGATCTCTATGTATTAATTTTCCTATAATGCTATTGAGGCGTTTTGCTATTATTTTTGCTAATAATTTAATATCGAGGTTTAACAGAGAGATAGGCCGATAATTCACACAGGAAGTATCATCAGAAAGGGGTTTTGGGATCATACAAACAATTGCCATTAGTGTTTCTTGCCGAAAAGAATGTCCATCTAGAAGTTTGTTAAAAGTTTCAGTGAGAATGGGAGAGAGTATTTCTGAGAATGTTTTATAGTATAAAGCCGAGTAGCCGTCTGGGCCTGGTCTTTTGTTAAGTTTTAGGTCTTTTATGGCGTTAGCAACTTCATCTATAGTTATAGGCTCATCCAAACTGCTTTTTTGATTCTGAGATAACTCGGGTAAGTTTATTTTTGAGAAGAAGGATTCAGCTTCTGTAGGATTAAATTCATTGTTTGTCTTGTATAAAGTTGCGAGATGTGAGTGAAATTTATGGACTATTTTAACTGGATTACAAGTGTAAACATTTTTTGATAATTTCAAACGTATTGGTTTGAAAGATTTGTTAGTTGAATTTAATGCCCGAGCCAAATATGTACCAGGTTTGTTTGTATTCATGTAGGAATTGTGTTTGGAGCGTTTGAGGGATTTATCAACTGACTCAGTGAGAAATAGATCGTATTCCAATCTAGATTTTTCCAGATGAGATTTTGTACTCTGAGATGGATTATCTTGAAATGATATGTAGGCTGCATTAAAATTGAGTTCTAGTTTTTTTGCTAGATTTTTGCGTTCCCGTTTAAATAGTGCCATTTGTCTTTGTATTGTACCACGCAAGACAGGCTTATGAGCTTCCCACAGTGTTATTGGGGAGATGTCTGTTGTATTATTAATTGAAATGTATTCCTTTAAAGCTTGTTCAATGGCCATCTGATGTAGTGGGTGTTTGAGCATTATGTCCGGTAAGTACCACGTTGGGTCATGCGCTTTTGGTATGGCTGAGGCTATAGTAGTGTATACTGCATTATGGTCAGACAACGGAATCGGAATTATATCTGATGCAATAATTTCTGGTATCATTCCTATTGTTAGAAAAATATGATCTATTCTGGTGAAGGTTTGATGAGGGTGCGAGAAATAAGTGAATTTCTTTTTCATTGGGTTACTTTCTCTCCATGAATCTACCAGATTGTATTTGGAAAGAAGTTGAGAAAAAGGTAATCTAGAGGTTATTTTGGATGGTGTAAAAGGTGATTTATCTAGAAATGGGAGGAGGACCTGGTTCGAATCCCCACACATTATCACTGTTCCTATTTTGTGTGAATTAATCACTTGTAATATATGTGAGAGGAATTGTGTAGGTTGTTTGTTAGGAGCGTAGTAGGAAATCACAGTGATTGCTGTATCCATTATATAACCCATGAGTATCAGGTATCTACCTTCTGGGTCTTTAATTTCTGATGATAAGGTGAATGGTGTGGATCGGTGAAATGCAATTAGAGTTCCCCTTTGCTTGGTACAGGCAGAAGCCGTGTAAATTTGTTGATAAAAAGGAGAAATATATTTTGGAGTAGAATCTTTGGTGAAGTGTGTTTCTTGGAGGCATACTATGTGAGCCTTCTTGTTATGGAAAGTACGGAAGGCTTTGGTCCTTTTTTGAGGGACATTTATTCCCTGAACATTCAGGGAAAGTATATTCAGTGGTGCCATGGCAATAGATCAAATAGTTTTGACTTACTTTTTGTTATGCAGAGCTGACTGCGCAGATCAACCTGTGTGGACTGAAGAGATGAATAGATAGAAAAGAAACCAGTGAATTCTGGAGTAAAGAGTAAACAAAAAACATATGAGATTAAATGATACATTGTATAAATTATTTTTTGCAAGTAATCACAATTTACCCGTGAAAGAGAGTAAATATCTCTCTCAGGGGAATAAGTGCCTTCGTCACACTCCCACATAATATGATTGGGAGAATGAGGAGGGCTAATGGGGGTACACGGATCTTCCGCTTACAGGAGAGAAGTGCTATGTCAAAAGACATCAAAATGATGTTTCATTAATTGGAGTGCAGAATATAGTTTTTGTTGAAATTATTTATTCCAGGGTGGTTGTATATGGTTAGTCTTGCCCTAGGCTAAATAATTCAGTTAGAAAGGTACTGTTAATAACTTTGGTATTGATGAAGATAGTTTGAATTATTTTGGGATTTTAACCATTTTAGAGTAAACAATTACATATTTTATTCATATGCAACTGTTTAGATATGTTAACTCATAAAATTGAGGTTGTATTGCTTCAGATTAGAATAAACAAAAACATAATTCTAGGAACTAGTTAGATAATAATATATTTGTTTTAAGAAAAGAAAGAAAAAGCTTCCATTACTTCTGGATTATTGAACATATTTGTCCTAAAAAGTAATAAATCTATTATTACCTGATAATATATAACTGAACAAGAATTTCCTTATTTCATTTATATATTCTAAGGCTATATGAATCAGAAGTAATAAGAAATATAACTGGAATGTAACATGATCCCACACAGTGTGTGACTATCAGAATGCAGTTACATTCAGTTATAAATATAGGTTTTTTATAGAGAACCATCTCTTAGTATAATAAATGAAGAGATATCAGGAATTAGGATGTCAGTCCATTGAATCTTCTTGGTCCATGGATGATGTGGCATAACGGCCTCTTTTGTGAGAATGATGATTCCCATTTTGTTCTGAAATTTTCTGGGTGCTGCCTGAAGGTGAAGATGACGCCATTCTTCTGCGTGTGGGAGTGTTGCTGCTTGTGGGTTCTGTCAGATTTAATTTTAAAAGGGTTTGTTGTAGTTCATCTGCTGATCTGCTTCTGTAAATTGTACCTTGGTAGTTAAATCTGACTGAAAAGGGGAAGCCCCATTGATACATAATGTTGTGGCGTTGCAGTTCCATTAGTTGGGGTTTCATGGATCGTCTTTTAGTAATAGTAAGTTGGGATAGGTCAGCAAAAATTTGATAATTGTGTCCTTGAAAATTAAGTTCCTTTTTTTCTCTTGCAGCAATTAGTATTTGTTCTTTCGTTCTGTAATAATGAAATTTTGTGATTATATCACGTGGGGGTCCATCTTTCTTTTTGGCTGTGAGGGCTCTGTGTACTCTGTCCAGTTCTAAACGTTCAATAGGGATATCTGGCTTTAGTTCTTGTAATAGAGCAGTAATAGTAGATTGCAGGTCTGTCACAGTTTCAGGTATTCCCCTTATGCGCAAGTTTGAACGTCTGGCTCTATTTTCGTAATCTTCGAGCTTAGTTTGAAGTATTAAATTCTCTTTTTTTAATTGTTCCAATTCTGTTATATTTTCTTGGGTTGTAATTTCAATTTCATCCATTTTTATTTCTAAGGCTGCGGTGCGGTTTCCCAGCTCTCTTATTTCTTTGGTTAGGCTTTTTGTTATTTGGTCTGAGGTTTGTTTTAAAGCCTTATGAAGCATCTTTTCAAATTGTAATAATATTTCTGGGGATACTGAGGAGGCTTGTAGAGAAGTTTGTGAGAGGATTTGTTCTGTATCTGACTCAAATGGAGAGTCTTGCTGTGACATTTTCTGTCTGTGAGAGCGCCCTGATGCTGTATCTTGTGAGGTGACTGGAGCTGCTTCAGCTGCAGTGAGTGCCTGTGAGCTCTTTGTGAGGTGATTTTTATTTCTGCCACGGTTTCCTCCCAGTACCATATTTCCTGCCCAAACTTTCACAGTTTGTTCCCTGGGGCAAAAAGGTTCAAATGGATACCTTTTGAGCCTGCAGGCTCCGCTTTGTCCTTCTCTTCTCTCCTCAGCGGTGTGGAGCTCTAACAATGCATGTCTGCTCTGCTAGGCTCCGCCTCCTGCCCTCTTGATCTTTCTGTACTGATCCTGCTCCCTCAATTTTAGGTCTGACCAGCGTTTCATCAATTGATCCTTGGATCGTCGTACACCAAAATTCCTGTGCAGACTTCTCACAACTTTAGCCATGATCTTGGCATTTCTGACATTTGGGTTTGGGTAAGGTCCATGCTTCCCATCACCACTTCAAGATGTCCACCATCTCCACCATCTCTATAATGGACATATTTGAGGCCTTAAATCTCCTCCAGGATCGGGACGTTCGTAGCTCCGGCCTTTCATCATCGCTGCTGCTGTCTGCATGCACTTGCTCTTTCTCTGCCATGTGCTCTCCCACTGCGCCAAAAGACAAGGGGCAGGGAATAGACTAGAAAGAACTCCAGGGGTGGGTGGAGTTTCACGCATTGTGTATATAAAGCATAATACGCATGCGTCGTACGTACGATCTGTGAGTGGAGGAGGGAGTAGCGGAAGCACCGATCATTCTAACGAAGGTACAAGTTTAACTTGGTGCATCACTGGCCTAATATACTGACTCTAGATTGAGGCCTATATTGGGACAAGATTAGGAGAGTTTAGCCTGACATTAGGGTTTGTCTTGTGTTGTGTCTTGCAGAGAAAATGGATGGCTTCAATGATCACAACTTCCTCCCCCTATTCATAGACAAGTACAGGGAGCTGCCCTGTCTGTGGCAGGTGAAACATCTGCATTATAATCATAAACAAAAGAGACAGGCAGCGCTGAAGAAACTGCTGGAGTTGGTGAAGCCGCAGATCCCCACGGCAACCATCCCCTATTTGAAGGCAATAATTGGTGGGCTGAGGAGCACTTATAATAGGGAGCGCAATAAGGTCCAGGGTTCCATGAGATCAGGATCAGCAGCAGATGCCATTTATGTCCCCAGGCTGTGGTACTATGACAGAGTGTGTTTTCTGTCAGACCAGACTGAAGTCAGGCAATCACTCTCAACCCTTCCTTCCACTCTTCCTTCTATGCTTCCTTCCACCCCAGCTGAGGCTTCCGATGTCCAACCTGGGTGTTCCAGCCAGGAAGAAGTGGAGGAGCCCAGCTTGAGCCAGGTATAGCATTGCTCTACATATTTCTTGTCGTAAAATTAATGATGTTAACTAGATGTTATTATTGATCATTAACTGCTGATTTAATAAAGTGTTTTACATATCAATAGACAGTAGTAGCCAAAAATGTTTGGGACAAGAATGAAAAATGCTGGGGTCAGAATGATAGTCTTTTCTATTTGTTAACATTCAATTTGCAACAGTCAGAAGCTGAAAATTGTGTGTGATTGATGAATAAAAAACTAAAACTATGTTCCTTTTTATACACAGGAAAGCCTCAGCCAGGAGCAGGGATGAGCTTCGTGTTCGGCCATTCACCGAATTATGAACGATATGGGCCGTTCACGCCAAATTCGAGTGGAGCGTCACGGCCCATAATTCATTTCGTAAATAAGTAAAAAATACCGAGCTATAAACCAAATGTGTTAGACAAAAAAATCCCTCTAAGAAAAAAATAATAAAAAACTATAAGCAGCTGCTAAAGTGGGATATACACATAGTGTCATATACTACTTGCCGAAGATTCATAAACACCCTACCTGCCCCCTGGGATGCCCTATTGTGAATGGGATTGATTCCCTCACGTCCCGGGTGGGCAGGTATATTGATTTTTTTCTACAGCCCCTAGTGGCTAAGATACCTTCTCTTATCAAGGATTCCAAACATGTAATTAATCTTCTATCTAATTATACCCCTGCCTCCACTATGTGGATGGTCACGGCAGATGTGACATCATTTTTATACGGTAATACCCCATGACTTGGGTCTCCTTGCCATGGAGTATTACCTTAGGCGGGATTCCGAACACTATGATGAACAAATCAATTTAATTATGGATCTTCTAAGGTATGCGGCATTCCATAACTACTTCTCATTCGATAAACAATTTTACCGTCAAGATTGGGGGGTTGCTATGGGGGCAAAATATGCCCCTAGCCTTGCGAATCTCTTCATGGTCCTGTGGAAGGAGGATGTCGTCAATGTTTGCCAGAGGCCCCAACTTAAGTTGTGGGCTAGGTACATTGACGACATCCTTCCCATATGGGATGGAGCCCGCAGTGAATTGGATCTCCTTATGGAGGATCTTAATAAAAACACTAGGGGTATTTTCCTCAATTTTGAGGCCAGTCAGTCCAGCATTAATTTTTTAGATCTAAATATAACTGTTTAACATAACCAATTTATTACCTCTACGTTCTTTAAAAATATGGATTGCAACTCCTACATATCTATAGATAGTTGCCACCATAAATCATGGCTTCAATCCGTACCCAAGAGCCAATTTTTACGCCTTAAGCGTAACTGCACAGATGCAGACCAGTTTTTGGAACAGGCAGATGTTCTTGTAAAGAGATTCCTGGAGAAGGGCTACTCTATGGAAACAATTAATTCCACTTTAAATGAAATCAAAACTTTGATTAGAAGGGATCTGCTGATTGATAGGCCGCCCCGTGAGAACAATTCTTCCCTTGTTCCAATTATTACTACGTACTCAGTGCAGTATAATAGTATTAAGAACTTGGTGAAAAAACATTGGCTTATTTTGGGTAATGATTCCATCTTGAGATCAGTTTTACCAGATAGGCCACAAGTTGTATTTAGAGGAGCACCGTCACTGAAAGCTAAATTGGCCCCCAATGTTTTAGATCCCCCCACTATTAACAAAAGGGGTTTCTTTGATAACCTCACAGGTTTCTATAAATGTGGAAGATGTCGAGTGTGCTCCATAAATAGTGGCACACAGAGACGGACCCACAAGTTTATGTCCCACAATACACACATTGAGCACGAGATTAAACCCTTCATTACGTGTTCGACGGAGGGGGTCATTTACCTGCTCCAGTGCCCTTGCGGGTTACAATATGTGGGCAGGAATAAGCGACCCCTCTCCATCAGACTTAATGAACACATTATCAACATCAAGAACGGTTTTCCAAAGCACTCAGTCTCCAAACATTATTTGACCACACACAATAAAGACCCCTCTAAAACCATCTTCTTGGGGATCGACAAATATCGCCCCCAATGGAGAGGGAGCTCTTTTGCTAGGAGCATTTCCAGACTTGAGATGCTATGGGTTCATAAAATCAAATGCTATACCCCATACGGGCTTAATGAGGATATAGATACCAATGCCTTTATTGATAATTCTTGAAGTAATTTTGGTCTGGTATTTTGGATGTTTGTTACTCTAATGCGTGTGGGACAATATGGTTTATATATGTGAGGCATCTATGTTCTCCTATTGGTATATGAGAGGTAATATATACTCCATATGGGTCAGCAGAAATCATCTTCGATCTAAATATGATGAGAATTGATTAATATCTCTATTCCCTGTGTATAACGACTAGAAACACTAGGAATATGAATGGTATATTGTTTTCTATATATTGATTAATTTAATATGCAGGATCTGTTTGATACAGACCCTCCAATGGGTTATGTTCATTAATTTTTATCAGATCAAATTTTAGGTACCTAACCACTCGATAATGCTTAAGTACATTGCGGTACTATTAAATAATAAATTATATTAGGATTGACCCCTTGAATAATATATTAGTTCCACCTGTTCTCTTGTCCTCTATCTTATTCCTGCCGCCTATTCTACTGAATATGGTGGCGATAGTATGCCAATTTTTGATTGTTAATTTTTAATTTTTTACTTTTTCATAGAAGTTGATCATGACTGGGACGTGTTTGTAAACACTCAGTACCAGAGATCTCCTTATTTTTATCAGCATTTTTTTTTTAGTTATATACTTCCTGGATATTGTAAGTGTTATTTTATACTCTTAATAAAATGCTGGTCTGTCAGTATTATGCTATGGTGAACCTTTTCATTCTGGGGGACATCTGAACGGCATCCATATTTGGCCACCTGTTTGAATCCGTGATTGGGGGTGACTTGTGCTGTATGCTGACTACTTCCGTAGGATTTGCTGGGACATCGTTCTCCCTAAATCTTCCCCGGATAAAAGCCCTGGCCGGGTAATAGGTCGCAGGCTTACAGAGCTTGCCTTAGGGTAAGCGTGCATTCTGTGTGGTGTTATCGCTGTGGTTGCGGTGGAGGATTTATTCAACTTGAAGAAGCCTTTATACACACTTTGGTTATGGAATTTGAGCACTATCAGTGTATATGGAAGGACGTTTTCATCTTTATATAACTTCAACACATTTAATGAACTTTATAACAATAATATTGTCCATCACTACAGTTTATATTGAAACATTGTTGTCAATTACCACTGGTGCAGTCTATTATAGCAATATATTGTTTTTCTAGCGCTGCTACAAACTTTCCCATAATTCACTGCAGCCTCACAGTGCATTGCTGGCTGATGATTGGCCAAGCATGCACTATGACCCGCATGCTTGGCCAATCACAGCGGCGTCTGTACAGAGAGCCGTAATTGGCCAAAGCTAGGCTGGCTTTGGCCAATTATGGCTCAGGGGGTTTAGTACATGCCCCACACTATATAAAGCCACCTGCACAGCGGCCCTGTGTAGTGTGTTTCACCGTTGAGAGAGAGATAGATAGACAGAGAGACAGTGTCATTTGATTTAAGTTAGATAGAGTAGGCAGGCAAGTCAGTTAGCTGCACTTACAGTGTAATATATATATATATATATATATATATATATATATATCCTAGGTGTTGTGTATATATATATATATATATATATATATATATATATATATATATATATATACACTGCATTCAGTTTAGCTAGATCCCTAGATCCGTTCCTGTTATTCTCTTCCTACAAGCAGGCAGGTGTTTTTAAAGTAGTTAAAGCTACCTAAGAAAATTGCTGGTGTTCTTCTGATCCTATTAGTCCTTATTAGTTACAGTATTTACAGTTAGTGTAGTGCCTCCTCTGCACAGTGTGCACCTAAAGCTACCTGAAGAAAATTAGTGGTGTTCTTCTGATCCTATTAGTACAGTACCACAGGCAGCTGCAGTATTTACAAGTTAGTGTAGTGTGTCCTCTGCACAGTGTGCAATTAAAGCTACATGAAGAAAATTGGTGGTGTTCTTCTGATACTATTAGTATTGCAGGCAGCTGTAGTATTTACAAGTTAGTGTAGTGCATCCTCTGCACAGTGTGCACCTAAAGCTACCTGAAGAAAATTAGTGGTGTTCTTCTGATCCTATTAGCACAGTAGCGCAGGCAGCTGCAGTATTTACAAGTTAGTGTAGTGCGTCCTCTGCACAGTGTGCACCTAAATCTACCTGAAGAAAATTGTTGGTGTTCTTCTGATCCTATTAGTACTGCAGGCAAGTGTAGTATTTACAAGTTAGTGTAGTGCGTCCTCTGCACAGTGTGCACCTAAAGCTACCTGAAGAAAATTGGTGGTGTTTTTCTGATCCTATTAGTACAGTACCGCAGGCAGCTGCAGTATTTACAAGTTAGTGTACTGCGTCCTCTGCACAGTCTGCACCTAAAGCTACTTGAAGAAAATTGGTGGTGTTTTTCTGATCCTATTAGTATTGCAGGCAGCTGCAGTATTTAAAAGTTAGTGTAGTGCGTCCTCTGCACAGTGTGCACCTAAAGCTACTTGAAGAAAATTGGTGGTGTTCTTCTGATCCTATTAGTACAGCACCGCAGGCAGCTGCAGTATTTACAAGTTAGTGTACTGCGTCCTCTGCACAGTGTGCACCTGAAGCTACCTGAAGAAAATTGGTGGTGTTCTTCTGATCCTATTAGTATCGCAGGCAGCTGCAGCATTTAAAAGTTAGTGTAGTGCGTCCTCTGCACAGTGTGCACCTAAAGCTACATGAAGAAAATTGGTGGTGTTCTTCCGATCCTATTAGTACAGTACCGCAGGCAGCTGCAGTATTTACAAGTTAGTGTAGTGCGTCCTCTGCACAGTGTGCACCTAAAGCTACCTGAAGAAAATTGGTGTTGTTCTTCTGATCCTATTAGTACAGTACCGCAGGCAGCTAGAGTATTTACAAGTTAGTGTAGTGCGTCCTCTGCACAGTGTGCACCTAAAGCTACTTGAAGAAAATTGGTGTTCTGATCCTATTAGTACCGCAGGCAACTGTAGTATTTACAAGTTAGTGTACTGCGTCCTCTGCACAGTGTGCGCCTAAAACTACCTGAAGAAAATTGGTGGTGTTTTTCTGATCCTATTAGTACAGTACTGCAGGCAGCTAGAGTATTTACAAGTTAGTGTAGTGTGTCCTCTGCACAGTGTGCACCTAAAGCTACCTAAAGAAAATTGGTGGTGTTTTTCTGATCCTATTAGTACAGTACCGCAGGCAGCTGCAGTATTTACAAGTTAGTGTACTGCGTCCTCTGCACAGTGTGCACCTAAAGCTACCTGAAGAAAATTGCTGGTGTTCTTCTGATCCTATTAGTATTGCAGGCAGCTGCAGTATTTAAAAGTTAATGTAGTGCGTCCTCTGCACAGTGTGCACCTAAAGCTACTTGAAGAAAATTGGTGGTGTTCTTCTGATCCTATTAGTACCGCAGGCAACTGTAGAGTTTACAAGTTAGTGTACTGCGTCCTCTGCACAGTGTGCACCTAAAGCTACCTGAAGAAAATTGGTGGTGTTCTTCTGATCCTATTAGTATCGCAGGCAGCTGCAGTATTTACAAATCAGTGTAGTGCGTCCTCTGCACAGTGTGCACCTAAAGCTACCTGAAGAAAACTGGTGGTGTTCTTCTGATCCTATTAGTACAGTACCGCAGGCAGCTAGAGTATTTACAAGTTAGTGTAGTGCGTCCTCTGCACAGTGTGCACCTAAAGCTACTTGAAGAAAATTGGTGGTTTTCTTCTAATCCTATTAGTACCGCAGACAACTGTAGTATTTACAAGTTAGTGTACTGCGTCCTCTGCACAGTGTGCACCTAAAGCTACCTGAAAAAAATTGGTGCTGTTTTTATGATCCTATTAGTATAGTACCACAGGCAGATAGAGTATTTACAAGTTAGTGTAGTGCATCCTCTACACAGTGTGCACCTAAAGCTACATGAAGAAAATTGGTGGTGTTTTTCTGATCCTATTAGTACAGTACCGCAGGCAGCTGCAGTATTTACAAGTTAGTGTACTGCGTCCTCTGCACAGTGTGCACCTAAAGCTACCTGAAGAAAATTGCTGGTGTTCTTCTGATCCTATTAGTATCGCAGGCAGCTGCAGCATTTAAAAGTTAGTGTAGTGCGTCCTCTGCACAGTGTGCACCTAAAGCTACATGAAGAAAATTGTTGGTGTTCTTCCGATCCTATTAGTACAGTACCGCAGGCAGCTGCAGTATTTACAAGTTAGTGTAGTGCGTCCTCTGCACAGTGTGCACCTAAAGCTACCTGAAGAAAATTGGTGGTGTTCTTCTGATCCTATTAGTACAGTACCGCAGGCAGCTAGAGTATTTACAATTTAGTGTAGTGCGTCCTCTGCACAGTGTGCACCTAAAGCTACTTGAAGAAAATTGGTGGTGTTCTGATCCTATTAGTACCGCAGGCAACTGTAGTATTTACAAGTTAGTGTACTGCGTCCTCTGCACAGTGTGCGCCTAAAGCTACCTGAAGAAAATTGGTGGTGTTTTTCTGATCCTATTAGTACAGTACTGCAGGCAGCTAGAGTATTTACAAGTCAGTGTAGTGCATCCTCTGCACATTGTGCACCTAAAGCTACCTAAAGAAAATTGGTGGTGTTTTTCTGATCCTATTAGTACAGTACCGCAGGCAGCTGCAGTATTTACAAGTTAGTGTACTGCGTCCTCTGCACAGTGTGCACCTAAAGCTACCTAAAGAAAATTGCTGGTGTTCTTCTGATCCTATTAGTATTGCAGGCAGCTGCAGTATTTAAAAGTTAGTGTAGTGCGTCCTCTGCACAGTGTGTACCTAAAGCTACTTGAAGAAAATTGGTGGTGTTCTTCTGATCCTATTAGTACCGCAGGCAACTGTAGTATTTACAAGTTAGTGTACTGTGTCCTCTGCACAGTGTGCACCTAAAGCTACCAGAAGAAAAAAGGTGGTGTTCTTCTGATCCTATTAGTATTGCAGGCAGCTGCAGTATTTACAAGTTAGTGTAGTGCGTCCTCTGCACAGTGTGCACCTAAAGCTACCTAAAGAAAATTGGTGGTGTTCTTCTGATCCTATTAGTACAGTACCGCAGGCAGCTGCAGTATTTATAAGTTAGTGTACTGCATCCTCTGCACAGTGTGCACCTAAAGCTACCTGAAGAAAATTGGTGGTGTTCTTCTGATCCTATTAGTACAGTACCACAAGCAGCTGCAGTATTTACAAGTTAGTGTAGTACGTCCTCTGCACAGTGTGCACCTAAAGCTACTTGAAGAAAATTGGTGGTGTTCTTCTGATCCTATTAGTACATTACCGCAGGCAGCTGCAGTATTTACAAATTAGTGTAGTGTGTCCTCTGCACAGTGTGCACCTAAAGTTACTTGAAGATAATTAGTGGTGTTCTTCTGATCCTATTAGTACCGCAGGCAGCTGTAGTATTTACAAGTTAGCGTAGTGCGTCCTCTGCACAGCGTGCACCTAAAGATACTTGAAGAAAATTGGTGGTGTTCTTCTGATCCTATTAGTACAGTACCGCAGGCAGCTGCAGTATTTACAAGTTAGTGTAGTGCGTCCTCTGCACAGTGTGCACCTAAAACTACTTGAAGAAAAATGGTGGTGTTCTTCTGATCCTATTAGTATTGCAGGCAGCTGCAGTATTTAAAAGTTAGTGTAGTGCATCCTCTGCACAGTGTGCACCTAAAGCTACTTGAAGAAAATTGGTGGTGTTCTTCTGATTCTATTAGTACAGTAACGCAGGCAGCTGCAGTATTTACAAGTTAGTGTTCTGCGTCCTCTGCACAGTGTGCACCTAAAGCTACCAGAAGAAAATTGGTGGTGTTCTTCTGATCCTATTAGTATTGCAGGCAGCTGCAGTATTTACAAGTTAGTTTAGTGCGTCCTCTGCACAGTGTGCACCTAAAGCTACCTAAAGAAAATTGGTGGTGTTCTTCTGATCCTATTAGTACAGTACCGCAGGCAGCTGCAGTATTTATAAGTTAGAGTACTGCATCCTCTGCACAGTGTGCACCTAAAGCTACCTGAAGAAAATTGGTGGTGTTCTTCTGATCCTATTAGTACAGTACCACAAGCAGCTGCAGTATTTACAAGTTAGTGTAGTACGTCCTCTGCACAGTGTGCACCTAAAGCTACTTGAAGAAAATTGGTGGTGTTCTTCTGATCCTATTAGTACATTACCGCAGGAAGCTGCAGTATTTACAAATTAGTGTAGTGTGTCCTCTGCACAGTGTGCACCTAAAGTTACTTGAAGATAATTAGTGGTGTTCTTCTGATCCTATTAGTACCGCAGGCAGCTGTAGTATTTACAAGTTAGCGTAGTGCGTCCTCTGCACAGCGTGCACCTAAAGATACTTGAAGAAAATTGGTGGTGTTCTTCTGATCCTATTAGTACAGTACCGCAGGCAGCTGCAGTATTTACAAGTTAGTGTAGTGCGTCCTCTGCACAGTGTGCACCTAAAACTACTTAAAGAAAAATGGTGGTGTTCTTCTGATCCTATTAGTATTGCAGGCAGCTGCAGTATTTAAAAGTTAGTGTAGTGCATCCTCTGCACAGTGTGCACCTAAAGCTACTTGAAGAAAATTGGTGGTGTTCTTCTGATTCTATTAGTACAGTAACGCAGGCAGCTGCAGTATTTACAAGTTAGTGTTCTGCGTCCTCTGCACAGTGTGCACCTAAAGCTACTTGAAGAAAATTGGTGGTGTTCTTCTGATCCTATTAGTACATCACTGCAGGCAGCTGCAGTATTTACAAATTAGTGTAGTGCGTCCTCTGCACAGCGTGCACCTAAAGATACTTGAAGAAAATTGGTGGTCTTCTTCTGATCCTATTAGTACCGCAGGCAACTGTAGTATTTACAAGTTAGTGTAGTGCGTCCTTTGCACAGTGTGCACCTAAAGCTACCTGAAGAAAATTGGTGGTGTATTTCTCATCCTATTAGTACAGTACCGCAGGCATCTGCAGTATTTACAAGTTAGTGTACTGCGTCCTCTGCACAGTGTGCACCTAAACCTACCTGAAGAAAATTGGTGGTGTTCTTCTGATCCTATTAATACAGTACCGTAGGCAGCTGCAGTATTTACAAGTTAGTGTACTGCGTCCTCTGCACAGTGTGCACCTAAAGCTACCTGAAGAAAATTGCTGGTGTTCTTCTGATCCTATTAGTATCGCAGGCAGCTGCAGTATTTAAAAGGTAGTGTAGTGTGTCCTCTGCACAGTGTGCACCTAAAGCTACCTGAAGAAAATTGGTGGTGTTCTTCTGATCCTTTCAGTACAGTACCGCAGGCAGCTGCAGTATTTACAAGTTAGTGTACTGCGTCCTCTGCACAGTGTGCAACTAAAGCTACCTGAAGAAAATTAGTGGTGTTCTTCTGCTCCTTTTAATACCACAGGCAGGCAGCTACAGTATTAACAGTTAGTGCAGTGCATCCTCTGCACAGTGTGCACCTAAAGCTACCTGAATTAAATTGGTGGTGTTCTTCTGATCCTATATTAATACCACAGGCAGGCAGGTGCAGTATTTACAGTTAGTGTACCGTGTCCTCTGCAAAGTGTGCACCTAAAGCTACCTGAAGAAAATTGCTGTTGTTCTGCTCCTATTAATAACACAGGCAGGCAGCTACTGTATTTATAGTTAGTGTACTGTGTCCTCTGCACATTGTGCACCTAAAGCTACTTGAAGAAAATTGGTGGTGTTCTTCTGATCCTATTTGTACAGCACCGCAGGCAGCTGCAGTATTTACAAGTTAGTGTAGTGCGTCCTCTGCACAGTGTGCACCTAAAGATACTTGAAGATAATTGGTGGTGTTCTTCTGATCCTATTAGTACCGCAGGCAGCTGTAGTATTTACAAGTTAGTGTAGTGCGTCCTCTGCACAGTGTGCGCCTAAAGCTACCTGAAGAAAATTGGTGGTGTTCTTCTGATCCTATTAGTATAGTACCGCAGGCAGCTGTAGTACTTACAATTTAGTGTAGTGCGTCCTCTGCACAGTGTGCGCCTAAAGCTACCTGAATAAAATTGCTTTTGTTCTGTTCCTATTAATACCACAGGCAGGCAGCTACAGTATTTACAGTTAGTGTACTGTGTCCTCTGCACATTGTGCACCTAAAACTACCTGAATAAAATTGTCGGTGTTCTTCTGATCCTACATTAATACCACAGGCAGACAGCTACAATATTTACAGTTAGTGTACTGCGTCCTATGCACAGTGTGCACCTAAATCTACCTGAATGAAATTTTTGGTGTTCTTCTGATCCTATATTAATACCACAGGCAGGCAGGTGCAGTATTTACAGTTAGTGTACCGTGTCCTCTGCAAAGTGTGCACCTAAAGCTACCTGAAGAAAATTGCTGTTGTTCTGCTCCTATTAATACCACAGGCAGGCAGCTACAGTATTTAAAGTTAGTGTACTGTGTCCTCTGCACAGTGTGCACCTAAATCTACCTGAATGAAATTGGTGGTATTCTTCTGATCCTATATTAATACCACAGGCAGGCAGCTACAGTATTTACAGTTAGTGTAGTGCGTCCTTTGCACAGTGTGCACCTAAAGCTACCTGAAGAAAATTAGTGGTGTTCTTCTGATCCTATTAGTACGATACCACAGGCAGCTGCAGTATTTACAAGTTAGTGTAGTGCGTCCTCTGCACAGTGTGCACCTAAAGCTACCTGAAGAAAATTGGTGGTGTTCTTCTGATCCTATTAGTACAATACCGCAGGCAGCTGCAGTATTTACAAATTTGTGTAGTGCATCCTCTGCACAGTGTGCAACTAAAGCTACCAGAAGAAAATTAGCGGTGTTCTTCTGATCCTATTAGCACAGTAGCGCAGGCAGCTGCAATATTTACAAGTTAGTGTAGTGCGTCCTTTGCACAGTGTGCACCTAAATCTACCTGAAGAAAATTGTTGGTGTTCTTCTGATCCTATTAGTACTGCAGGCAAGTGTAGTATTTACAAGTTAGTGTAGTGCGTCCTCTGCACAGTGTGCACCTAAAGCTACCTGAAGAAAATTGGTGGTGTTTTTCTGATCCTATTAGTACAGTACCGCAGGCAGCTGCAGTATTTACAAGTTAGTGTACTGCGTCCTCTGCACAGTGTGCACCTAAAGCTACTTGAAGAAAATTGGTGGTGTTCTTCTGATCCTATTAGTACAGCACCGCAGGCAGCTGCAGTATTTACAAGTTAGTGTACTGCGTCCTCTGCACAGTGTGCACCTAAAGCTACCTGAAGAAAATTGGTGGTGTTCTTCTGATCCTATTAGTATCGCAGGCAGCTGCAGCATTTAAAAGTTAGTGTAGTGCGTCCTCTGCACAGTGTGCAACTAAAGCTACATGAAGAAAATTGGTGGTGTTCTTCCGATCCTATTAGTACAGTACCGCAGGCAGCTGCAGTATTTACAAGTTGGTGTAGTGCGTCCTCTGCACAGTGTGCACCTAAAGCTACCTGAAGAAAATTGGTGTTGTTCTTCTGATCCTATTAGTACAGTACCGCAGGCAGCTAGAGTATTTACAAGTTAGTGTAGTGCGTCCTCTGCACAGTGTGCACCTAAAGCTACTTGAAGAAAATTGGTGGTGTTCTGATCCTATTAGTACCGCAGGCAACTGTAGTATTTACAAGTTAGTGTACTGCGTCCTCTGCACAGTGTGCACCTAAAGCTACCTGAAGAAAATTGGTGCTGTTTTTATGATCCTATTACTACAGTACCACAGGCAGATAGAGTATTTACAAGTTAGTGTAGTGCATCCTCTACACAGTGTGCACCTAAAGCTACATGAAGAAAATTGGTGGTGTTTTTCTGATCCTATTAGTACAGTACCGCAGGCAGCTGCAGTATTTACAAGTTAGTGTACTGCGTCCTCTGAACAGTGTGCACCTAAAGCTACCTGAAGAAAGTTGCTGGTGTTCTTCTGATCCTATTAGTATCGCAGGCAGCTGCAGCATTTACAAGTTAGTGTAGTGCGTCCTCTGCACAGTGTGCACCTAAAGCTACCTGAAGAAAATTGGTGGTGTTCTTCTGATCCTATTAGTACAGTACCGCAGGCAGCTAGAGTATTTACAATTTAGTGTAGTGCGTCCTCTGCACAGTGTGCACCTAAAGCTACTTGAAGAAAATTGGTGGTGTTCTGATCCTATTAGTACCGCAGGCAACTGTAGTATTTACAAGTTAGTGTACTGCGTCCTCTGCACAGTGTGCGCCTAAAGCTACCTGAAGAAAATTGGTGGTGTTTTTCTGATCCTATTAGTACAGTACTGCAGGCAGCTAGAGTATTTACAAGTTAGTGTAGTGCGTCCTCTGCACATTGTGCTCCTAAACCTACCTAAAGAAAATTGGTGGTGTTTTTCTGATCCTATTAGTACAGTACCGCAGGCAGCTGCAGTATTTACAAGTTAGTGTACTGCATCCTCTGCACAGTGTGCACCTAAAGCTACCTAAAGAAAATTGCTGGTGTTCTTCTGATCCTATTAGTATTGCAGGCAGCTGCAGTATTTAAAAGTTAATGTAGTGCGTCCTCTGCACAGTGTGCACCTAAAGCTACTTGAAGAAAATTGGTGGTGTTCTTCTGATCCTATTAGTACCGCAGGCAACTGTAGAGTTTACAAGTTAGTGTACTGCGTCCTCTGCACAGTGTGCACCTAAAGCTACCTGAAGAAAATTGGTGGTGTTCTTATGATCCTATTAGTACAGTACCGCAGGCAGCTAGAGTATTTACAAGTTAGTGTAGTGCGTCCTCTGCACAGTGTGCACCTAAAGCTACTTGAAGAAAATTGGTGGTTTTCTTTTAATCCTATTAGTACCGCAGGCAACTGTAGTATTTACAAGTTAGTGTACTGCGTCTTCTGCACAGTGTGCACCTAAAGCTACCTGAAGAAAATTGGTGCTGTTTTTATGATCCTATTAGTACAGTACCACAGGCAGCTAGAGTATTTACAAGTTAGTGTAGTGCGTCCTCTACACAGTGTGCACCTAAAGCTACATGAAGAAAATTGGTGGTGTTTTTCTGATCCTATTAGTACAGTACCGCAGGCAGCTGCAGTATTTACAAGTTAGTGTACTGCGTCCTCTGCACAGTGTGCACCTAAAGCTACCTAAAGAAAATTGCTGGTGTTCTTCTGATCCTATTAGTATTGCAGGCAGCTGCAGTATTTAAAAGTTAGTGTAGTGCGTCCTCTGCACAGTGTGTACCTAAAGCTACTTGAAGAAAATTGGTGGTGTTCTTCTGATCCTATTAGTACCGCAGGCAACTGTAGTATTTACAAGTTAGTGTACTGCGTCCTCTGCACAGTGTGCACCTAAAGCTACCAGAAGAAAATTGGTGGTGTTCTTCTGATCCTATTAGTATTGCAGGCAGCTGCAGTATTTACAAGTTAGTGTAGTGCGTCCTCTGCACAGTGTGCACCTAAAGCTACCTAAAGAAAATTGGTGGTGTTCTTCTGATCCTATTAGTACAGTACCGCAGGCAGCTGCAGTATTTACAAGTTAGTGTACTGCATCCTCTGCACAGTGTGCACCTAAAGCTACCTGAAGAAAATTGGTGGTGTTCTTCTGATCCTATTAGTACAGTACCACAAGCAGCTGCAGTATTTACAAGTTAGTGTAGTACGTCCTCTGCACAGTGTGCACCTAAAGCTACTTGAAGAAAATTGGTGGTGTTCTTCTGATCCTATTAGTACATTACCGCAGGCAGCTGCAGTATTTACAAATTAGTGTAGTGTGTCCTCTGCACAGTGTGCACCTAAAGTTACTTGAAGATAATTAGTGGTGTTCTTCTGATCCTATTAGTACCGCAGGCAGCTGTGGTATTTACAAGTTAGCGTAGTGTGTCCTCTGCACAGCGTGCACCTAAAGATACTTGAAGAAAATTGGTGGTGTTCTTCTGATCCTATTAGTACAGTACCGCAGGCAGCTGCAGTATTTACAAGTTAGTGTAGTGCGTCCTCTGCACAGTGTGCACCTAAAACTACTTGAAGAAAAATGGTGGTGTTCTTCTGATCCTATTAGTATTGCAGGCAGCTGCAGTATTTAAAAGTTAGTGTAGTGCATCCTCTGCACAGTGTGCACCTAAAGCTACTTGAAGAAAATTGGTGGTGTTCTTCTGATTCTATTAGTACAGTACCGCAGGCAGCTGCAGTATTTACAAGTTAGTGTTTTGCGTCCTCTGCACAGTGTGCACCTAAAGCTACCTGAAGAAAATTGGTGGTATTCTTCTGATTCTATTAGTACAGTACCGCAGGCAGCTGCAGTATTTACAAGTTAGTGTAGTGCGTCCTCTGCACAGTGTGCACCTAAAGCTACTTGAAGAAAATTGGTGGTGTTCTTCTGATCCTATTAGTACATCACCGCAGGCAGCTGCAGTATTTACAAATTAGTGTAGTGCGTCCTCTGCACAGCGTGCACCTAAAGATACTTGAAGAAAATTGGTGTTCTTCTTCTGATCCTATTAGTACCGCAGGCAACTGTAGTATTTACAAGTTAGTGTAGTGCGTCCTTTGCACAGTGTGCACCTAAAGCTACCTGAAGAAAATTGGTGGTGTATTTCTCATCCTATTAGTACAGTACCGCAGGCAGCTGCAGTATTTACAAGTTAGTGTACTGCGTCCTCTGCACAGTGTGCACCTAAACCTACCTGAAGAAAATTGGTGGTGTTCTTCTGATCTTATTAATACAGTACCGTAGGCAGCTGCAGTATTTACAAGTTAGTGTACTGCGTCCTCTGCACAGTGTGCACCTAAAGCTACCTGAAGAAAATTGCTGGTGTTCTTCTGATCCTATTAGTATCGCAGGCAGCTGCAGTATTTAAAAGGTAGTGTAGTGTGTCCTCTGCACAGTGTGCACCTAAAGCTACCTGAAGAAAATTGGTGGTGTTCTTCTGATCCTATCAGTATAGTACCGCAGGCAGCTGCAGTATTTACAAGTTAGTGTACTGCGTCCTCTGCACAGTGTGCAACTAAAGCTACCTGAAGAAAATTAGTGGTGTTCTTCTGCTCCTTTTAATACCACAGGCAGGCAGCTACAGTATTAACAGTTAGTGCAGTGCATCCTCTGCACAGTGTGCACCTAAAGCTACCTGAATTAAATTGGTGGTGTTCTTCTGATCCTATATTAATACCACAGGCAGGCAGGTGCAGTATTTACAGTTAGTGTACCGTGTCCTCTGCAAAGTGTGCACCTAAAGCTACCTGAAGAAAATTGCTGTTGTTCTGCTCTTATTAATAACACAGGCAGGCAGCTACTGTATTTATAGTTAGTGTATTGTGTCCTCTGCACATTGTGCACCTAAAGCTACTTGAAGAAAATTGGTGGTGTTCTTCTGATCCTATTTTTACAGCACCGCAGGCAGCTGCAGTATTTACAAGTTAGTGTAGTGCGTCCTCTGCACAGTGTGCACCTAAAGATACTTGAAGATAATTGGTGGTGTTCTTCTGATCCTATTAGTACCGCAGGCAGCTGTAGTATTTACAAGTTAGTGTAGAGCGTCCTCTGCACAGTGTGCGCCTAAAGCTACCTGAAGAAAATTGGTGGTGTTCTTCTGATCCTATTAGTATAGTACCGCAGGCAGCTGTAGTACTTACAAGTTAGTGTAGTGCGTCCTCTGCACAGTGTGCGCCTAAAGCTACCTGAATAAAATTGCTTTTGTTCTGTTCCTATTAATACCACAGGCAGGCAGCTACAGTATTTACAGTTAGTGTACTGTGTCCTCTGCACATTGTGCACCTAAAACTACCTGAATAAAATTGTTGGTGTTCTTCTGATCCTACATTAATACCACAGGCAGACAGCTACAGTATTTACAGTTAGTGTACTGCGTCCTATGCACAGTGTGCACCTAAATCTACCTGAATGAAATTTTTGGTGTTCTTCTGATCCTATATTAATACCACAGGCAGGCAGGTGCAGTATTTACAGTTAGTGTACCGTGTCCTCTGCAAAGTGTGCACCTAAAGCTACCTGAAGAAAATTGCTGTTGTTCTGCTCCTATTAATACCACAGGCAGGCAGCTACAGTATTTAAAGTTAGTGTACTGTGTCCTCTGCACAGTGTGCACCTAAATCTACCTGAATGAAATTGGTGGTATTCTTCTGATCCTATATTAATACCACAGGCAGGCAGCTACAGTATTTACAGTTAGTGTAGTGCGTCCTTTGCACAGTGTGCACCTAAAGCTACCTGAAGAAAATTAGTGGTGTTCTTCTGATCCTATTAGTACGATACCACAGGCAGCTGCAGTATTTACAAGTTAGTGTAGTGCGTCCTCTGCACAGTGTGCACCTAAAGCTACCTGAAGAAAATTGGTGGTGTTCTTCTGATCCTATTAGTACAATACCGCAGGCAGCTGCAGTATTTACAAATTTGTGTAGTGCATCCTCTGCACAGTGTGCAACTAAAGCTACCTGAAGAAAATTAGTGGTGTTCTTCTGCTCCTATTAATACCACAGGCAGGCAGCTACAGTATTTACAGTTAGTGTAGTGCATCCTCTGCACAGTGTGCACCTAAAGCTACCTGAATTAAATTGGTGGAGTTCTTCTGATCCTATATTAATACCACAGGCAGGCAGGTGCAGTATTTATAGTTAGTGTACCGTGTCCTCTGCAAAGTGTGCACCTAAAGCTACCTGAAGAAAATTGCTGTTGTTCTGCTCCTATTAATACCACAGGCAGGCAGCTACAGTATTTACAGTTAGTGTACTGTGTCCTCTGCACCGTGTGTACCTAAAGCTACCTGAAGAAAATTAGTGGTGTTCTTCTGATCCTATATTAATACCACAGGCAGGCAGCTACAGTATTTACAGTTAGTGTAGTGCGTCCTCTGCACAGTGTGCACCTAAAGCTATCTGGAGACAATTGCTGTTGTTCTGCTCCTATTAATACCACAGGCAGACAGCTACAGTATTTACAGTTAGTGTACTGTGTCCTCTGCACAGTGTGCACCTAAAGCTACCTGAATTAAATTGGTGGTGTTCTGATCCTATATTAATACCACAGACATGCAGCTACAGTATTTACAGTTAGTGTACTGCGTCCTCTGCACTGTGTGCACCTAAAGCTACCTGAAGAAAATTGCTGTTGTTCTGTTCCTATTAATACCACAGGCAGGCAGCTACAGTATTTACAGTTAGTGTACTGTGTCCTCTGCACATTGTGCACCTAAAGCTACCTGAATAAAATTGGTGGTGTTCTTCTGATACTATATTAATACCACAGGCAGGCAGCTACAGTATTTACAGTTAGTGTACTGCGTCCTATGCACAGTGTGCACCTAAATCTACCTGAATAAAATTGGTGGTCTTCTTCTGATCCTATATTAATACCACAGGCAGGCAGCTACAATATTTACAATAAGTGTACTGCATCCTCTGCACAATGTGCACCTAAAGCTACCTGAAGAAAATTGCTGTTGTTCTGCTCCTATTAATACAACAGGCAGGCAGCTACAGTATTTAGAGTTAGTGTACTGTGTCCTCTGCACAGTGTGCACCTAACGCTACCTGAATAAAATTGGTGGTGTTCTTCTGATCCTATATTAATACCACAGGCAGGCAGCTACAGTATTTACAGTTAGTGTACTGTGTCCTCTGCACCGTGTGTACCTAAAGCTACCTGAAGAAAATTAGTGGTGTTCTTCTGATCCTATATTAATACCACAGGTAGGCAGCTACAGTATTTACAGTTAGTGTAGTGCGTCCTCTGCACAGTGTGCACCTAAAGCTATCTGGAGACAATTGCTGTTGTTCTGCTCCTATTAATACCACAGGCAGACAGCTACAGTATTTACAGTTAGTGTACTGTGTCCTCTGCACAGTGTGCACCTAAAGCTACCTGAATTAAATTGGTGGTGTTCTGATCCTATATTAATACCACAGACATGCAGCTACAGTATTTACAGTTAGTGTACTGCGTCCTCTGCACTGTGTGCACCTAAAGCTACCTGAAGAAAATTGCTGTTGTTCTGTTCCTATTAATACCACAGGCAGGCAGCTACAGTATTTACAGTTAGTGTACTGTGTCCTCTGCACATTGTGCACCTAAAGCTACCTGAATAAAATTGGTGGTGTTCTTCTGATACTATATTAATACCACAGGCAGGCAGCTACAGTATTTACAGTTAGTGTACTGCGTCCTATGCACAGTGTGCACCTAAATCTACCTGAATAAAATTGGTGGTCTTCTTCTGATCCTATATTAATACCACAGGCAGGCAGCTACAATATTTACAATAAGTGTACTGCATCCTCTGCACAATGTGCACCTAAAGCTACCTGAAGAAAATTGCTGTTGTTCTGCTCCTATTAATACAACAGGCAGGCAGCTACAGTATTTAGAGTTAGTGTACTGTGTCCTCTGCACAGTGTGCACCTAACGCTACCTGAATAAAATTGGTGGTGTTCTTCTGATCCTATATTAATACCACAGGCAGGCAGCTACAGTATTTACAGTTAGTGTACTGTGTCCTCTGCACCGTGTGTACCTAAAGCTACCTGAAGAAAATTAGTGGTGTTCTTCTGATCCTATATTAATACCACAGGTAGGCAGCTACAGTATTTACAGTTAGTGTAGTGCGTCCTCTGCACAGTGTGCACCTAAAGCTATCTGGAGACAATTGCTGTTGTTCTGCTCCTATTAATACCACAGGCAGACAGCTACAGTATTTACAGTTAGTGTACTGTGTCCTCTGCACAGTGTGCACCTAAAGCTACCTGAATTAAATTGGTGGTGTTCTGATCCTATATTAATACCACAGACATGCAGCTACAGTATTTACAGTTAGTGTACTGCGTCCTCTGCACTGTGTGCACCTAAAGCTACCTGAAGAAAATTGCTGTTGTTCTGTTCCTATTAATACCACAGGCAGGCAGCTACAGTATTTACAGTTAGTGTACTGTGTCCTCTGCACATTGTGCACCTAAAGCTACCTGAATAAAATTGGTGGTGTTCTTCTGATACTATATTAATACCACAGGCAGGCAGCTACAGTATTTACAGTTAGTGTACTGCGCCCTATGCACTGTGTGCACCTAAATCTACCTGAATAAAATTGGTGGTCTTCTTCTGATCCTATATTAATACCACAGGCAGGCAGCTACAATATTTACAGTAAGTGTACTGCGTCCTCTGCACAGTGTGCACCTAAAGCTACCTGAAGAAAATTGCTGTTGTTCTGCTCCTATTAATACAACAGGCAGGCAGCTACAGTATTTACAGTTAGTGTACTGTGTCCTCTGCACATTGTGCTCCTAAAGCTACCTGAATAAAATTGGTGGTGTTCTTCTGATACTATATTAATACCACAGGCAGGCAGCTACAGTATTTACAGTTAGTGTACTGCGTCCTATGCACAGTGTGCACCTAACGCTACCTGAATAAAATTGGTGGTGTTCTTCTGATCCTATATTAATACCACAGGCAGGCAGCTACAGTATTTACAGTTAGTGTACTATGTCCTCTGCACCGTGTGTACCTAAAGCTACCTGAAGAAAATTAGTGGTGTTCTTCTGATCCTATATTAATACCACAGGCAGGCAGCTACAGTATTTACAGTTAGTGTAGTGAGTCCTCTGCACAATGTGCACCTAAAGCTATATGGAGACAATTGCTGTTGTTCTGCTCCTATTAATACCACAGGCAGACAGCTACAGTATTTACAGTTAGTGTACTGTGTCCTCTGCACAGTGTGCACCTAAAGCTACCTGAATTAAATTGGTGGTGTTTTGATCCTATATTAATACCACAGACACGCAGCTACAGTATTTACAGTTAGTGTACTGCATCCTCTGCACTGTGTGCACCTAAAGCTACCTGAAGAAAATTGCTGTTGTTCTGTTCCTATTAATACCACAGGCAGGCAGCTACAGTATTTACAGTTAGTGTACTGTGTCCTCTGCACATTGTGCACCTAAAGCTACCTGAATAAAATTGGTGGTGTTCTTCTGATCCTATATTAATACCACAGGCAGGCAGCTACAGTATTTACAGTTAGTGTACTGCGTCCTATGCACAGTGTGCATCTAAATCTACCTGAATAAAATTGGTGGTCTTCTTCTGATCCTATATTAATACCACAGGCAGGCAGCTACAATATTTACAGTAAGTGTACTGCGTCCTCTGCACAGTGTGCACCTAAAGCTACCTGAAGAAAATTGTTGTTGTTCTGCTCCTATTAATACAACAGGCAGGCAGCTACAGTATTTACAGTTAGTGTACTGTGTCCTCTGCACAGTGTGCACCTAACGCTACCTGAATAAAATTGGTGGTGTTCTTCTGATCCTATATTAATACCGCAGGCAGGCAGCTACAGTATTTACAGTTAGTGTACTGCTTCCTCTGCACAGTGTGCACCTAAAGCTACCTGAAGAAAATTGGTGGTGTTCTTCTGATCCTATATTAATACCACAGGCAGGCAGCTACAGTATTTACAAGTTCGTTTAGTGCGTCCTCTGCACAGTGTGCACCTAAAGCTATCTGGAGACAATTGCTGTTGTTCTGCTCCTATTAATACCACAGGCAGACAGCTACAGCATTTACAGTTAGTGTGCTGTGTCCTCTGCACAGTGTGCACCAAAATCTACCTGAATGAAATTGGTGGTATTCTTCTGATCCTATATTAATACCACAGGCAGGCAGCTACAGTATTTACAGTTAGTGTACTGCGTCCTCTGCACAGTGTGCACCTAAAACTACCTGAAGAAAATTAGTGGTGTTCTTCTGATCCTATTAGTACGATACCACAGGCAGCTGCAGTATTTACAAGTTAGTGTAGTGCGTCCTCTGCACAGTGTGCACCTAAAGCTACCTGAAGAAAATTGGTGGTGTTCTTCTGATCCTATTAGTACAATACCGCAGGCAGCTGCAGTATTTACAAATTAGTGTAGTGCATCCTCTGCACAGTGTGCAACTAAAACTACCTGAAGAAAATTAGTGGTGTTCTTCTGCTCCTATTAATACCACAGGCAGGCAGCTACAGTATTTACAGTTAGTGTAGTGCATCCTCTGCACAGTGTGCACCTAAAGCTACCTGAATTAAATTGGTGGAGTTCTTCTGATCCTATATTAATACCACTGGAAGGCAGGTGCAGTATTTACAGTTAGTGTACTGTGTCCTCTGCAAAGTGTGCACCTAAAGCTACCTGAAGAAAATTGCTGTTGTTCTGCTCCTATTAATACCACAGGCAGGCAGCTACAGTATTTAAAGTTAGTGTAGTGTGTCCTCTGCACAGTGTGCACCTAAAGCTACCTGAATTAAATTGGTGGTGTTCTGATCCTATATTAATACCACAGGCACGCAGCTACAGTATTTACAGATAGTGTACTGCATCCTCTGCACTGTGTGCACCTAAAGCTACCTGAAGAAAATTGCTGTTGTTCTGTTCCTATTAATACCACAGGCAGACAGCTACAGTATTTACAGTTAGTTTACTGTGTCCTCTGCACAGTGTGCACCTAAAGCTACCTGAATTAAATTGGTGGTGTTCTTCCGATCCTATATTAATACCACAGGCAGGCAGCTACAGTATTTACAGTTAGTGTACTGCGTCCTCTGCACAGTGTGCACCTAAAGCTACCTGAAGAAAATTGCTGTTGTTCTGTTCCTATTAATACCACAGGCAGGCAGCTACGGTATTTACAGTTAGTGTACTGTGTCCTCTGCACCTTGTGCACCTAAAGATAACTGAATAAAATTGGTGGTGTTCTTCTGATCCTATATTAATACCACAGGCAGGCAGCTACAGTATTTACAGTTAGTGTACTGCGTCCTATGCACAGTGTGCACCTAAAGCTACCTGAAGACAATTGCTGTTGTTCTGCTCCTATTAATACCACAGGCAATCAGCTACAGTATTTACAGTTAGTGTACTGCGTCCTCTGCACAGTGTAGACAATTGCTGGTGTTCTCATACTAATAATACTACAGGCAGGCAGTTGATTCTGCCAGCTGCAGTATCAGTATATATATATATACATCCCAGCTTTGTGCAGCTACATTTCACTGCAGGCCATTAGTATGTCTGGAAGGCCAACAAGGAGAGGCATACAGTAACAAGCCAATAAAAGAGGGCAAGCAGGCTCTGTGTCTAGAGGCAACAGTGTTGGTTGTGGAGACGGTGCATCGTCATCAGCACGTGGCCGTGGGATACGCTTGTCCTTTTTTTCGGCAGCTGGCCATTTTGAGCCGCAACATGTGAAAGACTTGGTAGAGTGGATGACCAAGCCATCTTCATCCTCCTCATCCTCTCTCACCCTGAATCAGGGTACTTTGTCTGGCAAAGCAGCTGCCAACGCGGCCTCTTCCCTTGGCTCAATGGCATCAGTCACTCCTTCCCTAGCCCCACCATGTCCTCCTGAGGAGTCCCCCGAACTGTTTGACCACAGTGTTGGGTACATGGTCCAGGAGGATGCCCAGCATTTTGAAGGCTCCGATGATGGTACCCAGCGTCGTCCTTAGTGACCCAGAGGACTCCGAACCGAATGCCTTAGCAAACCTATGCTGCATGGCCTCCCTGATCCTGCAAAGCCTGTGGAAGGATCCTTGTATTTGTGGTATCAAGGAGAGGGATCAATACTGGCTGGCAACCCTCCTTGATCCACGTTAGAAGGGTAAGGTTGCGGATCTTATCTTGCCGTCACAGAGGGAGCAGAGGATGAAACATCTTTGGGAGGCCTTGCAGAAAGGTCTGTGCAACGCGTTCCCAGAGACTGGGAGGTTACAAACTCCTGTTACTGGACAACGTGTTGCTGAGGCTTCGGTCAGTCAAAGAAGGAGCAGTGGAGAAGGTGGCTGTTAGGGATGAGCCCGGCTGTTCGGTTCGCACCAGAACCTGCGAATGGACCGAAAATTCACACGAACGTTAGAACCCCATTGAAGTCTATGGGACTCGAATGTACGAAATCAAAAGGGCTAATTTGAAAGTCTAATTTGCATTGTATTGTCTTAATAAGGGTTTGGGGACCCAGGTCCTGCCCCAGGGGACATGTATCATTGCAAAAAAAGTTTTAAAAATGTCTGTTTTTTCGGGAGCAGTAATTTTAATGATGCTTAAAGTGAAAAAAAAGTTAAATATTCTTTTAAATATCATGCCTGGAGGGTGTCTACAGTATGCCTGTAAAATGGCGAATGTTTCCCGTGCTTAGAACAGTCCCTGCACAAAATGACATTTTTAAAGGAATAAAAGTAATTTAAAACTGCTTGTGACTTTAATGTAATGTCGGTTCCCGACAATATGGATGAAAATCAGTGACACAAATGGCATGGGTACCCCCCCTGTCCATTACCAGGCCCTTTGGGTCCTGTATAGATATTAAGGGGAACCCCGCACCCAAATTAAAAAAAGGAAAGGCGTGGGGCCCCCAGGCCCTATATACTCTGAACAGCAGTATACAGGTGGTGCAAACAAAAGAGGGACTGTAGGTTTGTTGTTAAGTAGAATCTGTTTGTAATTTTGAACTGGTACATTTTTAAAGTGTAGCTCCAGCCAAAAAATCTATTTTTAAGCTTTTTGGAAAACATAGGGAAGGGTTATCACCTCTGTGACATTTGTTTTGCTGTCTGTGCTCCTCTTCAGAAGATTTCACCTCACTTTCTGTCACAATTACAAATGTTTTTAGAAAATTTGGGGTTTTTAGTGAAGCAAGGATTGGTGATAAAGAATCAGTGGAAATGAGAAATGTTTTTCCCATATTAACTCTTATAGGGCGTACACACGGTCGGACTTTGTTCGGACAATCCGACAACAAAATCCTAGGATTTTTTCCGACGGATGTTGGCTCAAACTTTTTTTGTCTACACACGGTCGCACAAAGTTGTCGGAATTTCTGATCGCCAACCACGCGGTCACGTACACCACGTACGACGAGACTAGAAAAGGCCGGTTCAGAACCAAGCGCGGCACCCTTTGGGCTCCTTTTGCTAATCTCGTGTTAGTAAAAGTTTGGTGAGATACGATTCGCGCTTTTTTAGACTCGTGGCTTTCAGATCGTTTTCTGCCGTTCAGTTTGTGCTTGTGGGTTTGTATCTGCTCTTCAGTGCGTGCAAGCAAGTTCCGCGTGACTTTAAGTACTCATTGTATTCTTGTTCGTTCATTACTGGTTTTCAGGTCGCTCTTCACAGGCCTTGCTGTTCTTCAGTGCGTTCTGTTACTTCGTTCTGAGCAGCCGGCCATTTTCTAGCCATGTTTCGTATGCGTACTCCTCGTAGAGTTCATGCTGTGCGGGGGCTTGGTGTTGGGGTCCTGACCTTGACACAAGTGCAGTCCATGAACAGGGTGGGGAGGAGTTCATGGACCAAGAATTGGTTGCTTCAGCGTGACCAGTTCTCTCATATGCCTTTGCTCTGTGAGATCCGTGAGAATAATCCTGATGATTTCAGGAACTTTCTCAGGATGACGGACCCCGTATTTCACCGTTTGTTGGCTTCACTGACCCCCTATATCAGCAGGCAGGATACCTGCATGAGGCAAGCCATCACTCCGGAGCAGAGGTTGGTCGCTACTAGGGTTGTCCCGATACCGATACTAGTATCGGTATCGGCACCGATACCAAGCATTTGCCCAAGTACTTGTACTCGGGCAAATGCTCCCGATGCTTCCGCCGATACCTTGACTGTCAGCGGTGATGGACGTGTGGGGGAGTTACAAGCTTCTCCCCCCGCGGCTTTCAGCTGCTTAGTGTTATACAGCGGTGATCGGTGCTTGTAATTCCCCCACACGCGATCACCGCTGACTGTCACCTCCTCCTCCTTAGTCCTCCTCCGTTCCTCTGTCCCCCTCCGCTGTCCTGCTCCATTGCTGTGTCCCCCTCCGTTCCTCTGTCCCCCCCGCTGTCCTCCTTCTTTGCTCTGTCCCCCTCCGCTGTCCTCCTCCGTTCCTCTGTCCCCCCCCGCTGTCCTCCTTCTTTGCTCTGTCCCCCTCCGCTGTCCCCATGCGTTCCTCTGTCCCCCTCCGCTGTGCCCATCCGTTCCGGCTTTCCGTTGTCCCCCTCTCTCTTCGTCTGTCCCCTCCGTTCTGCTGTCTCTCTCCGCTGTGTGTATGGAGAGAGTCAGCTGACTCTTTCCATTCACATAACTGAAACATTGTAACCTCCTGTGATTACAATGTGTCAGTTTATGAATGGAGAGAAGCCGCTGTCTTCTCTCCATTCATTCTCAGTGCAGCTGACGCTGCAGAGAAAGGGACTGGGGAATCTCTATCCTCAGTCTATTTCTCTGTCTCAAGGGGGAGATATCAGAGGTCTGTTAAGACCCCTGATATCTCACCAAAGCCCCCCAACAGGGCTGATTAAAAAAAAAAAAAACACACACATAGTGCAATAAAGAATAAAAAAAAAAATGTAAAAAATAATAAATGTAAATGAAAAAAACCAAAACAAAAACACACACACAGACACCGTTCACTATACCCCCACCCCAACCCCCCCCCCTCAAAAAAAAAAAAAAAACCTGTCACGTGACATTAAAAAAAAGTATCGGTAATCGGTATCGGTGAGTACTTGAAAAAAAGTATCGGTACTTGTACTCGGTCCTAAAAAAGTGGTATCGGGACAACCCTAGTCGCTACCCTGCGGTATTTGGCGACAGGGAGAAGCCTGCAGGACTTGAAGTTCTCGACAGGCATCTCCCCCCAGGCTCTGGGGATCATCATCCCAGAGACCTGTTCTGCCATCATCCAGGTCCTGCAGAAGGAGTATATGAAGGTAAGATTTGTATCCTTTTATATCACATTTTATTGTATTGAATGTTTGCTAATATATTGTATTTCTTTCCTCATTCCCTAATTACCATGATTGTAATATGCTGTGAATGTCCCCTTTGTCCTCATGCATGCTGGATTTTTATGTAATTATTATTTTAGGTCCTTTATACATATTTGCCCTTCAATAACCTCCCCAGCATGGTGTCTCCTGGCCTATATTCACCTCATGTAGTCACTTAACAATGTATTTTATCAGCTCTATAGTAGTGCTTTACCCCAAACACCCCCTAAAATGTTATTTTTGATTTAAATTCTGGCAGAGTGCCAGAGGCTTTTTTTTGTTGGTGACCCCAAATAATTTTTTGTAACCCTCCCTCCCCAACTGCTAAGTCAGCTGATCCCAATTCTCTATGTATCCTCAATCATCTATCTGCTGACTTTACCAAACCCATACACACTATACCCACCTCTTTACTGGTCAGATTTATGGATGAATTGCCCAAAGCATGTAGTGCAAGGGCCTGCCTGTATACTTTCCAATGGTACTGTTTCAAGTTTTTGTATTCTATTATTATCTTGATAGGTAATAGCAGAATGTCCAAATGTCCTCAAATGTGTACAATGTGTATTTATATCTTTGTATTATGACACTTCTTACCTGTCCAGTGGTCTGCCAATAGCGTAACTAAGGAGGGGCTGTTCCAAGTAATACCCATTATTTAGGCATTCAGCTCTCAATGAAGTGAAGACGGTTACCTGTCCAAGATCCCCTCCCCCCCTATAATGTTAGAAATGGCCCATGAGAGGGGGGGAGGGGGAATATGATAGGTGTACCTTATACTTTGGCCTTGTTAAATTCCCCTTACTAAATGCTATCTGTAGGTTGCCACATAATGTTTGTGCCTAATCTGCTTGCCATGTTTCTGTGAAAAAATAGTAATGTTTATTGTTTTTTCCTCAACAGTTTCCTTCCACGCCACAGGAATGGCAGACTGTGGCCTCCCACTTTGCCCAGCGGTGGGACTTTCATAACTGCGGAGGGGCAATTGATGGGAAACACGTCCACATCGTCTCACCACCCAACTCGGGGTCGTACTATTATAATTACAAGGGGTTCAATAGTATAGTGATGTTGGCAGTGGTGTCGGCTAATTACGACTTCCTGTATGTGGACGTGGGGAAGAATGGCCGGATGTCCGATGGTGGAGTCATCGCCCAGACAGAGTTTTACAGGCGTCTTCAGAATGGCAGCTTGGACTTGCCAGCTCCAGAGGACAATGTTGAAGGACTCCCATTTGTGTTCGTTGCTGATGAAGCGTTTGCGCTGGGGGACCACCTGATGCGGCCATTCCCAATGAGGACCCTCACCCTGGAACAGAGGGTTTTTAATTACCGGCTGGCCAGAGCCCAAAGAGTGGTGGAGAACACATTTGGAATCCTGGCCAGCCGGTTCCGACTATTTCTGACACCCATCCATATGGCGGAGTATAAACTGAACCATATTATACTGGCGTGCTGTGTTCTCTATAACTTTTTAAGGAAACATTCGGCCAACTATGCTGGCTCAGTTGGGCCTGAGGCCGGAATCCTACATCAAACCACACTGACGGCGCTTGAAAGTGGCCATCCTGGCTTGCCCTCCCTGAGTGCCCGTGATGTCCGGTTACACTACCTGGAGTTCTTTGCTGGTAGGGGGGCTATCAATATGCCAGACAATCTGTGAAGCCTTTTTATAATAAAAAAAAAAAGAAATTCTTGGTGGACATTTACTGCTTGTGTTTGTTTTAGCTGACCCTGACAGAAATGTGTTGAGTCCAGAAAATGTCGTGATTGTGTAACCTTAAACAAAGCACTGTTGGCTGTTATTTCCTAAATGCAAAAACACATTTCACTACAAGTGCACTTGCAACTGCACTGAAACTGCACTTGTAGTGCAAAGAGGATTTGCCCTTAGGAAATAACACCCATTTTTGCAGAAAACAGCAATTACATCACCCCAAAAGTGTTGTATTGTAGTGTTGAGACAATAATCCACACATTCTTGAGTAAGCAACTTTTTTATACCTGCACAATCACATGTGCATTTACCAAAGGTTTTTAAAACAAACCAACATGTTTGTTGTATAACAATTTTTGCAGTAGCATTTTTAAAAATCGAAATGTCCATTTCATATAAAACAGGCCTGTGTAAAACCAACAAGAAAGCCAAAAAACTTGAACTTACAAAGTTCACATTAGGTAAAACCTGAAGGCTATATCAGACATCAGTATTTAGGAACTGGGTTTGATATAGCGTTCAGATGGGGGGAAATCACCCCTGGAAAAGCCAAATTTGGAAGATGCACACCAATTTAGGAATGTCAACATGTGCTATGTGCCATCAGGGGGGATCAAGGGATGTGTTTTGGGGGAGCAAGCCCTTCCTCAACGCTACTTTATAATTGAGGAAGGGGTTGCACCCCCAAAATGCGTCCATTGATCTCCCGTGATGGCAGATAGCACATGTTGGCACACTGTGTGCATCCTCCAAATTTGGCTTTTCAAAACATTGCAAAAATATTTAAAAGATTGGACCACAATCCAAAAAGTGATTTTGTGGGGTTTTAAATTCGCCCCAAAACATCAATGATGTTATTATTTTTTTTAATAACATCATTGATTTTTTGCTGTATGTTTTGCAGTTCGACATTACACCCCATGATCTCCCCGATCAGGATCTGGGCACTTTCTGATGTGAAACGTTCTGGATCCACAACATCACGATCACCTAAAAAGAGAGAAAGAAAACAAAAACAGGTCTCAAAAATCTGCCACCATCCATCTCTTTTACCTGAGCCTGTGGTCGCAGACACTCACCTGTTGTGGTGTTAATCTCCACCACATCTTCTTCTTCCTCCTGCTCTTCTTGGGTTGGTGTTAGTTCCCCTTCTTCCAGAGGTGGAGGGTCTATGGCCTCCTCGGATGAGGGGTGTCCTCCGAGTCTTTTCTCCCCTATGTAAAACAAAAATGGTATAATTAGCACACAGATATTTGATGGCAGAACTAGAAATAGGAAACATTGCTTGGAAGTGGGGTACAATTGTCTATTTTAGCCGAGTTCCAAGATGTATTTTTTTTATTGGCCTTTGTCAAGCTGCAATACTTTACCTGTTTAGTACAAGCTTCACAGATGGAAACCCCCCTATAGTATACACTGGAGCACCTGTGTGGCCCCCTAATAAAAATGGTGTTCTTGTGTCCCACACTAGTGCTCCAGTGTCCAGATGTGAAAACAGCTGCTCAGTGTCCTCTCCTTACACGGAATCTAGTTGGCATTTCATTCTAGTAACAAACCCATCTACACAAACAACTATTTGGCATCCAAGTAGGCCCAAAAAAAATGTGGGAAAATGCATATGGCCTAAACAATTGTGTTTTAGAGGCTGAAAGAAAAATGTTTGATACGAACGAATAATGGGCCCATGAACATTAAAGTTGCCCTTTTAAACTGTACAATTAAGAAAAGCACATGGAGCAGCATGAACGCAATAAAGACAGAAAGAATAGGAACACAGCACAACTACTTACTTTTTTTCAGCACTCTCCGGATCTTTCGGTACTGCTCTGGCTCTCTTAACTTCAGGTCCGACCACCGCTTCCTGAGCTGATCTTTTGATCGTCGTACCCTGAAATTCTTGTGAAGGCTTTTGACCACTTTCGCCATGATCTTTGCCTTTCTGATGTTGGGGTTGGGGTAAGGCCCATACTTTCCGTCATAGTCGGACTTCTTCATGATGTCGACCATCTCCAACATCTCCCCAAAGGACATATTTGTGGCCTTAAAACGTCTCCTTCTGGATCGGGACGTGTCCGGATCCGGGCTTTCCTCCTCCTCCTCGTTCCTGCAATTAGCACGCACCTGCTGTGACTCCACCATGTGCTCTTCCCCCACTGCGCCGAACGGAAAGGGGCGGTGAATAGACTAGAAAGAACGTCAGGGGCGGGCGGAGTTACATGCATGCGCAGTGTGTATAAAGCGTAACACGCGTGCGTATTACGTACGATCTGTGAGCGGAGGAAGGAGCATTGGATGCGCCGATCTTAAGAACGAAGGTAAGAGACAAACTTGTGCCTATACTGCTTCTACATTGAAGCCTATATTGTAACAAGATTAGGAGAGTTTTGTCTGACATTAGGCTTTGTCTTGTGTTGTGTCTTGCAGTGAACATGGATATCTTAGTGAAAGACAATGACTTCATGTCAGTATTCATAGATATCTTAAGGGAGCTGCCATGTCTGTGGGAGATTAAACACCCCCATTACAAGAACCAAGCAAAAAGGAAGGCAGCACTGGTGCAATTGTGTGAAATTGTGAAGCAGGTGATCCCCACGGCAGACATCACCTATTTAAAGATCTTCATTGGTGGCCTGAGGAGCACATATCTAAGGGAGCGCAAGAAAGTCTTGGATTCACAGAGATCCGGAGCAGCAGATGACATCTATGTCCCCAGGATGTTGTACTATGACAGGCTGCATTTTCTGGCAGGCCAGACTGAACCCAGGCCATCCCTCTCCGGTCTTCCTTCCACGCTTCCTTCCCCCCCGGCTGAGGCTTCTGATGCCCAACCTGGGCCTTCCAGGCAACATGTGGAGGAGCCCAGATTGAGCCAGGTATAGCATTCCTCGAAATATTTCTGCTTGTCCAATCCATGATGTTACCTAGATGTTAGTTTGGAGTACTAATTTAGGATTGTGATTGATGAAACAAAACATTACAACCATGTCCCTTTTTCATACACAGGGAAGTCTCAGCCAGGAGGTGGCCGGGCCGAGCCAGCTGGCTGATCTGCAGGTCCCTCCACCCCCCCTGAAAAGAGAAAGTGGCAGTAGGAGGAGTGCCCTAGAGGAGGCTACCGGAGGACTCTTTTGGAGGGCTACAGAGGTCCTGGGAGCACGACAGACTGTGGAGGAGGACATTGCTGCCACCATTGCCTATAAAATGCAGAGGATGGAGGAGGGCCAACAAGTCTTGTGTGAGGCGCTCTTAACAAAGGTATGAGGGGCCAAATGACAGCTCAGACACACCTTTGCGATGGTCCTCCTCCTCCTTCTCCTCCAGGTCCTCCCAGTCCTCCTCCAGGTCCTACTCCTCCTCCTGCCACATCTCCAACTGCACAGCCACAGCCCGGAATGAAGCGTGAAAGGAAGACCAGAAAGTGAGGACCCTGGATCCAGTCTGGTCAGCCAAAAAATGCAGCCTCTTGTGGTACCACAGCCTGGGGACACACATGTCATCTGCTGCTATCCGGATCTCTGCGAATTCTGGATCAGACTGGCCTCCCTTACATATGGACTCCTCAGGCCACCAATTTTGATGTTCAAGAATTGATGTCTGCCCTGGGGGGCCCAGGCTTCGCTAATTTCTCATGTTGATCCAGTGTTGCCTTCCTCTTTGTTTGGTTCTGAGCCCTTAATAAAGGATTTTTGTTTTGAATTATACTCTCCTATGTGTTTTACTTAAAAAAATGACATTTTTTTTGTGAGGATTCAGGTACATTTCAAATATACAATGTGAAATGAACAAGGGACACCAACCACAAACAATCTCCTTGAGATTAAATAATAAAAGATATCAATGGTGTTGGGGTAACTTGACACACAAAACACACACAAAAATATTCTGGAGTAAAACTAAAAATAACATTGAACAAAGATCAGCCTTTGAAAAAATCCAAACATTAAAAAAAATAAAAGGCTTAAAATCCCCCAAAAAATTAAATAAAAAAAAAATTCTGTCAGAATTGTGTGACAACTAATAACAAAATATTCAGGGAATCCCAATAAAAAAACAAAAATAAAACTTTGTGAGAAGTGTGTGTGAATATGAGCAGCAAAACTACTTAATTCTTGTCACATTATAAAGAACAAGAGAGTGCGCTGTATTAAACCATTTTGAACATTGCAGCATGACGAAAGTGCTGTATCCATTGCGAACGCTAAGTTTACCAGAACGAGCTGTTCCGTCTTGGAATTTCTTCTGAGCATGCGTGGCACTTTGTGCGTCGGAACAGGCCACACACAGTCGGAATTGACGCGATCGGATTTTGTTGTTGGAAAATTTTATCTCCTGCTCTCCAACTTTGTGTGTCCGAAAATCCGATGGAAAATGTCCGATGGAGCCCACACACGGTCGGAATTTCCGACAACACGCTCCGATCGGACATTTTCCATTGGAAAATCCGACCGTGTGTACGGGGCATTACAGGAGAGAATTTCTCTTCCTAGGGGTAGATTTCATCTCACTTCCTGTTGTCTCCTTCGGTTTGCAAGTAGGAGTCATTTGTAAGTTGGATGTTTGAAACTAGGGGCCTGCCCTATATACTCTGCAGAAATTGGGGCCTTAGGTGTTGGTGTTGCCACAACACTGTAAGCCCTCACAGGGCCCTGCTGTGAAATATTAGCTCAAGAATTGTAATTACATGGCCCTGTTGAACAGGGGCAGAAAAATTGGGCCTTTGGTGATGGTGGTGGTGCTGGTGCCACAACACTGTAAGTCCTCACAGTTACTCTTGGTGGGCGCTGCAACGGGCCCTGCTGTGAAATATTAGATCAAGTATTGTAATTACATGCCTGTTGAACAGGGACAGAAAAGTTGGGCCTTAGGCACTGGTGCTGGTGTCACAACACTGCAACCCCTCACAGATACTCTAGTTGGAGCGCAGGAACAAGCCCTGCTGTAAAGAATTGCATCAAAAATTGTAATTACATGCCCCTGTTAAACAGGGGCTGAAAAATTGGGCCTTAGCTACTGTTGGCGGTGCCCAGAACCAAAAATATTCTTACAAGCTATCAGCATGATCATTGAGAAGGAAGAGGATAGTCACTCAGCATAACAGGATAGTCACTCAGCATCAGCATAGGCAGTCTTGAAGGGATCTGACATTTCAAAAAAATGTATTCAGTTACATCAGCATCAGATGCTTGGTATCTGGTGGTGATCCAAGACTGATTCATTTTTATGAAGGTCAGTCGATCGACCGAGTCAGTGGACAGGCGCACCCTGTGATCGGTTACAAAGCCTCCAGCAGCACTGAATGTGCGTTCCGAAAGAACGCTGGATGCAGGACAGGCCAGTAGCTCAATTGCATACTGTGCAAGCTCAGGCCAGTGATCCATCCTCAAGATCCAGTAACCCAGAGTAGGTATCCCTGCACCCTGTAAAACAGATGCTGGCGATGGTTGCTGGAAGCGATCATACCTTGGGGCTGCGGACTTAAAAATTGTCTGAACGCATCAGTCAGATGGCCACCTTCTCCTACGCTCCTTCTTTGACTGACCGAAGCCTCGGCAACATGTTGTCCAGGAACAGGAGTTTGTAACCTCCCAGTCTCTGGGAACGCATTTCACAGACCTTTCTGCAAGACCTCCCGAAGATGTTTCATCCGCTGCTCCCTCTGCAACGGCAAGATAAGGTCTGCAACCTTACTCTTGTAATGTGGATCAAGGAGAGTTGCCAGCCAGTAACGATCCCTCTCCTTGATACCACGAATACGAGGATCCTTCCGCAGGATTTGCAGGATCAGGGAGGCCATGTAGCGTAGGGTTGCTGAGGCATTCGGTCAGGAGTTCTCTGGGTCACTAAGGACAACACGATCCGCAGCCACCTCCTCCCAGCCACATACAAGTCCATGGGTTTCTTGGGACTGTAAATGATCCCTTAAAGACTGCTGCTGATGCTGAGTGCCAGGCTCCACCTCCATGCTGACACAATCCTCCTCCTCTTCGTCCTCTTCTTGTGTGATTGGCAGGCACGCAGGAACACTGTCTGGATAAAGGAGGCCTTGAGAGCTAAGGAAGTCCTCCTCTTCCTGCCTCTGTTCTGCCTCAAGTGCCCTGTCCATTATTCCAAGCAGCATGTGCTCCAACAGGTGGACAAGGGGGACAGTGTCACTGATGCATGCACTGTCACTGCTCACCATCCTCGTGGCTTCCTCAAATGGTGACAGGATAGTGCATGCATCCCTGATCATGGCCCACTGGCGTGGGGAAAAAAACAAGCTCCCCTGACCCTCTCCTGGTGCCATAGTTGCACAGGTACTCATTGATGGCCCTCTGCTGTGTGTGAAGCCACTGCAGCATGGCCAACGTTGAGTTCCACCTGGTCGTAATGTCACACATTAGGCAGTTCTTGGGCAGATTAAATTCCTTTTGGAGGTCTGTCAGCCGAGCACTGGCATTATATGAAATGCACCCAGACTTTCCTGGCCTGCCTCAGGACATCCTGTAAGCCCAGGTACCTGCCCAAGAACTGCTGCACCACCAAGTTAAAGACGTGAGCCAAACAGGCCACATGGGTCAGTTGTCCCTGTCGGAGGGTGGAGAGGAGGTTGGTGCCATTGTCACAAACCACCATTCCTGGCTTAAGTTGGCGTAGCGTCAACCACCTCCGAACCCGCCCCTGCAGAGCTGACATAATCTCTGCCCCAGTGTGGCTCCTGTACCTCAAGCACACCAGCTCAATCACCGCATGGCATCTTTTGGCCAGCGTACTTGCGTAGCCCCTTGAACGCCTACAGAGCACCGCTGGTTCTGAGGACAAAGCACAGGAAGAGGCCGTGGAAGAAGAAGAAGAGGAGGGGGTGGAGGAGAGAGGTGTATCAGAATCACCAGTAGTGGCATTTTGGAGGCATGGTGGTGGAACAACCTCCAACACTACTGCACCTTGTTCTGCATCCTTCCCATCTGCCAGCAGAGTCACCCAATGCGCCGTGAAACTTAGATAACATCCCTGTCCATGCCTGCCGGACCATGAGTCAGTGGTAATATGCACCTTACTGCTGACCGCCCTGTCCAGCGAGGCCAAGACATTGCCTTCCACATGCCGGTAGAGAGCTGGAATCGCCTTCCATGTGAAAAGTGGCGTATGGGAATCTGCCACTGAGGAACCGCACATTCCAAAACTCCCGGAAGGGGGCAAAGTCTACCAGATGAAAAGGTAGCAGTTGAAGTGCTAGCAATTTAGCCAAGCTAGCATTCAACCGCTGGGCATGTGGATGGCTGGGAGCAAACTTCTTTCGGTGGTACAGCAGCTGGGGCCGGGAAATTTGCCTGGTATAATCTGATGTTGGTGTACCAATAGCAGATTGCCCGCAAGTACTTGGCTGTGACACACCTAATTCTACACCTTCATTCCTCTCAGTGCAGGTCTCAGAGAGGACTGAAGGTATAGTGGGGTTGGAGATCTCAGCTAATGAGGAGCAAGGAGAGGTCCTCTTTGTTCTTTGGGTCTTTTAGGTACGCTTGCCAACGAAGTGCATGGCAGGGCAACATATGTCTGGTCAAGCATGTGGTGCCCAAGCGGGAGATGTTTTGGCCACGTGAGATACGCTTGAGACATATGTTGCAAATAGCAGTGGTGCCATCTGATGCACTCGTCTCAAAAGAGGACCACACCAAAGAACTTTTGGAATAACGCACAGAGACAGCAGCACCCTGCACATGCGGAGCTCTGCGGTGGGATGCAGTCAGTGTGCTGCCCTTAGGCTGGCCCCTGGAGGGCATCCTGCCTCATTGGTGATGTGCCTCCTCCTCCTCCTCTCTCCTATAAGGCACCCATGTGACCTCATCATCCCCTCCCTCCTCATCACTGGAGCAAACCTGGCAGTATGCTGCAGCAGGGGGAACATGACTGCCAGATTGCTGTCCTTCTTGGGCACCCCCTCTGTCTGGGCTCACGTTACTGCCTTCCTCTAGCTGAGTACCATCATCGGAGACTTCAAAACGCTGGGCATCCTCCTGGAGCATGTGACCAACACTGTGGTCAAACAGTTCGAGGGACTCCTCAGGAGGACATGGTGACCCTAGGGATGGAGTTACTGATGCCATTGAGCTGAGGGAAGAGACCGCGTTGGCAGCTGCTTTGCCAGACAAAGTACCCTGAGCCTGGATGAGAGAGGATGAGGAGGATGAGGACGGCTTGGTCATCCACTCGATCAAGTCTTCTGCATGTTGCGGCTCAACATGGCCAGCTGCCGAAAAAAAGGCCAAGCGTGTCCCATGGCCACGTGCTGATGAGGATGCACCGTGTCTATGACCAGCACTGTTGCCTCTAGACACAGAGCCTGCTTGCCCTCTTTTATTGGCTTGTGACTGTCTGCTTCTCCTTGTTGGCCTTCCAGACATACTATTGGCCTGCAGTGAGATGTAGCTGCACAAAACTGGGATGTATATATATAACGGTTATACTGCAGCTAGCAGATAGGGATGAGCTTCGAGTTCGAGTCAAACTCATGTTCGACTCGAACATCGGCTGTTCGCTAGTTCGCCGAACAGTGAACAATTTGGGGTGTTCACGGCAAATTCGAAGGCCACGGAACACCCTTTAAAAGTCTATGGGAGAAATCAAAAGTGCTAATTTTAAAGGCTTATATGCATGGTATTGTCATAAAAAGTGTTTGGGGACCTGGGTCCTGCCCCAGGGGACATGGATCAATGCAAAAAAAGTTTTAAAAACAGCCGTTTTTTCAGGAGCAGTGATTTTAATAATGCTTAAAGTGAAACAATAAAAGTGTAATATTATTTTAAATTTCGTACCTGGGAGGTGTCTATAGTATGCCTGTAAAGGGGCGCATGTTTCCCGTGTTTAGAACAGTCTGACAGCAAAATGACATTTCAAAGGAAAAAAGCCATTTAAAACTACTCGCGGCTATTAATGAATTGCCGGTCCGACAATACACATAAAAGTTCATTGATAAAAACAGCATGGGAATTCCCCACAGGGGAACCCCAAACCAAAGTTTAAAAAAAATGACGTGGGGGTCCCCCTAAATTCCATACCAGGCCCTTCAGGTCTGGTATAGATATTAAGGGGAACCCCGGCCAAATTTTTTTTTTTTAAATGGCGTGGGGTCCCCCTCAAAATCTATAACAGACCCTTCAGGTCTGGTATGGATTTTAAGGGGAACCCCGCACCAAAATTAAAAAAAAAATGGCATGGGGTCCCCCCAAAAATCCATACCAGACCCTTATCCGAGCACGCACCCTGGCAGGCCGCAGGAAAAGAGGGGGATGAGAGAGCGCCCCCCTCCTGAACCGCACCAGGCCACATGCCCTCAACATTGGGAGGGTGCTTTGGGGTAGCCCTCCAAAATACCTTGTCCCCATTTTGATAGGGACAAGGGCCTCATCCCCACAACCCTTGCTCGGTGGTTGTGGGGGTCTGCGGGCGGGGGGCTTATCGGAATCTGGAAGCACCCTTTAACAAGGGGACCCCCAGATCGCGGCCCTCCCCCTGTGTGAAATGGTAAGGGGGCGCCGCGGAGGAAGATGCCGGACGAGAACACCAGAGGAAGAACCAGAAGAACCAGAAGAAGAAGAAGATGGAGGAAGAAACCGAAGGAAGATAGAAGATAGAAGGAAGAAGATAGAAGATAGAAGAAAGAAGAAGCATTTAAATAAAGGAATTGTCAATAACTTAAAAAATGTCTCTTGTCATTTTTAACATTTTTGACACTTTTTTGTGAAATGGTAGGGGTACCCCCTTACCATTTCACACGGGGATGAGGGCTGGGATCTAGGGGTCACCTTGTTAAAGGGGGCTTGCAGATTCCGATAAGCCCCCCGCCCGCAGACTCCCACAACCACCGGGCAAGGGTTGTGGGGATGAGGCCCTTGTCACCATCAACATGGGGACAAGGTGTTTTGGGGGGCTACCCCAAAGCACCCTCACAATGTTGAGGCAATTGACCTGGTACGGTTCAGGAGGGGGGGCGCTCTCTCGTCCCCCCTCTTTTCCTGCGACCTGCCAATTTGCGTGCTCGGATAAGGGTCTGGTATGGATTTTTGGGGGAACCCCATGTCATTTTTTTTTTATTTTGGTGCGGGGTTCCCCTTAATATCCATACCAGACCTGAAGGGCCTGGTATGGAATTTAGGTGGACCACCCCACGACATTTTGTTTTTAATTTTGGTTCGGGGTTCCCCTGTGGGGAATTCCCATGCAGTTTTTATCAATGAACTTTTATGTGTATTGTCGGACCGCCAATTCATTAATAGCCGCGAGTAGTTTTAAATGACTTTTTTTCCTTTGAAATGTCATTTTGCTGTCAGACTGTTCTAAACATGGGAAACATGTGCCCCTTTACAGGCATACTATAGACACCCCTCAGGTATGAAATTTAAAGGAATATTACACTTTTATTGTTTCACTAAGCATCATTAAAATCACTGCTCCCGAAAAAACTGCCGTTTTTAATAATTTGTTTTGCATTGATCCATGTCCCCTGGGGCAGGACCCAGGTCCCCAAACACTTTTAATGACAATAACTTGCATATAAGTCTTTAAAATTAACACTTTTGATTATTCATGTTCGTGTCCCATAGACTTTAACGGTGTTCGCGTGCTCGAATGAATTTTTTGCCTGTTTGCATGTTCTGGTGCGAACCGAACAGGGGGGTGTTCGGCTCATCCCTACTAGCAGAATCAACTGCCTGCCTGTAGTATTATTAGTGTGAGAACACCTGCACTTGTCTTCAGGTAGCTACACTGTAGGTGAAACTGTGCAGGGTACACAGTACAGTAACTGGAAATACTTCAAAGAGCCTACACAAGCACCTGGCTACAGGTAGCTATACTGTAGATGCAACTGTGCAGGGTACACAATACAGTAACTGGAAATAGTTCAAAGAGCCTACACAAGCACCTGGCTTCAGGTAGCTATACTGTAGGTGCAACTGTGCAGGGTACACAGTACAGTAACTGGAAATACGTCAAGAGCCTACACAAGCACCTGGCTTCGGGTAGCTATACTGTAGGTGCAACTGTGCAGGGTACACAGTACAGTAACTGGAAATACTTCAAAGAGCCTACACAAGCACCTGGCTACAGGTAGCTATACTGTAGGTGCAACTGTGCAACTGACAGGTTGCTGTCAGTGCACATTTAAACAGCCTGGTGTCTGCAGCCACATTGTTTCCAGCTGGAGGAATATATCTAATACCAATACTGAGCCTGGGGGTGGCTCCAAAGCGTGTTTTGACTCAGGGTAGCAGCTGGGTCACACGCTCTGAGGTGAGCATATTAGCTTAGGGGGCCACTGAAGTGCACCGGAGCATGGTTTGCAACACTCAGGGTATTTCGGCATGATGATTGATATCACAGTTGGACATCACCTGCACGCACTGGTTTGATATGTTAGTCGGACATCACCTGCACGGATTGATTTGGAGTGCTAATAGAGCTTTTTTTCACTTGTTATTTTTTAACAATTTATCATGGCATGCAAGATGCCTTGTATGGAGCACTAAGCACTTTTTATACTTTTTATGGGCACTCAAGATGTTTGTTATGGAACAATAAGTCTTATTTATGCACTTTATCGTTTAGTTTAATATTTATTTCCATTCACTTATTTCGTATAGTGCACTTTATGTATTATTACTGTACCATTTGATTTACCCGCACATAGTTGGATTTTTTATTTTTATTTTATATGCAGCGCATATTTTCTAATTATACCTTTGCACGATATATGAAAAGTGATCAGCGCACGCAGCTGGAGGTAGTACATGTTGGGCATAGGACCAGTGTGGCTCATAAGATTTATTTTTAATTTAGTTTAAAAACTTAAAAGTTTAAAGCTTAAAAATAGATTTTTTGGCTGGAGCTACACTTTAAAAATGTACCAGTTCAAAATTACAAGCAGATTCTACTTAACAACAAACCTACAGTCCCTGTCTTGTTTGCACAGCCTGTATACTGCTGTTCAGAGTATATAGGACCTGGGGGCCCCACGTCTTTCCTTTTTTTAATTTGGGTGCGGGGTTCCCCTTAATATCCATACAAGACCCAAGGGTTCTGGGAATGGACTGGGGGGGTACCCATGCTGTTTGTGTCACTGATTTTGATCCATATTGCCGGGACCTGACATTACATTAAAGCCGCAAACAGTTTTAAATGACTTTTATTCCTTTAAAAATGTCATTTTGTGCAGGGACACCCCCCAGGTACGATATTTAAAGGAATATTTCACTTTTTTTTTCACTTTAAGCATCAGTAAAATCACTGCTCCTGAAAAAATGTCCGTTTTTAAAACTTTTATTTGCATTCATACATGTCCCCTGGGGCAGGACCCGGGTCCCCAAACCCTTTTTAGGAAATACCATGCAAATTAGCCTTTAAATTTAGCACTTTTGATTTTGAACGTTCGAGTCCCATAGACTTCAATGGAGTTCTAAAGTTCGTGCAAATTTTTCGGTCTGTTCGCAGGTTCTGGTGAGAACCGAACTGGGGGGGTGTTCTGCTCATCCCTAGCCAGGAGGAGGGCGTGGAATGTGGCAGCCAGGAGAAGGTTGTGGAATGTGGCAGCCATGGGGTGGAGGGGAAAGTGGCAGCCAGGAGGTGGCGGAGTAAGTGGCAGCCAGGAGGTGGCCCGGCCCAGTAGTCTGACCGAATCCTAGGTCCCTCCCCTCTGCCTTCCAACCAAAAGGCCCAGGAAGGGGAGTAACGTGGAGGAGGCAGCGCTTGAGCTGATTCGTGAGGCTAATACTGCCCTCAGAACCACCCCCACTCTTCAAAAGGCCTTTGCCTCCATGGCTGCATGGAAAATGCAGGAAATGGAGGAGGGCCAACACCTCATCTGTGAGAAAATTATGTATCTGTCCATAAATAAGGGGTTGAGAGGCCAACTCACAACCAAAACCCACCTGTGTGAGTTCGACCATCCTCCTCCTCCTTCTCCACCACCTGCCACAACTCCAAAACAACAGCCTGGAAGCAAGCCTGGAAGGAAGAGTAGAAGGAAGACAAGAGTGTGATGGCATGGGTTCAGTCTGGTCTGACAAAAGTGGTTGTATGACCACATCCTGGGGACATATGTCATCTGCTGCAGTTCCTGATCTCTTGTAGTCCGGGACCGGAGTGTGCTCACTATTATATGGACTCCTCATCCTACCAATTTTGGCTGTAAAATAGTTGATGTGTGCCCTGGGGTACAAAGGCTTGGCCAATATCACCAGTTTCTCCAGCGTTGCCTTCCTCTTTATTTTATTATGACCCATAATACATGGCTATTTTGGATTCACAAATACTTGCCTATGTGTTTTACAGTTTGTGAGTAGGCAGGTACATTTCCTAAATACAATGTCAAATTAACAAGGGACACCAACACCAACCAACATCCTTGAGGTTAAAAAAATACAAGATAACAATGGTGTTGTGGTAACTTGACACACAAAACGAAAAATAATATTATGGAGAGCACTAGAATTTATTTTTTTTAAAAAGCAGGAGATCTTGATAAAAAAAAAACACTATAAACAAAAATTTAAAACATTACTATGGAGATCTGACAAAAAAATACAAATATTCAGGCGATCACGAGAAATAATAAAGAAATCATTTTTTCAGAACCCTGTGTGAATATCAGCAGCAAAACAAATTCATTATTCTAGCATTGTAAAGAAGAAGAAAATGCGCTGCATTAAAAGATTTAAAAATTTGCAGCGTGACGAATGTACTATCTCCATTATGAATGCTAGTTTTACCAGACCGAGTGCTTCCATCTCGTAATTGATTCAGAGCATGTGTGGAACTTTGTGCGTCAGAATTGTGTACACACAATCAAAATTTACGAGAACGTATTTTGTTGTCATAAAATTTGAAATCCAGATCTCAAATTTTGTTTGTCGGAAATTCCGACGGAAAATGTCCGATGGAGCCTACACACGGTCGGAATTTCTGACAACAAGCTCCCATCGAACATTTGCTGTCAGAAAATCTGACCATGTGTACGTGGCATAAGAATCATTAGCCACTACTCTCTGAATTCTGTCTTTTAGCCATTTTGCTATCCATTTACAAACTGTGTTACAGTTGTAATGTAAGTTGCAAGACTAGAAATGGTGAAGGGTACAATTTTTGTCAGTTATGTCTAAAAATCGCCACCTCAGACACAAAAACAGAAAATTTTACCAAATACTTACCATAGTTTTTTTTCCTGGTGCCACTATATGACAGCACACATGCGTTAGTAGCCCTGTCTCCTTCCACCCTCAGGATCAGTGCTCATTCCCTGCACATCACTAGGTACAAACTGTCTGGGTTTAGCCTGCTGTCATGGATTGTCGCCAGCTAAGGAACATTACACTGAGTATGTGATACAATTTTTCATCTCCCTGACACCAACATAGGAGCACAAGGGGGTTTATTAACTAAAGGCAAATCCACTTTGCACTACAAGTGCACTGCAAGTGCACTTGGAAGTGAACTTGGACGTGCAATCACTGTAGATCCGAGGGGGACATGCAAGGAAAATAAAAAACAGCATTTTTGCTTATAAATGATTGGATGATAAAAGCAGCAGCGCTTCCCCTGATTTCATATCTTTCCCTCAGATTTACAGTGACTGCACTTGCAAGTGCACTTTCAAGTGCACTTGCAGTGCACTTGTAGTGCAGAGTTGACTTGCCTTTAGTAAATCAACCCCATGGTGTAGATCAATAACTAGCTACCGGGGTGGGAGGTTTCAGCAAATCCTATCTTATAAGAAAGTGAGTAAGCTACAAGCTTCCCTCCAAAGACAGTTGTATTGAGTAAGACTAAGCCCACAGTAGTGCTAAAAGAGTGTCCCATAAGAGAACCTAATTGGCTGTCCTGCCTATTGTGTTGGCTTATATCTCTAAAAAGGTGCCCAGGACGAGACCCCGGGAGCACACCCCCCTTCAAGGGACCGAAGGGCCGCCCAAAAAATGCCTGCACAGACAGAAAAAGCATCACGGACAGCACCCAACCACTTCTGTGTGTGCATTAACTCTTTATAGCTTTTCACTGGTCCAGTGGGCAGAAGTAGGCTTGGCTACTACCGCATGTGTGCTGCCATGTTGGTGCCAGGAAAATTAGTTTCATTATTAAAAAAAGAAGGTTTTTGTAGTTGGCCTCTAAATTCATGAGATGTTTGTCCAGGTTTACAATAAGAATTGTGATAGATGCTTGGGAGGCAAAGGGAAAACATTTTCAGAACTGTTTATCATAGAAATAATAATACTAGTAGTAATAATAAGAATATAAAACAAAAACATACATTTATTAAAGTGGAATGAAATATGTATTTAAAAACATAAGCTTGGAATTAATTAAATAAATGGGAACACATATTAAAGCCCAACTTCAAACAAGCTAGAGCCTATCACTTACTGCTCCATCAAAATAGATTGATTTAAAAAAAAATGTGAGTGCATATAAGTACGGTATGTGTTAACCCTTTCACCGCCAGGCCTGAGTTTCACTTTCTTCCCCGCCAGACCATTTTTGTAATTTTTCATTTCTTAAAAAAGCTTTCCGAGTTTGTAGAAGACCCCCTAAACTATACATTTTTCTGAAAGCACAGGATCAGTAGAGTATAAATATGTAATTACTGATTTTAAAGAGCCCATAATATTTGCACAAATGTTTATCAAAATAATATTTTCTCTAAAAATGGGCTAAAATCATTATTGGCCTCTTAAGGACCAGGTCTTTTTCTGTCACTTGTTTACAAGTTTAAATTAGTATTTTTTGCTCAAAAAATTAGTTAGAACCCCCAAACATTATGGATATATATTTTTTTATCAGAGACCCTAGAGAATAAAATGGCGGTTGTTGCAATATTTTATGTCACACTGTATTTGTGCAGCAGTGTTTCAAATGCAATTTTTTGGGAAAAAATACACTTTTGTGAATTAAGAAAAAAAAGAAAAACAGTAAAGTTAGCCCAATATTTTTGTATAAGAAAAGATGATGAAAGATGATGTTACGTCAAGTAAATAGATACCTAACATGTCATGCAAACGACAGTACTTAAAAATCTCCATAGGCAACGCTTTAAATTTTTTTACAGGTTACCTGTTTAGAGTTACAAAGAAGGTCTAATGCTAGAATTTTTTCTCTCATTCTAACGATTACAGTGATACCTCAGATGTGTGGTTTGAACACCGTATGCGTTCACTTCTGTGTGCAAACACGGAGTGCGGGGCTCTTTAATTTTTTTTCTCTTTTTTTAACATTCATTTTACTTTTTATTTTTTATACATTGTCTCTCTAATTATTTATTTTTTATCAATTTTATTCCTATTATAAGGAATTTAGACATCCCATGTAATAGAAATAAGCATGACAGGTCAAAAAGACCTCAGATCTCACATTTACACTTAAAAGCAAACAAAGAAAAAAAAATTAGTTTACATTTACTAAAAAATAGAAAAAAAAACTGTCCCTTTAAGGCTGTTAGGCAGAAGTGACATCAGACATCGCTTCAGGCCTCCAAGGGCATAGAGTTGAGTGGGGGGCCATCTCACCCTCACTCGACTTCCTGCCCATTGCTCCAAGGGATCAGATAGTTTCCTCCTTTACTGACAGCTCCAGTAAGTGGGGAAAATGACCGGGAAGCGGCGGGAGGGGTCACTTCTCCTGCTGCCTATAAAAGTGATCCTGTGGCGAATCCGCCTCCGGGACCACTTTTATCGGACGCCGAATCACCCACTGTATAAAGAAATACCAGGGTTATAGCAGCTAGCTGCTGCAATAACAATGGTATATAACGTCAAAGTAGTGTCGTATATATACAGTGGGTGGTACGGAAGTGGTTAGTGCACAAAAACACCAAAATGTACAACATTTGTGCTAAAGATAAAAGATAAAACTGTATCAAGTTAATATATAACACATATTTGCAAATTTTAAATTGTCCCTTTTTTGCAATATGTATACCAATGCGTTGCTGTCACTCCTGACACACAGTGTCATGTGTAAGCTGCATAGGTGTGTGTTGTGATAAAATGATGCAGGCATATCTTTTATCTCACAGTAGAAGGCTCAGCAACATGTTGCAATGTGCTGCCATGCATGTAACTTTTGAAAGATAAGCACTGCAATGCATTGCAACAACACATTGCAGTTGCATCAAGCACATCAACGTTATGTGTGCCATAGCATGCATTACTATAACGTGTATGTGTGATTTGTGTCAGGGAAAAAAATATGTTTTTTTATTTTTATTTTTTGTTATATTCCTTTTTTTTTAACCAGGTTTTTTTTTTCAAAGTTGTTTTTTTTTTTAACCAAGGGGCTTTTGGGAAATATCAGACCCTTCATATTTCCTCTTTGAGATAAATAGCATATTCTGCAACTGTAGCACTCATTGATGAAGAGGAATCACTCTGTGCAAAGCGCTTCCTGTTCATGCACAAAATAAAAACAATTTACTACTGCTTCAGCCATGAATAAACACAGAAGTGATCAGTACCGATCCACACTTTAACATCTTGAACATCGATCCTCGCTCTTGCTATGCAATACCAGCTTGTCACTTGATCCTCCCCATAATCTGCTTCTCTGTGCCCCCTCCACAACTCAATGCCCCTATTGTTATAGGTGGGGAGAGTGCAGTGGGAATCAGAGGGCACACTGAATGAGCAGATTGCAAGCAGAGATGGGGGTGATCAATGACAGGCAAGGCACAATCCAGGGTGGCAGAGCTGTGGTAGCTGTTGTGTTGGAGGCCACATTTGAATTAATAGCTATATTTGTTTGTCAGATGCTGATCATAGCTATTAAGAACCACTTCAGGTGGTTGATTCCACCAGGCTCACACCAGGCGGACCAATGCTCCTTCACAACCACCTTTGCTTCTCACAGTGGAAGTAATTTATAGTGTCTGACTGCTTATGGTCCCAGTATGTTGCATGGAGTTGGGGTTTGTGTTCGGCTACACCTGCATGTGCCCTGCTGAGTTAAGTCTGATGTCCCACTGGAAGATGCCATTAATATGCACCTGATGTCTTGTACATGATGATTACTTATTTTGTGCACCCTTTTTTTCTCCCCTGAAGAAGGAATATACAAAACATTTTCCGAAACGTGTTGGGTTTGGGTTCAGCTGTGAACACCTTGAAGCCTGTTGGGCCATTATTCCATCCTGGCCAGCTCGGTGCTCCAGCCCACCTTTATGAATTGGGGGCTTGTTTTGTTATTTTATCATCATGCTATGCTCTTATGTATTTTATTGTCCCCTCTTGGGAAATACTTTTATATTATGTGACAAGTAAACTTTTTTATATTTTATACCTTGTATTACTTTTTCCCTTAATCTGCTTATAAAGTCCACGCTAGGGCAATTTCTTTCTTAATTGCATTTGGGATTTTGGCAGGGGTCTTAGGGTTTCTACAGTGGTTCATTAGCTCCTCCCCCTCCACAACTCTGGAAAATTTACCCCCCTTCCTGATTAGGCCATTTTTTGCTATACCGCACTGCATTACTTTAACTTTTCCCACAAATTGAGCTTTCTTTGGTGGTATTTGATCACCTCTGTGTTTTATATTTTGTGTGCTATAAACAAAAAATGACTGATAATTTAAAAAAAAAAAATATTTTTTTCTACTTTCTGCTATAAAACATATCCAATAAAAAAAATTGAGAAAAAAATCAAATCTCTTCATCATTTAAGGGCAATATGTATTCTGCTACATATTTTTGGTAAACTAAATCCCAATAAGCGTATATTGATTGATTTGCACAACAATTATAGCGTCTACAAACTATGGTATATATTTATGGAATTTTTATTTATTTATTAAATTTAACTAGTAATGGCAGAAATCAGCAACTTATAGCAGGTCTGCAAAATTGCGGTAGACAAAGTGGGCACTAACTAACACTTTTGACACTTTTTGGGGACCAGTAACACTAATACAGTGATCAGTGATAAAAATATGCACTGTCACTGTACTAATGACACTAGCGGGGAAAGGGTTCTCATTAGGGGTGATCAAAGGGTTAACTGTGTGCCTAGCTGGTGTTTTACTGTAGTGTGGAAGGTGCTTTTACTAGAGGAAGGCATAGATCCATGTCCATGCCTTCATTACTGCCTTGTTTAAATAGGCAGATCTCCATTTTGTCTGTGTACAGAATGATCACCAGGTGCTGGTGGACATCAAGTCCACGGGACCTGCTGAACAGCTCCTAATGTGTAGAATTGTTAATTGATTGTAGCACCCTCTACCATAGGTAAGTGCTAGCATAGGATTTTTGCCAGGGAAACTGTCAGCACAGCTAAATTTAGGCAGGCCTATGCTTTGAGCTAGGCCAGTCTGTTTTGATCTGAGGGAGTGGTTAGTGTAGCAGTGGGTGTGACTACCTGTGCTTCAATGCCGAGGTGCCTTCCCTGCTTCCAGGGAGAATGTTCTAAAAGAGGGGCAGAGTCTAGGACTGGAGTGGCAGCCAGCTTATGTGGGAATTGGAAGGCCCGCCCCCCGGCTGGGAGAAGTGGAGAATGGAGTACTAGACAGCAGAAGGAGGGCACCTCCATCTGGGGGGTGCGCCGTTTTTAGGAGGAGGCCCAGGGAGAACTGTGAGGGAACTTCACCTTTACACGATCACTGGTGAAGTCTTCATCATTACATGGTCATTCATGAGGAATTCCTGGAGCAGAGGGGCAGAAACTGTCAGAACGTACGGTCCGGTTAAATTCTCCATCATGGACTCGGGGCAGAGAGAGGTCAGTGAGTGTACCACAGTGGAGGGCTGGATGTGGCGGCATGCCAGGAAGTCTGTGAGGGAACTTCACCTTTACACGGTCATTGGTGAAGTCCTCATCCATACACCGTCATTGATGAGGAGTCCTGGATCAGAGGAGAGACTGTGGGGAATAGTGTCAAATCGATGCAGCCTGAGGGCGCAGGATTTGCAAGCTGGGCTGGCTGAGAACAGTAGTTCATAATTCAACACATGCTATAAAACTACTAGGCCTCCGGGGAGAGGTACTGCAGGCCTCTGGCCTAGTAGCAGCAACCAATCAGAGTCAGCATAAGAGACTATTCAGAGTGGGATCTTTTGCACATAGAAGAGGATGTGACAAGAAATGAATGTGCTTCAGTATAAGTTTTGTGCAGGAGGGAGGGATTTCTGGGAACCTCACCCTTACACGGTCATGGGTGAAGTCCTTGTCTTTAAGCGGTCATTGATGAGGAAATCCTGGGAGCAATAGTCTGCAGGAGTTATGCAGAGGAGGAGCAATAATCTGCATGGTGATGCAGGGAAAAGACTGTAGCTGTTCTATTTGCACAGGGCCGCTGATAGGCCAGTACAAATGGCCGTGTTGTACCGGGCCTGGCGAGCAGGGGGGCCCGGGAAACCTGAACAGAGAACGAATGAATGCAGAAAAAGAAATTCCTCCAGCCATAACCGATCATCAACCTCCAACACCTATTTCTATTTCGGGGCCACGGAGTGATTCCTCTCCCTCTGTTCACAGCACTCTGCTCTGTTCTCCACTAGGCCCGAGAGAAGAAGCAGTGAGGTGAACAGGCCGACTGCAATTCTTTGTGACACTGACTGACATTCCAGGCAGCAGCAGCAGGATCAGAGAGGAAGTGACTCATGGGGCCCGGCTAACACAGGTGTGTGCTTACTTGGGGGGGTGATGATTCAAGATCTACTATATCACTGTATCTGTCTGCAGCAGCATCTATACATTATGGTGTTGGTGACATGGGTGGTACTGTCTGCAGCACATTATGGAATTGGTGGCATGGCATGGGTGGCAGTGCCTGCAGCACATTATGGCATTGGGGGCATGGGTGGCACTGTCTGCAGCACATTATGGCATTGGCAGCACGGCATGGGTGGCACTGTCTGCAGCACATTATGGCATTGGCAGCATGGCATGGGTGGCACTGTCTGCAGCACATTATGTCATTGGCAGCATGGGTGGCACTGTCTCTGCAGGCATAACACATGTGCTGCCTGCAGACAGTGCCACCCATGCTGCCAATGACATAATGTGCTGCAGACAGTGCCACCCATACTGTCAAAGCCATAATGTGCTGCAGACAGTGACGCCCATGTCATAATGTGCTGCAGACAGTGCCACCCAAGCCATGACACCAATGCCATAATGTGCTGCAGACAGTGCCACCCATGTCATAATGTGCTGCAGACAGTGCCACCCATGCCATGCCACCAATGCCATAATATGCTGCAGACAGTGCCACCCATGCCGCCAATGATATAATATGCTGCAGACAGTACCACCCATGCTGCCAATGCCATAACGCATGTGCTGCCGGCAGGGACAGTGCGACCTATGCTGTCAATGGCATTATGCCATTGGCGGCATGGGTGGCATTGTCTGCAGCACATTATGGCATTGGCGGCATAGGTGGCACTGTCTGCAGTACATTATGGCATTGGCAAAATAGGTGGCACTGTCTGCAGTACCTTATGGCACTGTCAAGTCGCTGATTGCCACCATTACTAGTAAAAATAAATAATAAATACATCCCATAGTTTGTAGACATGATAACTTTTGCGCAAACCAATCAATATACACTTTTTGGGCTTTGTTTTATCAAAAATATATTGCAGAATACATATTGGCCAAAACTATTGAAGAAATTTGATTTTTTTACATTTTTTTATTGGATATGGACACTTGTAGACAAACCTGCACTTTGTTTCAAGGCGGAATCTGGGGAGGGTCCAGGGGTGGGGCTATAGGAGGGACCAGGGGCGGGGCCAGGGGTGGGGCTGAAAGGGGCCCTGTCAGGTAGGCTGTACAGGGCCCCATGATTTCTATCAGCAGCCCTGTACATGTGCATAATTTCTTCAGGCTCAAACTAAGTTCTAATCTATAAATATGATGGCAAAGTATTTGATCTATGGGCATCCCATATACCACCCCCCAATAAACAAAAACAAAACAAAGCAAACGACTCTTCATTGTCTCGGATGTGATATATGGAGGTCGGGCAGCAGGGTGATATGGTGGATGTTTGTTACTAGTGGCAACTACACTGCTACATGTTTATGTACTGTACTCTAATACATAGCATCTTGTAATTCTATTACATTTGGTTCATCCAGGCTGATCATAAACCTTAGCTTTCTGTGCCCTTTATTTATAAAAACACAAACGATTTACATGCATTAAATAATTTAACATTCAATGCACATAAAGAAAGAGTTATGGCATTGCCTTTGTTACACATAAGAATATGATGAAAATGTTATGCAAAAAAAGTAAAAAAAAAGTAAAAAAATAATACACAAGTATAGACTAGCTTCTCATTACATTAATATATCATACAATATGATCTTAGCTTAATTATGCCCTTGGAGATTTAAGAAAAGTAAACACACCTTCAATTTACAGCTGCATGATGCCGAAAATCTGAAATACATAAAAAGAAATTATTTATTATGACCCGTACACGGTTTATATCCATGATAGCATATCTGTATGTTCACAAATGAGGGCTATTCATCTGCAGAAGGCTACATTCTTCAGTTGTCCAGATCAGCCAGTTGCGCTCCTTCAGCTTTTGTGTGCGTCTCGAAGGCTCTTCATCCAAATTGTTCATCATCTTGATAGCAGAGTTTTATCTCGCTGTAGTGCAGCTGCATTCAGCCTATCAAAAGTGCAGAGAGGTACAAGAGAGCAAGGCAGAAATAAAAGAGAAAAGTAATGGCTAGTGCACACATAGGGATAATTTGTACTTTCTGAATAATAATAAAAAAGGAGGACAGGCTAATTACTGGCTTAACTAGGGCAGCCTGTGGATCTTCATGTCAAAAGGACTGGAGTAATTATTTGCCATCAAAGCACATTCAGATTATGACACAAAAGCAGGGCCCCTTTGCAAATGGATCTTACTAATAAACAGGGCTGAGAGGAGCATTAAGTGTCTCCCAGGATGCATGAGCAGCAAAACACTGACACAGGGCATAACTTTGCACCAACATGATATATCTCTCCCACCACTCCCCTGCTATTATGCTTGAGTTTTCATTTGTTTTTAAAGGAGATCTCCAAGCAAGATAAAAATATGAGCAGATATATATTGGATTGCGTACATTTGTTGTTATGGAATTAGCCATGCTGAAGGTTAAAAATCAATTACTTGAAGACACCTTATATATTCGAGTATAAGCCGAGTTTTTCAGCACATTTTTTTTGTGCTGAAAATGCCCCCCTCGGCGTATACTCGAGTCAGGTTATCTGCCGACGTGTCAGTATTGATGCAGGGGAAGGAAAGCCATATTACGCCGTACATTCTCCCCTCCTATTCACAGCAGGGCTGTGTGTATATAAGGTCTGCACCGTCCACGCCATCCCACCTCCTCCTCGTCCATCCGTGATGAGAAGGAGGCGGAGCTTTGTTATATTGGCTGTGTGTATAGGAAGTCTGCGCTGTCCTGCCTCCTCCTCGTCTATCCGTGATGAGTAGGAGGCAGAGTCCACTGTAATAAAGCTCCGCCTCCTCCTCGTCACAGACAGACAAGGAGAAGGTTGGATGGCGCAGATTTCCTATATACACAGCCACTGTAACAAAGCTCCGCCTCCTTCTCGTCACAGACACGGTCATACACACAGCCCTTCTGTGAATAGGAGGGGACAATGTACGGCGTAATATGGCTTTCCTTCTCTCCGCATCAATACTGACACAGCGGATAAGGTACATGGGCACAGTGAGGCTTGCAATGGGCACAGTATGGCTTGCAATGGGCATATGGGCATAGTGAGGCTTGCAATGGGAATAGTGTGGCTTGCAATGGGCATAGTGAGGCATGCAATGGGCACAGTATGGCTTGCAATGGGCATAGTGAGGATTGCAGTGGGCACAGTATGGCTTGCAATGAGCATAGTGAGGCATGCAATGGGCACAGCATTGCAATGGGCATAGTGAGGCATGCAATGGGCACAGTGAGGCATGCAATGGGCATAGTGAGGTAGGCAATGGCACAGTAAGGTGGCAAATGGGCACAGTGAGGCCGCAAATGGGCATTGTTGACCCTCTTTTCCACTTACAGTAGCTGCTGCATTCTCACCCTAGGCTTATACTCGAGTCAATAAGTTTTCCCTTTTTTTGTGGTAAAATTAGGTGCCTCAGCCTATATTCGGGTTGACTAACACTCGAGTATATACGGTAAGTGGATATTTGACATTAAAGAGCAGGTGTGTCTCTTGTAGGATAGAGTTGCATTGTGTACCCTGACTATTTGCAACACATACCAGAAGGTAATGGTATCTATTTTTTGTGCACAGACTCTTGTAGAATACTGTTTTCCTGTCTTTACATCTAAAAACAAAAATCTTGCATAATTAAACATACTGTATATGGTATACAATACAATTCAATACAGGAGGAATCAGAGGGTCCTGCTCATTAGAGCTTACAATCTAGGAGGGAGGGTCAAGTGATATAAAACGGTAATAACTGCGGGGGATGAGATGATGCACGACAAGAGGGGGGGACGAGAGAGCGCCCCCCCCGAACCGTACTAGGCCACATGCCCTCAATATTGGGAGGGTGCTTTGAGGTAGCCCCCCCAAAGCATCTTGTCCCCATGTTGATGGGGAGAAGGGCCTCATCCCCACAACCCTTGGTTGGTGGCCCCGACCCCCCAGTGACAACACGAGGAAAGCCACAGGGAAGTCCCGTGAATTCCCTGTGTGTCAGAGGAGGGTGGGGTCACCGGGTGGCCCCACCCTCCATTATATAAGAAGTGTCAGAAGAAGCCAAGCATCACACGGCTGAAGACTCCCACTGAGGGGGATCATGCGGACGGAGAAGAAGCCTGGAGGAAGATGCGGGATGAGAAGAGCGGAAGAAGAAGAAGATGGAGAAGAAGAAGATGAAAAAGAAGATGGAGGAAGAAGAAGAACACCGAAAGAACACCAGAAGAAAGAAGATGGAAGAAGAAGCCAAAAGAAGAAGAAATTAATAAAGGACTTGTCAAAAACTGTCTCTTGTGTTTTTTAAACTTTTTGACACATTCACTCAGGGGGGCCGGGATCCCCTTGTTAAAGAGGGTTTCCAGACTCCGATAAGCCCCCCGCCCGCAGACCCCCACAACCACCGGCCAAGATTTGTGGGAATGAGGCACTTCTCCCCATCAACATGGGGACAAGGTGCTTTGGGGGGCTACCTCAAAGCACCCTCCCAATGTTGAGGGCATGTGGCCTGGCCCGCTCTCTTGTCCCCCCCTCTTTTCCTGCGGCCTGCCAGGTTGTGTGCTCGAATAAGGGTCCGGTATGGATTTTTGGGGGGACCACACACCATTTTTTTTTTAATTTTGGCACGGGGTTCCCCTTAAAATCCATACCAGACCCTTCAGGTCTGGTATGGATTTTGAGGGGGACCCCCACGCCATTTTTTAAAAAAATTTGGCGCGGGGTTCCCCTTAATATCCATACCAGACCTGAAGGGCCTGGTATGGAATTAGGGGGGACCCCCACGCCATTTTTTTTTTACATTTTGGTTCGAAATCCCCCTGTGGGGAAATCCCATGCTGTTTTTATCAATGAACTCTTATGTGTATTGTCAGACCGACACTTCATTATAGCCGCGAGTAGTTTTAAATGACTTTTTTCCTTTGAAATGTTATTTTGCTGTCAGACTGTTCTAAACACGGGAAACATGCGCCCCTTTACAGGCATACTATAGACACCCCCCAGGTACGAAATTTAAAGGAATATTACACTTTTATTGTTTCACTTTAAGCATTATTAAAATCATTGCTCCCGAAAAACGGCCGTTTTTAAAAAATTCTTTTTGCATTGATACATGTTCCCTGGGGCAGGACCCAGGTTCCCAAACACTTTTTATGACAATACCATACATATAAGCCTTTAAAATTAGCACTTGTGATTTCTCCCGTAGACTTTTAAAGGGTGTTCCATGGCTTTCGAATTTGCCGCAAACACCCCAGATTGTTTGCTGTTCGGCGAACTGGCAAACAGCCGATGTTCGAGTCGAACATGAGTTCGACTCAAACTCGAAGCTCATCCCTATTGACCAGTGAGTGAACTAGG